>NC_072004.2:9980000-10285000 GCF_028885655.2 Pongo abelii
AGAGAAACACAAACTTCTCTTCATGATCTCACATAGTATCCAGAAGAAACATCTCAGAAAAGTATCTAGCAACCTCAACAACGGGCAGGAAGATATGACATTATGATATAAGAGCAAAAACTTATAAGAGAACAAAACAAGGCAAGTTAGTTTGGGAAAAAAAAAAAAACAAAATGATATAAAAAAGGAACAGGAAATGATAAAAATTATAGGGAAGTCTGAAAGGTTCTAACAGAAGGAAAATGCACATTGGTTGCAATAAAACGTGGAATTAGTACTGCAAAACAAAGTGAATTAGTTATGTACAAAACAAACGAGAATTGTTTTTTCCCCAGAATGCAAAGGAAATGGGAAAAATGCAAATGTGAGGACAGAACAGCAAACCAAGACATGGATACTGGGTGTTCCTGAAGAGGAGACCAGCAGAAAAGCTCTAACAGAAAAGAAAGAATAAACGAAGGTTGATGGGGAGGCAAGTTCCTGAGCTGGGCTGCACGGGAGGTCCTATGCTGTTCAAGGCAAAGCGGATTTCAAAAGACCAACCAGCAGACATATCCTAACAACATATTTACACAGCAAAGATAAGGATAAAAGTCCTGTAATCATTTACGTGGGAAGACCAGTGCAAGAATAAAAAGAAGGCTGGTCTCAAACTTCTCTGTAGCCTCATCTCAAAAGACACCTCCGGTGCATGATGGGGAAAATACCAAGACCTTCATTGTACTTCAAGGTAGCCAAGCTGTCTTTCACAAGGGAAGGCAACAGAAACATATTCTTCCAGAGACAAGTACTCATGTCCTCCTTAGTAGAAGTACTCAAGAGATGTACTTCAACTGCCTGAAAGAGCAAGACAAATAAAGGTGAAGAATGATGAAATCACGGTACAAAAGGATCCAGGCTGATCTGAAAGCAGCTTACAGAAATGCAAACGTAATTATGAATCTAGTTATACAACCATGTATACATGTTGCTATTCTCAATACATACTGTAAAAAAATGAATTATAACCTGAGTCTCAAATATAGACAGTACTAGAAAAGGGCTGGGTGCGGTGGCTCACGCCTATAATCCTAACAGTTTGGGAGTCCAACGTAGGAGGATCGCTTGAGCCTAGGAGTTTAAGACCAACCTGGTCAACAGAGCAACTCCACTGCCACAAAAAATTTAAAAATTAGCCAGATGTGGTAGTGCATACCTTTTGTCCCAGCTACTAGGGAGGCTGAGGCAGGAGGATTACGTGAACCCAGGAGTTCAAGGCCCCAGTGAGCCACATTTGTACCCAGTTCTCCAGCCTGAGCAGCAGAGTGAGACCCTGTCTCAAAAAACAAAACAAAACCCTCCACTTAAAAAAATTTACTAGGCTGGGCGTGACGGCTCACGCCTGCAATCCCAGCACTTTGGGAAGCCGAGGCAGATGGATTGCTTGAGGTCAGGAGTTCGAGACCAGCCTAGCCATCATGGTGAAACCCCGTCTCTACTAAAATACAAAAATTAGCTGGGTGTGGTGGCTCACGCCTGCAATCCCAGCACTTCGGGAGGCCAAGGCGGGTGGATCGCTTGAGGTCAGGAGTTCCAGACCAGCCTGGCCAACATGGTGAAACCCCGTCTCTACTAAAATACAAAAATTAGCTGGGCGTGGTGGCATATGCCTGTAATCCCAGCTACCAGGGAGGCTGAGACAGGAGAATTGCTTGAACCTAGGAGTCGGAGATTGCAGTGAGCCGAGATCATGCCACTGCACCCCAGCCTGGGTGACAGAGCAAGACTCCATCTCAAATAATAATAATAATAATTATATATACTAGAAGAGATCAAGAGACAAAAGGGACACTAAGATCATGAGAACACCAAGGGAGATGGAAACAAAAACGCTGCCCTTCCTTCCATCCCCATAATGAAGCATCCGTGTCCTGTTGTCCCTCTGGCCAAATATCAGGTATCAGGTACCTGACCAGTTGGCATCCATCCTCTGTCCTTGCTTCTCATGTCCACTCTTGTCTTTTCCTAGAAACTGACAGGTTCTCAACCAGAGGGAACACAACAGAGGGAAGGGGCCTTGGAGAGACAAGCCCCTGGTGCTGTGAGTCTTTTGAGTCTTACCTCTACCGGATTGTATTGGCCCCGAGGGGGCAGTCAGCTTCCACGGGGAATCCTGAGCCCTGGAATCCACTCAGGTGGATAGGTTGGGACCAAAGCACTTTGTGGATGAAGGAAAAATCAGTAGGAATCCAGGGCTTTCCAAAGACCTCATTTGAAACACCTGTTTGGCTTTGTAAGCCCTCAAAGGGTTTCCAGGGCCAAAACACAGAGAAGAGCATGCGGCTATTTTTGGGCCTGGGCCTGAGCATGACCATGTCCTGTGGAACTGTGGTTGGATTCATGTGAAAAGTGGGTCAGGTGCATGAGGCACACCTGCAGTTCTCACCAGCAAGAAGCCAAAGAACCAGGAGGGTCACCTTCCTTTCTCCCAGTTCTCTATTTGCAAAATTTGTCGGAGGTTTTACCAGAGTCCTCTGTGTGTCACCTCAAACCCTTCTTATTAGAAATCACCTAGTGAGCAAGGCTGCCTCCTCAAGTCCCTAAAAGAAACTTCTCAAATGAGGCTTTAGTCATTTAGATGCAAATGTCCTCAGGCCTCTTCCAAACCTGGCACTATCCAAGTGTCCTCAGGCCTCACTACTTGGTATAGACAAATGAATGGGGTGACAATGGATGTGGCAGCAATAATCTGCACCTCGCTGGCTTGAATATCCCACTTGCTCACATCAGATGCCCACCCTCACCAGCCTCCTTGGACGAATCCAAAAGTGACTCGCTTGGGCTCCCCAACCAGGTTGCAACTCCAGTTGCCATGGAGTGTCCGGCATACTCTTCTTCATCTGTATTAGCTACTTCCCCCCCAACACCATCACTGTCCTCTGTCCACGAAGTGGCAAGAGGAAGACTCACACTGTGGCTGTCACTGGCACCCATCATGAGAGGGAGACATTAGGGCCGTGGGAGTTTTCTCCCAGCCATGGGCCTGAAGGCTGAACTACTTGGGACACTCCAGACCTATCCAGCTCCTGGTAGGCTTGGCAAGGGTCGCAGCCACCCTGCAAGCCCCCAGCACATCCCTGAGGGCCAGTCAATTCATTGGGTATGTTTGTCAAGACTGAGCAGGGAGAGGACACAGAACAATAGACTCTGTATTTTCTGACCCTATAAAGAAATGGAGTGATCTGGTTAACCAGGAATTTTGACGAACATAATTACAATGCAGTCCCTGCAGCAAGGATACAGGAAGTCAACCCACCAACCCTCACAGGGAAACTTGCCAAGCTGGAAATATGGAGTCTCTGGGGGGACAAGGATTGATGACAAGATCTGCAAATGATCCTGCAAACTGCGAGGATGAGTTGGACGGCCCCTCCTGGGTCAGAAGCCATGTCACAGCCTTGAAGCATCCAAGAATCAAGCGGTCAGCAGAGGGTAGGAAAGAAACGCCTTCTATGTGGGCCTTGCAGAACCCCTATTCCTGCATGACCCTTCCTCCTCTGACTCTGGAGAACGAGATTTTTATGGTGGTTGCACCTGCTGTACGAATGTAAGACAGAAGGGCCAGTTAATAGGGTTCCAGAGGAGACAATGGAAGAAATGAGGAAAACTCTGCATGTGAGCATGTTTCTTGCATCTGAGATGGCCGGTCCTTTTCATTGGTGGCATCTCCCCAGCGGCGCCATACGGCATGATGGGGATCTGAGAGACGCCCACTCTTCAGCATGTTTTGGAAGAATCTCAGCATTGACGAACCAGCATAATTGTGCCACCAAATATCAGAGTCACTCTTTTGGCCTCTGATAGAGGGGTTTGGAGCAGGTGCCTAAAGGCCTTATGACTGTGTTTTAGAACCACAGGATCTGGGGTGGAGGACCTGGAGTGTCATCCCACAAACACCCCTGAAATACAGAGAACAGCTCCAGAAATAGTAAGGGAAGCAGGGACTGCTTCCCCGCCTTGAAGCCTGGAGGGGTTGGGGAACTTCAGAAAAAAAAAAAAAAAAAAAAAAAAAACCCTACATTTTGTTCCATTTCAAGGTCTCTCTGTGCTGATGTTTCAGCACAATTAAAAATGTAATTATTAAATGACAAGGTAGACTCCTCCCAATAGCCGGTTCCAGCTTCTGGATTTCAAGCCAGAAAACCTGAATGACTGTGCTCAACGGCTTTTGATTAACAGAGACATTTTATTCAAACTCTCCATTTCCTGATGAACTGTTGAGGAATGTTGCTTCTTTCCTCCTCCCCCTTCCCTAGCAGAATAAAAATAGTGTGGGCCATTCTGATATCCTAGCCCCAACTCAGGATGACAAAAGCATTAGGAGACAGCACACAGGCCTAGGCATAAAGGGGTACTGTGTTCCCAGACAGCGAGCTGTGATGTGTACAATTATCTTAGCCTCTCTGGGCCTCTGTTTCCTCACCCGTAAAATAGGGGGATTGCCAGCCTCGTGGTCCTATAACCCATGCGTGGGATGGCTTTCGTAACACAGCCTAAAACTACAAGGGAAATATCAAGGCAGTTAAATGTCCAGCTCAGCTTCCAAGAACAGCAGCCACATAAACAAAAGAGATGACAGAGGACTGACAAGACACAAATCTTGATGAAATATTGCTTTGCTCGCTGCAAGCTTGCCTCCAAACACTTCTGGGCTCTAAAGAGAAAGAGGTCTCAAACTCTTTTGGTCTAGATACCCTTTCACTTACTCAACCAAATCTGACTTAGAATCGGTGGGAAAGAAAGGCTTGTCTGAGACACCAGCAAAGCGAAGTGATGTACCAAAAATTGGAAATGAAATGCATGCCCAAATCAGGGTATGCGATAGTGCACATGACCTCAGGTCTGTATGGGGAGGCGAACAGTTGGGGATTCTCTTCCCCTTTGCCACAGGTCCCTGTTACGGCCAATTAATGCTGAAAAGTCCCTATTTGTCAAAGGAAGGAGTTGGGCTAGACTTCACTACTTCTCTCTTCATCCTAAAGATGAATGATCTTGAAATACATCCTAGGTTTTCTATGCTAGTTGATATCTATAATGATATCACTTGTCCTGACCTAGAAAACACTTTTGAAGGACATTTTGTGGACTGTTCACCTAACAGACTCCCTAGGGAGTTCCTGGAAGGGTGAGGGCCCCTCTAGAGGATCGCTGGTCAACTTCCCTTTGCAGTGGAAAAAGCCTGAGAATAAGAGGGTTTTGCCAAACTTGATATGGCCCAGAGAGAGAAAGAAAGAGAAAGAGAGAGAGAGAGAGAGAGAGAGAAAGACTATCCTCCCTAGCCTTCCTTTAGTATTAAGCTGCAAAGCCCCCAAATGCCTTATGTCATTGTTTTGAGCACCTTCTAAAGTTGTTAAGACTTCTGAGGAAAACCCCAGAACCAAATTTACCAAGCGTCCTACTGCACTCAAAATGGATTTAAGTTCAGAAGCAAGGGAGGGAGTCCAAAGTTGCCAGCTCGATCAGTAACAGGCTCGGTACTTCATGCAAAGCAGCCTGCTCGCCAGAAAGGATCTTCAAGCACAAGCAACACAGCCACTGCCCGCAGATGCACCGGGGGCAAAAGCAGGCTTCCTCGGGGAATTAGTGCTGTTGTAAAGGAAGACGGACTGAAGCTCATTATGGTATAAGGGTAGGTGCCTGTGACGGCCCACCTGCGATCCAGCTGGCCTGGCTTTGTGGCCACTAGTTGCTGGCTGGAGTGGCCTGCGGGCACTAAAGGAAAATGGAAGCAGCTCATTTCCCCAACACGGAGACTCATTCCACTGACTGCAGTGCCTACGGCCTGTGCTCCAAGTGATTCTAATCAAAGACTTCTGACTCCGAGAGATGGTTCCTGATGAGGTCTGAACCCTGAGCTCTGGAGGGAAATGAAGTCTAATAAGGGCTAGAACCGTTTCCAAGACTCAGTAAGGGGTGCAATTCTCACCAACCCGATTCAACTAACATTTCTGGAGCTGCTGCCGCTGGCACATATAAAGTAGACAAATGGTGACAGCCAAGGGCCTTGCTATGGAGGTGTGAGACCTACCACTGCTCTGTGCCACTGTGCGAAGAACACAGGATGGGAATCGGGGCTGGTAAAGCTGCAGAAGTCTTGCTGGAAGATCTTGAGCAACCTCTTTCATCTCTGCTAGGAGGCCTCAATTGCTTCATCTCTAAAACACGGAAGTTGGACCAGATGGTCTCCAAGGGCTTTCATATATACATATATATAGCCTAATACTTAATAATCCTTTTTTTTTTTTTTTTTTTTTTTTAGACAGAGTCTCGCTCTGTCACCCAGGCTGGAGTGCAGTGGCGTGATCTCGGCTCACTGCAACCTAAGCCTTCCAGGTTCAAGCGATTCTCCTGTCTCAGCCTCCCAATTAGCTGGGATTACAGGTGCCTATCACCACGCCTGGCTAATTTTTGTATTTTTAGTAGAGACGGGGTTTCACCACGTTGACCAGGCTGGCCTTGAACTCCTGACCTCAGGCGATCTGCCCACCTCAGCCTCCCAAAGTGCTGGGATTACAGGCGTGAGCCACTGCGCCCAGCCCAATAATTCTAAATGTCAGCATTAGTATATATGTTTTAAGGACATGCCATTTTAATAGAAAAAAAGTCACATTCAAGTGTAGACATGGGCATCATGTCTAGGAGGCATCTGACTGTTCCTGAAACATGGGCTGTGCCCCAAACACAAAGGATCCTGCCTTACTGCACCCCAGATTCTGTGCTTCCACCTCTCACCACACTGAGTTCTGTCCTGATGCGTCCACCTCTTCCCTGTCACTCCTCCGAGTCACGTGAGTGGTCTTAGCTCTATTTGCCTAGCAACTGGATTTCTGCCCTGGAATCCTGGGCTTCTGTCTCTGCATCACCCTGGATGCACCAAAGGCAGGTTCCAGTGGAATTTTTCTGGGCCTGTCAGCAGTTAGCACTTCTGGCTGACTGCTCATATTACACCCCTAACACACAGTCCACTTCAGCTTGGGGGCAGCCCACCGACAGCCTCTGCATCCCACATGCCCTTTTCCCAAGAGCTTGACTTCGGCTCTTCCCAGATCCTTGCACATCCTTCAGTGTTCTTCTTCTTTGCTAATCCCTCCACCCCCATGAAGCACCCAACCACGATCCACACACAGGCCTGCCAGAACTCCTTGTGCTCTACAGTCAGACCCAAGGCAGCCACACCTTGGTCAGAACTTGAGTGATTGGTCTGGGTTCCTCACAGCAGCAAATCTCCAAGTGTGGCCCCTGCACTGGCAGCATGAAGTTCTCTGGGATCTGGCTATCAATGCAGAGCCCCAGGCCCTGCCTCAGCACCGGATCTTACATTTCAAAGGTCCCCGGGTAGTTCAGATGCATGTTAACCTTTGAGAAGCACTGCTGTGGACTGTCCTAGGTCAACTAACCCGTTAGAGGATGCTCCTGGATAACAAGCACCGTCTCCCTTCCCCTGGCACTGCAGGAACAGGAAGCCATGCCAGAATCAGAGATGCTGACGGGCCCAGGGAGGTGGGAGAGCACATCCTGGAGGGAGACCATGTGCCGAAACAGGCCAGCCTTTCCATGCAAACTGGACCCCTCACAGCTGTACAGAGCCTCAAGAGAGTGATCGCCACTCTCTTGGAGGTCCTACTTTGCAAAGAAAGAAGATGGATGTGTAACTTCTGGGGGTGGAAATATTGGTGAAACAAGGCTGTTGTACCTCTAAGTATCAGAAGAGCTTCCATCATCACTGTTACAGCCTCCACCACTAAACTGGAAAGATGTCTCAGCCAAGCCTGGAAGCACAGTGCATTACTGGGCAGGTACTTCTGCTAGGGAGCCATGACCCCAGGAGCTTCCCCTTACCTTCATAAAGTTTTATAGTCCTCAAATGGCTTTTGCCTTACAGTGCCCCAGCTAGGACTGGGCCATGGGGTAAAAGCCAGATAGGTGGGTAGAAATCCAAGTTTCTTACTTGGAAAAAGTTACATGGAGGAAGCAAGGTTTGGACTCCATTAAAATCACATCAGCACTCTGCTTCTCCATCCCACAGCTCCAACTACGAAACTGCTCCCCAGGTAACTAGGGGAGCCAAGACTTCTTTCCTCTCCAAGACATCCTTCATAAATCTTTCTCCTCCTCCCATCTGCTTTTCCTGATTTCTCACAAAATGACCCATGTCTTTTTTTTTCTCTCCCTGCTCATGCCTTGGATCTGTGAAAGGTGCCCCCTAGCACACAGGGTCCCCAGACCACCACAGCTCAGCAGTTAGACCCCAAATCTCAGTTTTCAGAGCTGCCTCTTTAACATGGCACAGTCATTTTAGAAACACGCAGAGAAAAGCAAACTGGAGCATACATCTGTAGGCAAGAAAAATCAATTCTTACCATCAGAGAACAGCTAACCTTCTCTGGGGGCTGCTACCTCAGAGGAGAGTCTTGGGTCCTGCCTGAAGCCCTCAGACTCAGCACCAAGACTCCGCTGGCTTCCTCTCCATGGCAGCCTCTCCGGGAAATGGGGCTGAGGCAAGTCGCTAGCCCAGGGCCAGTGCTCTAGGCACCCCAGCAGAGGTTCCTGTGGCTTTGCTTATTGCTGTTCTTTCACAAAGAACCCACTACATTGCACAGTTCCTTCCAAATTCGCTCCAGTGCTTGCTGGGAAATTAACAACTTGTTCTGGACTTTCCAGATGCAATGTTTCTGGAGGCCTTTTTTTTTTTTTTTTTTTTTCACTCTCCCTCTTTTTCCCCTTTCTCAGCTAAAAAACGTTGGCTGAGGTCACAACAAACAATGGCCAAGCTTGTGTCACTGACCAGATGCCTCCCACCCCAGGCTTGTGGACAAGGGCAGCTTTGTCCACTGTGTTTTAGGCGGGACTTCCTGGGCCTGCCCAAGCCCTACTGGGGAATGTTTTGGCCAACTTCTTCCCAATCCTAAGTCACGGCTCTGGCCCTGGCCCCGGCCCCAGCTGTGTGAACCCAAGGCCAGATAAAAACCAACATAAAAAGAACGGAGAATGCTCCCCCAAAGAACCACTGTGTGGAAAGCTGGTGCCTCCAGAGGGGCGAGATGAAGGTCTCTTGCCTTCACTCTGCCCTTGCCACCACCAAACCTGGACAGATAACGAACAAAGACAGGCTCACGTGAGGTCTCCACTGAAAGGGGCCTGAGGATCACAAAGTCATTAGTTACAAGTGGAGAAAGGATTGGACCCCAAGAGCAATACTGCAGCCACCAACTAAATGAGCTTGGGCAGGGCTTGGATCCTTGATGAATATATCGTTATCATTCCGTTTAGAAAGCTTTTTGGAGCAGCTGACAATTTAGCACTCAAAATGCCGCATATTTCTGTGTTTGCTTTCAGATGCAAACCTTTGGGGTTTTAGGAACTGATTCTTTATATAGAATTAAATATGGTTTTCTAGAGAAACCAAGATCCTGAGGACCGAGTGGTTCCCAATTAAGCAAATGGATAAACTTATTTATGAAGAGGTTTCAATACCAGCTCCTTGGGTGGGGGTAAGAAAATAAGTACTATTGTCTAAGGATGGAGTCAGACCAGAGCTAAGCTGTTGTTTTTACTACATACTAGCTGCAAGACCCTGGGCAACAGCTCCAGCTTCAATTTCTCCAAGTGTAAAATGCAGATGATCACAGTATCTTTCTCAAAAGATTGCTGTGAGAGATTAAAGGGGGTAGGGGTGGGGCATCCATGTAAACATTTCACCTAGTGGACAATGTAAATGCTCAATGAAAGCTAGGATTTTTGTTACTATCACCAGTGGCTGAAAGGGTAGGCACTGCAGTTACCCCGGGTCCAAAAAAAGTCCAGACTGAACAATAAAAAGCAAACAGCCCAATTTAAAAAAATGAGCAAAAGACATTCCTCCAAAGAAGATATAAAAATGACCGATAAGCACATGAAAAGATGCTGAACATCACTAATCATCAGGGAAATGCAAATCAAAACTACAGTGAGATATTAGCTCACACCCATTAGGACAGGTTCTTCAAAAAAACCAGACAAGACCAGGCACAATGGCTCATGCCTGTAATCCCAGCACTGTGGGAGGCCAAGACAGCTGGATCACTTGAGGCCAGGAGTTCGAGACCAACCTTGCCAACATGGTGAAACCCCATCTCTACTAAAAATACAAAAATTAGCCAGGCGTGGTGGTGCATGCCTGTAATCCCAGCTATCTGGGAAGCTGAGGCAGGAGACTCTGGGAGGCGGAGGGTGTAGTGAGCTAGAATCACGCCACTGCACTCCAGCCTGAGCAACAGAGCAAGGCTCTGTCTCAAAACAAACAAATAAACATCAACAAAACAGAAAAGAACAAGCACTAGTAAGGACTGAGAACTTTTGGAACCCTTGTATCCTGCTGGTGGGAATATAAAATGGTACAGCCCCTACAGAAAATAGTGTGTTAATTCCTCAAAAAATTAAACAAAGAATTGCCATATGGTCCAGCAATTCCATTAATAGGTATACACCAAAAAGAACTGAAAGCAGAGTCCTGAAGGGAGGGTCTTGCTGCCTGTTTATGGCAACATTATTCACAAGAGCCAGAAGGTGAAAACAATGCAAGTTGTGGTAAAATAAACACAATAGAATATTATTCAGCCTTAAGAAGGAAGGAATTTTTTTTTTTTGAGACGAAGTCTTGCTCTGTCACCCAAGCTGGAGTGCAGTGGCACAATCTTGGCTCACTGCAAGCTCCGCCTCCTGGGTTCAAGCGATTCTCCTGCCTCAGCCTCCCAAGGAGCTGGGACTACAGGTACGTGCCACCATGCCTGGCTAATTGGAAGGAAATTTTGACACATGCAACCATGTGGATGGACCTTGAGGACATTATGCTCAGTGCAACAGCCAGACACAAAGGGACAAATACCATTTGCTTCACCTCTATGAGGCACCTAGAGAAGTCAAATTGATAGTGACAGGTTGCAGAATGGAGATGACCAGGTGCTGTGGGCAAGGGACGACGGGGAGTTTGTGTTTAATGAGTCCAGAGTGTCACTGGTGCAAGACGGAAGCATTCTGGAGATTAATAGTGGTGATGATGGCTGCACAACCAAGTGGGTATACTCAAAGCCACTGAACTATACATTTTAAAATGATGGAGATGGTGGATTTCATGTCATGTATATTTTGCCATGATTAAAAAAAAAAAGAAGCCCCCAAGACCCACAGAGATAGTTTAGATCAAAAGACCCTGTGACCCATAAGCCACTTCATGAGATACACCACCTCAGGCTCTCCATGTACACCCAGAGGGAAGCTGCCCCAGCCTCTTGGCAATGGTGAAGAGAAAGCCCACCTAGAAGTTGAGGCTGGGACCAGGCACAGTGGCTCATGTCTGTAATCCCAACACTTTGGGAGGCCGAGGTAGGCGGATCATTTGAGGTCAGGAGTTCGAGACCAGCCTGGCCAACATGGCGAAAACCCATCTCTACTAAAAATACAAAAAATTGGACGGGCATGGTGGCGGGCGCCTGTAATCCCAGCTACTCAGGAGGCTGAGGCAGGAGAATTACTTGAACCCGGGAGGCAGAGGTTGTAGTGAGCCAAGATCATGCCACTGCACTCCAACCTGGACGTCAGAGTGAGACCCTGTCTCAAAAAAAATAAATAAATAAAGACGATGAGGCTGGCCACCTATAGCAGGACTCACTCACCCTGGTTCATCTTGTGTTCAATCTTGGGGAGACTGAGGTAACACAGCCAGCATCCTAATGTCAATCGAGGACTTTTCCGTTTAGGAGTGTGGTACACTCTGGGGCTCCCGGAGTGGGTGACAATGTGCCTTTCCCTTGGACATATCAATTCCTTTCTGTGTCTGCATCCCACCTTCCCGGTCTTTTCTCTTACATGCCTGACAGCAGGGCTCATCTCTTCCTTCTCAAAGTTACCGATGTGGCTGCTGGGGGGACTCTACCTCCCTCTCTAATTGCTGGGTTTCAATCTGCCGCAGGAGTGGCTGTGAGGATCTTGTACTGAGCACTCACTCTGGACCAGGCGCTGTTCTACGCTTCACATGTTTCATGTCACTAATCCCTCTAACAAACCAAAAAGGAAAATTCTATGATCGTCCTCATTTAACAGAGGAAAACAGAGGCTCCTGCAAGAGATTGGGCAGGATGGGTCAGAAGAACAAGCCACAGGGGCAACATTCTAGGCCGTGGGGCCAGCCTGAGCACCAAGGTCAGAGAGAAACTGTGTGGGTAGAAGCTGTGGGGGAAAAGCAGGTGGATCCATTCATTAGAGTTTAAGAGGCATGTGAGGTGAGAAAAATAGTAGCGAAGGATGGCGTCAGATCGTGGGAGGCCATGAGGACACCAAGAACTGAGAAATTTCAATTCTATAAAGGAGAAGAAACCATCAGTGGATTCTGAGGCAGGGAGAAGTCACAATCAGGGCTGTGCTTTGTAGAAATCATCATGATATCAGGGTATAAAAAGGTCAAATGTAAGGGAGAAACTAGAGGGAGGAAACCGGCTATAGAATCCCCCCCCCCACCTTCTTTCTCTCTCCCCTCTCTCACCCATCATAAAAACAAGAGAAAGGCAATGCTCAAGCCTACACTTCCAAAATGGTCCCATACCAGCTATGAAGAGGAGGTGAGAGCATCACATCCAGCGGTGGGGAGTCCCCCACTGGCGCTGAGTTATTTGCATCTTCTCTCTGCAATGTGGGAGGAGAGGCTGGGTGACGAATCCACACACTCGCTTTTGAGGTCAGACATGCTACAGAAATAGACAGGACCAAGGTACTTTTCTGTTCTTGGAGATGGGCTCTCACCCATAAGAAGGTAAAAGTGGGCCGGGCACGGTGGCTCACGCCTGTAATCCCAACCCTTTGGGAGGCTGAGGCAGGTAGATGACCTGAGGTCAGGAGTTTGAGACTAGCATGGCCAACATGGCAAAACCCCACCTCTACTAAACACACAAAAATTAGCCAGGCGTGGTGGTGCGTGCCTGTAATCCCAGCTACTAGGGAGGCTGAGACAGGAGAATTGCTTGAACTCGGGAGGCGGAGGTTGCAGTGAGCCAAGATCATGCCGCTGCACTCCGGTCTGAGTGACAGAGCAAGACTGTCTTAAAAAAAAAAAAAAAAGGAAGGTAAAAGCAAAACTTCATTTGAACCTAGATGGCCAAGACCTTCACCTTCAGTCCTTGCAGGTTTGTGGAATTAAAATGACCATGAAAGCTTTCATAGCCTGTGACTCCTCAGTTTTGTAACAGCAAAGAGGGGACAGTTTTGAGGCTGTTAAACATTAACAGCTGTCTCTGACAGCACTTTGACATTGCATCACACAGAGGAACAGATACAATCACAGACAACAATGCATCACTCCAGGCAACACACAGAAATCACTGTCATTGCAAATCCCAGTAGGGCCCCCAGCCAAGGGCAAAGGACCTTTCCGGGCCATTACAAACCAGGAGGCTGATCTGCTGTGGCCTGACCTCAGCAGAACACACTAGTCCTACAGACATTTAATTCTTTAGGATTCCCCAAAGTTAATCTCTCAGAGTATGGAAGACTCACGAATACATTCTAAGGGTTTACTGTTTGGGTTCATCCTAGCATCTCAATCCAGAAGTCACTTTGGTTTTCCTTTATTAACCATCCTTAGTGATTAGTGTTGGCTGTGAAAAACGCTACTGGTCTCTCCTTGTGGCCTCTGCAAATAGATAGGGTGCTACATATGAAGCCATATGTACAAACGGCAGACAGCAGAGAATCCGTGATCCCAAAGCAAAAAGACTGATGATATTTCCACCAAGCTGAGTTTTCCTGAGTTCAACGGCATCAGATAAGACCAACCCTCTTATTATTTTTTTTGTTTCAGTCAAGTTGAAAACTGTCAACCAAAATAGGCCTTATTTGCTGCAGGCCCTTGTCCTCTGTAGGATGAATTGAGTTGTCTTAAAATGATAATTAATAGGCCGGGCACGTTGGCTCATGCCTGTAATCCCAGCACGTTGGGAAGCCAAGACGGGCAGATCATGAGGTCAGGAGTTCAAAACCAGCCTGGCCAATATTGTGAAATCTTGTCTCTATTAAAAAGACGAAAATTAGCTGGGCGTGGTGGCACGTGCCTGTAGTCCCAGCTACTTGGGAAGCTGAGGCAGCAGACTCACTTGAACCTGGGAGGCAGAGGTTGCAGTGAGCTGAGATAGTGCCACTGCACTCCAGCCTGGGTGACAGAGCGAGACTCCGTCAAAAAAAAAAAAAAGATAATTAATAAGAAAGCACATCTGGGTAGGGTGATGACTCACTTTTTGTAAATGCTTCACAGTCATGAATGGAAAAATTATTCATCAGCCCAAGCAGTCTCCAGGGTACAGGGTCTCAGGGACACCCCCGTCCTCCATATGTGGCCCCCTCTCTGCATGATCAGTCAACCAACTAATAGTTACTAACTACCCTTTCCTGAATCCTGTGTGGGATGCAGGCAGGTATTGTATGTAGGACCTGACTCCTAAAATTCGGAAGCTAAGTCACAAACACGGCCAAAAAAAGGAGTAAGTATCAAAGGAGTCTTCAACAGTGCCAAATGCTATGTGATAAGCTAGCAGACAATAAGAGCTTTCAGAATCCAGAGGAGGACGAGGTCACTTTTGGCTGGGATGGTCCAGGGAGGCTTCCCAAAAGATAAAGAACTCGCCTCACAGCAGGGATAAAAAACAAGGGCTTGATGGGAGCCCAAGGAACATGATGTACGAAGCAGAATAAGGTTTGATAAAGGATGGGACATAAGGAAATGAGAGACAGTGAAGTTGACGCGGAAAGAAATGACAGAAGTTCGAACCAGTAACTCGAAGAGATGTGGCTATGGTGAGAGCCAGTTTAGGGGGATGCAGTAGAGTCTGTTGGCCATAGATCCAAGTTCAAAGTGTTCGGTGGGGAGTAGGGGTGAGTCTGGCCCTGGGCACGTGTAGCTGGAGGCATCTGCTCAGAGATGGTGGTGAGATCGTACAGGCTGACTAGGAGTTCACAGAGAAAGAAAGGACCTTGAGCTGAACCTTGGGGCATGCTCTTGCCCAAGCAGTAGGAGAAGAAATTCTCCCCCAGCACACCTCAGGCCCAATCCCTCCCTCTCCTGTGCCTTTCATTAGCGCATGCAACACCCCCAGGGCTCCTCTCCAAGACTCTCAAAGGCAAGAACCAGGTCTTCATCTTTTTCGCCTCTAACCAGACTAGTGCCCAACACTCAGGGACTACATGAGGAATGGACGATGTGAGTTCTGAGAATCAGGCAGAGAAACCAAATGAGGAGGGGAGATACAAGACGAAATAAGTACAGCTGACCCTTGAACAACACAAGGGTTTAGAGGTGCTAACCCCCATCTCCCCATGCGGTTAAAAATCTGTACATAACTTTTGACTCCCTCAAAAGTTAACTACTAACAGCCTGCTGTTGACTGGAAGCCTTAGCGATAACCTAAACAGTTGATTAACATGTATTCTGTATGTTATCCATATTATAGACTTTATTCCTAAAGTAAGCTAGAGAAAAATAAAACGTTAAGAAAATCATAAGGGGCCGGGCACAGTAGCTCACACCTGTAACCCCAACACCTTGGGAGGCTGAAGTGGGAGGATGGCTTGAGCCCAGGAGTTCGAGACCAGCCTGGGCAGTCTGGTGAGTTGAGACCCCATGTCTACAAAAATAAATGAAGATAAAAAATAAAAATAAATTAACCTGGCACGGTGAATGCCTGTAGACCCAGCTACTAGGCAGGCTGAGGCAAGAGTATCCTTGAACCCTGGAAGTTGAGGCTGCAGTGAGCCAAGATTGCTCCACTGCACTCCAGCCTGGGCAACAGAGACCCTGTCTCTAAATCAATAAATAAAATCATAAGAAAGAGAAAATACACCTACAGTACTGTACCATATTTACTGATCCCATAAGTTTACATCATCTGTTTAAAAGATGAAACCTTTGAAATGGTGGCAGCTGCAGCTGCAGACCTCAATCTACGGTACCTGACAAGCAACTGAACTTTTTCTTGTAATGTCAGGACTTTTCTCTGCTTCTGGGAAACGCTTTCAGCATCACTAGTGGCACACTCTATGGGTCCCATGGTGTTATTCGAGGCTTATGGCATTGCACTAAACATGATGAAAAATACATACAACAGTGAGGGCTCACATTTTACTGCGATACCCAGTTTACTGGAGTGATGAACTGTTCATCCAGGGCTGATTAGCATCACATCACAAGCCGATGCTCTCAACACCTGAGCTCACTGCAATAACAACTAGGGGTGGCCGTGAAATTACTACAGTATATACTATGGCTAGTTTTATGCAGTTATGATTAATACTACATCTTTGCCTTTGTTTACATTTTGCTTAAATGTGAGTGGTGCCATATACAGTCTGAGTGTTTGTGTGGGTAAAATTTTAAAAATTTTGACTTTCTATAGATTTGTATGTATTTTATGGTAGTACATGATAAATTAGTATCGAATATATTTCATGTATTCATGGCATGTCTAACATTTTCTAAATTTTTTTGGTATTTCTAGACTAAGTAGTCTGTCTTCAATTTTTTTCAAATTGTCACAAATCTCCAAAAATATTTTCCAATATATTAATTGAAAAGAATCCACATTTAAGTAGATCTGTGCAGTTGAAATCCATTGTCTGAGGGTCAGCTGTAGTTAAGAGTGTCCGGCCGGGCGTAGTGGCTCACGCCTGTAATCCCAGCACTTTGGGAGGCCGAGGTGGGCGGATCATGAGGTCAGGAGATGGAGACCATCCTGGCTAACACAGTGAAAACCCCATCTCTACTAAAAATACAAAAAATTAGCCGGGCATGGTGGTGGACACCTGTAATCCCAGCTACTGGGGAGGCTGAGGCAGGAGAATCACTTCATCTCGGCAGTGAGCAGAGCTGCACTCCAGCCTGGGCGACAGAGCAAGACTCCATCTCAAAAAAAAAAAGTGTCCAAGTGACATGCCAAAGAAAATACTCACTGAATACAGAGAGGGTGTGTCTCATTTATCTTGGAAAGAGAAATATGGAAGAGTGATGGGTGTAGACTTGGATCACAGGCACACAGGGAACTATGAGCATAGGACGCAAAGCGAAGCAAGATCTTTAGATAAGATGCCATTAAAGAAGAGAACAAGAAAGAGGACAGGCCATAGACCGTGGCTGGCTCCAGACCAAGGGCTGTGCTGGGCAGAGGGCTCCCGTGAGGTGACTGCAGCCAGTTTCTTGTACATATCATGGTAGAGCCCTAGGACCCTTATAAAATTTCTATGTGTCCCAACCCCATTAAAGATTCCTAGTATTGGCCGGGTGTGGTGGCTCACGCCTGTAATCCCAGCATTTTGGGTGGCCAAGGCAGGTGGATCGCCTGAAGTCAGGAGTTCAAGGCCAGCCTGGCCAACATGGTGAAACCCTGTCTCTACTAAAAATATAAAAATGAGCCAGGTGTGGTGGCGGGCGCCTGTAATCCCAGCTACTCAGGAGGCTGAGACAGGAGAATCGCTTGAACCCAGGAGACGGAGATTGCAGTGAGCTGAGATCGCGCCATTGCACTCCAGCCTGGGCGACAGAGTGAGACTCTATCTCAAAAAAAAATTCCCAAGTATCAAGTGGACATATCAGAAACGGCACCCAGTTGAAATGGCCTCCAAACAGCCCTGATTCTAAGGGATCCCATAGCTTGATTTCCCCCTCCTGCAGTCATTCATATCCTACTGTGACACCTCGTTCCATTCATCACTGTGTACCAGCCGCACTATTATTTACTCAATATTTTTTTCGAACTGACTTATATCCCACTGAAATGTAGTCTGGCCCTAAGCAATAATATCTATGAAATCACAGATTTGATTTGGTTTCTTTCTACTACACACTAAAATAAATATAACTTTAAAACTGTCATCTCCACATGATCTAAAATTATCTCACGGATCCTTAGTCGGAAACTCGGCACACTTTGAGAAACACTGTCTCTGGCTACACATCAAGTCACCACGCAGCATCCACAAAGTGGTTCTGGAGATTCTTTTTTTTAATCCAGAAAACCAAACTTGAATTCTCTACTGAACACGTCCCCACAACGACAGGAACATGGTACTCGGCGTGTGACTGAATCTCTGGGAGATTAAGGACATGGCAAAAGGAGATGCAGGGGACTTCCCTGTAAGAAAAATCTGACAGCCGCCCCAGGACACTGCCTATCAAACCAACAATAAGAGGAAAAGAACAGGAAACAACTCATCCAATCTTAAAAACAAAATCCAAAAATGACAAACAGAATCGGAGGGGGAAAAAAAAAAAACTCGAGAACTGTGAGGCCAATGAAGGAAGTACAGAAAATCTTGCAAACCGCTGGGTGTGGTGGCTCACACCTGTCAGCCCAGCACTTTGGGAGGCTGAGGCGGGCAGATCATGAGGTCAGGAGTTCCAGACCAGCCTGGCCAATACAGTGAAACCTCGTCTCTACTAAAAATACAAAAATTAGCCAGACGTGGTGGTGGGCACCTGTAGTCCCAGCTAATCAGGAGGCTGAGGCAGGAGGATCGCTTAAACCTGGGAGTCGGAGTTGCAATGAGCCGAGATCACGCCACTGCACTCCAGCCTGGGTGACACAGCAAGACTCTGTCTCAAAACAAAAAAAAAAAAAGAAAAAAGAAAAGAAAAGAAGAGAAAGAAAGAGAAGAAAAGAAAAGAAAAGAAAATCTTGCAAACCAAGATGAGTTGTAAAAGGGGAAATAAGACTTCACACCTTCACCACTCTCTGCCCATAATCTGAGCTGCACTTCATGCCTCTGCCACTCCGTGTCTCTAATTTGAGATGCAGGATTTGCACTGACCTGAACACTAAGTAAGCAGCCAGCCCTCTTCTCTCAGCACAGATGCTGTCTGAGAGGACTGCCCATCATCCATTTAGGTACAGCAAGTCCCGGAAAACAAGAGAACAGGAAGTGCAGGGTGGGAAGGGTGCTCACTGTTCAGAGAGGTACAGATGCTACAGGCCAAGCCCAGCCAATACCCTGGCTGCAGGGCACTGAGAAAAGACCCCGGGAACTGTGAGTTTTCATGTTCTCCATCAATTCGGAGTATCAGAGAACCAGATAGTAACGTGACAGTTCACCAGACAAAGGCCAATTCGAAAACAAAAACTGGACTGAGAGATGGGTGCATCATCGAACCTACAAGCAGGTAGCTGTGAGGGGAAGTCAACCTTCCCCAAGCCGACAGTGTGCCAAGGCTAGTGATAGTTGATACTTTCTGTTGGTACATGCCACGTTTACATAGATCCTGCCGTGTTCAAGAATGCATAAAGAGGGGAAATATGCAAAAGCAGGGTGAGGAAACACCATCCTGAAAGCACAAAGGAAGAGCACGTCTCAGAAAATCATTCAGAAGAAAAACTGTCAGGAAACTGTCAGAATGTAAGAAGCTGTGATTTCTTTGAAAGAGGAACAACAAATCATAACAGAAAAAAAAAGCAGTCCAAATAAAAAGGATGACAAAGAAGATAGCGGATGAAGTGAGGATTATATAAAAATTGCTCATTTAAATCCATATTTAGTTGCAGTTGTGAGTAACTGCAAACATAAACATTTAAATCAGTGACTTGAGGGGCTAACAGGAAAAGTGTCCCAAAATTGCAAAGGACAAAAAGCAAGGAAATCAAGAGTCTACAAAACATATATGTTTAAGAAATATTCCATTATTAAAGCCCAGAATAGGTTAAAATTAATAACCAACTGCAATTAAAATTAACAATCAATTAATGAAATTAATAATCAGTTACAAAAATAATCAAAAATCGTGCATATAGGCTGGGCGCGGTGGCTCATGCCTGTAATCCCAGCACTTTGGGAGGCCAGAGCAGGCAGATCACTTGAGGTCAGGAGTTCAAGGCTAGCCTGGTGAACATGGTGAAACCCTGTCTCTACTAAAAATACAAAAATTAGCCAGGCATGGTGGTGCGCACCTGTAATCCCAGCTACTTGGGAGGCTGAGGCAGGAGAACTGCTTGAACCGAGGAGGCGGAGGTTGCAGTGATCGGTGACCGCGCCATCGCAACCTCGCGCCATTGCAATTGCAGCTGGGCGACAAAGCAAAACTCCGTCTCAAAAAAAAAAAAAAAAAAAAAAAAAAATCATTCATATAAACAGGCAAAAAGAGAAAGGGTTACCCAGGAAATCAGATTTTCCTCAGATTTCTCCTCTACCCTATCAATGGCTAGAGAGCTCTTTCTACTAGAATAAAAGCTCCATACAGCAGGGATTTTGTTTTGCTCACTGCTCTATCATGGTGCATACAAGGCCTGGCATCACCCCTTGGAATGTGCTAGAAGACAAACCCCACTGAGTTTAAAGCTTCACGGGGTACAGTCATTGTTATGTCCATTGCTGTGGGTATTCAATAAATATTTGCTGAAGCTAAACTGCAAATGTGAATTTTTACCCAAAACTTTGTAATTCAAGACATACAAATCCATCAACTTGTATGAGTATTCAAATGAAAGAAATAGGAAGGTTCTGTTAGAGCCATGCAAGTGAAGACACCACCCCCTTACCCTCCAGGCACTGACAGAGAAAATTAGGAAGACAACACAGCCACTGGGAAGTAATACTACAAATACAATGCATATGTAAGTCATTTCTTGCTCAGTACAGACAAACTCCCAATGCAAAAATCCAGTGAACTGTGTGCTGCCTGGTGGATTTTCCAGCTCACTGCGGGGGGGAGATTAGTGAATTAGTATTTCATTCACCTCCTTTTCTGCTCCTGTCCATCCCAGAACCAGGATACGAGTTTCTCCTACAAGGCCAGTGCAGATGAAGCATTGGGCCATGTGTGAGGACCACGCATAACTGATGTTCCCTTTCTGTCCAGGCATATGCCCACAATGAGGACTATTCAAGCTTTAGGGACACTCTGCTGGGAGGACCCACAAACAAGAAGTCTTTGTTTTTCATGTCCACCAAAGCAACACTGTGCTATGTAAGGCACCACAGTGGCCATTTTCTTTGCTGTGGAACTCAGTCTTGATTTTCTGCATGTTAAAAACTCATATTGAATGGACCAAGTCTTGTTTTCTTCCTTAAATCGGGTAAGACCAATAAACCACGCCATGGCAAAGCTTTCTGTCATCAAAACCCTCTTTATATCATCCTCCCTCTAAGAGCTGTCCCTGCTTTAGAAATCAAAGTATGCGGTATGATCTCAATATGGAAAATAGCACTCCCTCACCCAAATGAAGTACTAAAGAAAGACACAGACACATTAACAAAGCTTATCTTTGTACTGGGGGATTCTCTGGTTGTTTCAATTCTATTTCTTTCACCAATTTTAAAATTTTACTTTATTTAAAAATATTTATTTTTTGATTTTTAAAACTTGTTTTGAAATTCCTTTTTTTTTTTTTTTTTTTGAGACGGAGTCTCGCTCTGTCGCCCTGGCTGGAGTGCAGTGGCACAATCTTGGCTTACTGCAAGCTCCACCTCCCAGGTTCAGACCATTCTCCTGCCTCAGCTTCCTGAGTAGCTGGGACTACAGGCGCCTGCCACCATGCCCGGCTAATTTTTTTGTATTTTTAGTAGAGACGGGGTTTCACCATGTTAGCCGGGATGGTCTCGATCTCCTGACCTTGTGATCCGCCTGCCTCGGCCTCCCAAAGTGCTGGGATTATAGGCATGAGCCACCGCGCCCAGCCTGAAATTACTTTTACAATCAGCAAATCATCATATACAATCCCAAATACACTATATGATCCCAATTGTGGAGAAAAATATACACAGCATAAAAAAGAATGCCCCTAATCATTTTCTTATTTCTGTTTTTCTATATTTTCCATGTTTTCTATAATTAGCATATTAATTTTAATACCTTTTTAAAATTCTAAGCTTATTTTCTATTATCAGCTAGTACATGAATATCACCTTACTAAAAATATTTAAACAAGTCCAATAAAACCCTCCTTGACATATCCCATCACATTTGACATCCCCTAAAATGACCACTATTTATCAGGTAGGGTTTATTGTATTATCTCTCAAAGACAAAATGACTTTCTCAACCAATGCAAGGCTAACACAAAAATTAGAGACAGAAGGCACCTTAGTAATCATCCAATCACATCTCACCATTTTACAGATGGGCAAACTGAGGCCTGGAGACAGAGCTTGGACACTGAGTCTCCCCAGTAACCACACAGAGTCCTCTCCTTGCCCTCTGCCCACCCTAAGCCTGGGTGCAGATGTCACCCCCATGACTAGAGGGCTAGCACATGGTCAGACGGCACAGCAGAACCAAGGCCCCATTCAGGACCACTCCCCAAGCTGACCTCCACACTGCTGGGAAAGGTGACCCCCTCCATCAGGCCCAGCTCTCTTCTGCTCAAGCACAAGCTACTTCCCGTCTGTTAGCAGCCAGGCAGACCCCATGAAAGGAAGGGCCCAGGGAGGAAACATCTGTGTATACAAGAGGGGTGAAGTCATAAGCCCTCTTGACTTTCCCTTTTGGCAAATCCTCTTCTGCCTAATTTTTTTTCCCCTACATCATTGAGATGCAAAGCTCCATTCAAACAAGGGGGCCTGGAAGACTCCAGCAGCTTCTAGAAACCAAAACTTCCATTCTGCTACAGAGATTCTCAAAAGAAGGTATGTCTTGTTGCACTGGGGTGTGGGCGGGGCTAAGAACAGAAGATATATGCCCCGCAAACCACTCAGTTGACCACAGACATCCACGTGCTTACCCCTAAACCCAGCTTCTGCCCTTCAGCCAAGCAGAGAGGAAGCTCAAATGCAGGTTCCACAGCTTCTCAGCCATATAACCTTGGCCAAGTCACTTCACCTCTACAAACCTCATCTTTTTTCTTTCCCACATAGGAAAACACAGAGGCCACCACCTACTTCATTGAATTTTTGCGGGGACTTAATAAGACAGTAGAAACAACGGTGGGTACATATTAGCTTCGTCCCATACTTTCCCATCCTCTTGAGAAAAGCCACCAACTGAGGTCACCAACGCTGAGTCACTCATGTTGCCCAGACTTTCCCAACAGCACGGCTAAACTCTCCAGAATGACACCTTCTAACCATTCTGTCATAGACTGAGCTGACTGAAGGAACAACAGAAAGAGCACGTGAATGACGAGACTAGAATTCAAAGAAGCATCAGAATAGGTTCTCATCAATGGCTTCGCGGGCCTAGAGCCCTCCAAGTAAATACATTTGGAAAAGACGTGGTTTCTTGGCTCGCATGGACTGTCCCCTAAAGTAACTAAAGCCATTAGACAGACAGAAAGCTGAAGGAGACCTGCCAGTAAAACTCACAGGGCGGAGAACACACGCAAGTCCACGAGGGCTACAACCATACAAAGCTGCTGGGGTAAATGAAAACAAGATCCAGAAACAAACATGGTCCTTGACCAAGAACTGCAAACAAACCAGTGCAAGACCCTGGCAAACTTCCGAAAATGGCTGCACATGCCTTCATTTGAACACTCTTGCCATGCGCAAGGACACTGCAAGAAAATATCGTACTCCAGATGGATTGCTCAAGCTCCCAATGAGACAGGCTAGATAACAGGCCGGAAAAACGGGTTAAGTTTCCCTTTTTCCCCAGCATTGGATATCCCCCAAATCACATTCACTGCCTTTATCTCTCCATTAGATCTTATCTTTTTGTTGTTTTTAGTAGCTAAAGGACTACTGTGGACCAGTAACTTGACATACAGTAGTTTATCTGACCCTTATAAAAACCCTGGGAGGGAAGTATTTATTTTCATTTTATAATCAGGCTAGCCTGAACCCAGTGGTCTGTCTCCAAGACTGGTGCTAATTCCATCTCACCCCACACTGTCCCCCGATTCCTCCATCTACAATCATAGAAAGCTGATGGGCTGAAATGAAAACAAGCCCCAGAAACAAACATGGTCCCTGACCGAGAACTGCAAAAGGCAGCTCCCAAAACACTTTCCCATCATACCTGAGGCTCCTCTGCAGCGTCTAGGAATACGATATCCAAAGGCAAATACTCCAGGGTGGAAGTTACAGTCGAAGCCATGACCTGCCAAGGCCTTGATCATCAACTGTCAAATTGATAATCAGGTAGAAGGTAACAGCAGATTGCCAGTGAGGAGCCTCATTAACTGGTGGGAGGGGTCCCAGCCGGGAGAAACAGGTCTAAGAGGGCAGGTAGGAAACTACCAAGAGAAGCATCTCCACAGCAAAGAGCCGTGACCAGCACCCTCGAGTGAAATGACACCCTAGAAGGATGCCAACTGAGTGCCACACGCTGCGTAGCTGTGAGTTTTGTTTTTCAGCTGGCAGAGCTGGGAGCCCCAGAAGGCACCCCCTGCCCACCCACGCAAAGCAAGCAGCACAGGCTGCCAGAGGCTCCGTCCTCACCCTGACGCACTCATGCTCAGGCAACAGAAAGCCCCTCTCGTGTAGGCTGAATTCTGGGAGCCTGGGTTCAACTCTCCAGCCCAGAAGGGGAACCACCTTGCTCTGTCTAGTGGGCCAGGCTCCTCAGTTTGGGGCTTTCTCCTGGGCAATTTAGCCCCTGCCCATGCCCAGCTTCTCCTCCCCTGTGCACAGCCACACCTCACCCCCACAGCGGCTCTCCTTTGGGTGGCCTGAGATGAGTGGCCTTCATCCCTTACTCATGGGAGCTCCTTGAGAACAACAATAGTGTCACGCTCAAATCCATCCCCAGGCACAGAAAATGTACACAGTAAACACACATTGGCTAGATGGAGTTCTTCCTGGTCTCTGAGTAGGGTCTTCAGCTCACCTAGAAAGTGGGTTTCTTACTTTCCCGGGGTCATCCAGGCAGCAAGGCGGGGGAAGAGAGGGAAACGAGAAGGCAGAGACAAAAGCACTGCCCACACATTTATCTATTTTACCCTAGGAGGGGTCTGGGCTACTTAAATGCTCTCAGGGGTCCCCAAACCACAAATGAATAAAATGGATCAAGGGGAAAAGATCATCAACGGCTTCGCGGGCCTGGGGCCCTCCAAGTAAATACATTTGGAAAAGACGTGGTTTCTTGACTCACGTGCACTTGTCCACTAAAGTAACTAAAGCCATTAGACAGAGAGAAAGCTGAAGGAGGCCAAGTGATCTTCTATGAAAACAGCAGTCTGAGTTACCAATGCTAGATCTGAAATGTACATATGTGGCTGGCTCTTGCTGATATGATTTTAAAGAACTGGTATATTTTCACCCAAGGACCCCCAGCGCCTGAATACTTGGTCATCCTGGAGAAGCCCTTGTTTGTAGGGTCACACACCACCGGCCCCATGGGAAGGGAGCCCAGGAACCATCTCTCCAGAACAGTTGAAGGCACCAGGACTCTTCATCAATGTGGCATCTGTGGAGCCCACAGATGCAAGTGCTGAATCGTCTAGAAAAAACGGGACTGAGATTTGCTGAGATCTCAGAATCTGGAAGAACTCCTCCAGCCCTCTCCGCAGGTACTGACTCTGCCTGGAGGGGCACAGCAGTGAGATCCTTAACTCTTCTTTGGCTAGGGAGCCTCACCTCTCTCCCCCATGGGTCTTAAAAGGAGAGGAGAAAGTGACAATAACAGGTGCTGGCTTCCTATCCATCCCCCGAGCATCAGAGTGGTGATTCTCAAGCTTCAGCATGCGTCAGAACGGCTGTTAGGACACAGTCTGCCAGGCCCACCCTCCAAGCTTCTGGATCCGTAGGTCTGGGTACCATCCAACTATCTGAATTTCTCACAAGCCCCCAACTGATGCAGCTGCTGCACACGTAGGCACTCCACTTTGAGAATCACTGGTTTCAAGAGAAAAACAAAGACGGTCTGTTCTAAATCGACCTCTGGACCTAGAAGATTAATCTTTAGGAAACACAAATTCACTTTCAGAAAGAGACTCTTTTAACTTTTTTTTTGAAAAGCATGGCCCTCTTACTTTCCTTCGTTTCATACACATGGGTGCAGGGAATATTTCCTGCTTTCCCTAACCATAAGAAAAGGAATCTAAATGAAATGAATAATGGCAACTGTTCCACTATTGGCCTTAGCGCTGGTAACAGCAGAGATGGGTGGGGACTGCGCAAATTGGAAACCCACTACTTATCATCAGCATATTGTTGCCAAGCAGGGCGGCAGGCTCGGTGTTGCTAGAGCGTCTCGTTTTTGCAAGAGAAGCTGGAAATCTGGATTTTTAATGTAAAACCTGCAGATTTTAAGATGTTGGCAACCAACTAAAACATTTTTAAATGAAACCATGGGCAACCAAAAACAAAACCACCACCAAAAAACCCCCCATGAGTCTGCATTTGATTTTGCATACTGGCTACCAGTGTGCAACCCCTGACTGTAACTGTTGGGGACCTTTATAAGCAGTCGTTTGAAGAGGGAGTTCCCTGGTTCTAACGAATTGAATACCACCCACCTTAGACTAAAGTACCAATCAGCACGTCTGCTCCACACCACACATCCTTTTAGCCAGGACCTCTTACACTGGTGGGTGCAGCTGCATGCCCGCTTCCAGGGGATCTGTGACCCCCTTCCAAGGGCTGCAAATGTGTGGCCCGCTCCCACCCACCCGAGAACTGGGCTCCCTGAGCCTGGGCCTAACCTTCTTTGGAAAGGAAGCACAAGACAAGATTCCTGAGGCAGAAGGGACCCTGGAAAGCCTGTCCTACTCAGTCTCTGGAAAGGAGCAGCTCATCAGCCGAGAAGGTTTGGAAGTGGAGGAGGTGCATAAGGAAGCTGAAACAGGTTAAGGAATGAGGCAAACACCACCAGGAGAAAGCAGTCAGGGGCGACGCCACACATCAAGCAGGCTGATAGAAGAGCAGCAATTTGGGAACGGAGGAGGAAGCCAGCCAGGCACAGTGGCCTGGGGTAGGATAGGTGCACATCCTCGGGTCTGAATGCGAAATGACACAGCCATCGTGGTGAGCAGAGAGATGCCCATGGGTAGCAAACCCAAGCACTGGAAGCTAGCACCTGGGAACGTGGGGCATGGTGGGAAGCAAGGCTGGATCCACGCCTCGTGGGAGGTGTGAAGTACCCAAACCTGCAGAGATAGGTAGAGTAGGAACGAGTGCTCTGGGGCCGCTGGGAAGAATGCACAGTGATGTGGCCATAAGCATCCTCACTCTGCCCACAGGAGCTGTCCCCTGGCGGACCTCAGGCCCTGGCCACCTCCCCGTTCCCAGACTTCCCGCTTTCCAACTGGCTTGTTCGTCCCTGTCTGTACCGCACTGCACATCAGCTTCCCAAAATGACGTTGCATCCTGATACCCACTCCACTGAAAACCCATCCCCTCCCCCTTTCCAGGTTGGCCAGGTTTTCCCCCACAAGGAAATCGGCAGCCACCTCCCGGAGACAGTCCAGGCCCATTCAGCCACCGCTGGAGGCCAGCAGTTTTCAAACTTTATTTTCAAAGTCTGGTTCACAATAAAAAACACATTTTACTTCACAACTCAATATACAAAAACAAAGCAAAAGTTTCATGGAACAATGCTTGCCCTTGCCACACGTAACGTGCTGATATTTTTCTGCTCTGGTTTTTGTGCGGGTTGACACTGATTGCTTGCACTGTGTGACTCATGATGTATGGTTTGGAAAACAATGCTTTACCTGGTCCCAATCTCCATTTTTAGAATCTCTTTTTTTAAATCCATCTCAATCAACAACCCCTATAAAGGATTCCTTCATGACACTTTCTTTGACCCGCCAGGGAGAAGTGAATTATCCTCAATTCTGAATCTCCCAGCCCCTGCAGACTGTATATCATTCCTGGGCACTTAGATGATAGTCATATAATTTTTCTCTTTTCTAGAACAGGGTCCAATGTCCGGGTGCAGTGGGTGATACCTATAATCCCAGCACTTTGAGATCGCTTGAGTTAAGGAGTTTGAGACCAGTCTGGGCAACATAGTGAGACCCCATCACTACAAAGAATTTAAACATTAGCCAGGCATGGTGGTGCATGCCTGCAGTCCCAGTTACTTGAGGGGCTGAGTTGGGAAGATTGCTTGAGCCTAGGAGTTTGAAACCAGCCTGGGCAACATAGTGATAGCCTGTCTCTACAAAAACTTTTAAAATTAGCCAGGCATGATCATGCACACCTGTAGTCCCAGCTACTCAGGAGGCCGAGGTGGGAGGATCGCTTGAGCCCAGAAATTCGAGGCTGCAATGAACTATGAGCATGCCACTGCACTTCAGGCTGGGGAACAGAGTGAGACTCTGACTCTGGAAAAAATAAATAAATAAAAAATAAAAATAAATAAATAAATAAATACATAAATAAAAGAACAAGGTCTGAGTCTTTGGCTCCAACACTTAAAATATCTGTCAAATGGGCTGGGCGCAGTGGCTCACACCTGTAATTCCAGCACTTTCGGAGGCCGAGGTGAGCGGATCACAAGGTCAGGAGATTGAGACCATCCTGGCTAACATGGTGAAACCCCGTCTCTACTAAAAATACAAAAAATTAGCCGGGTGTGGTGGCGGGCGCCTGTAGTCCTAGCTACTTGGGAGGCTGATGCAGGAGAATGGCGTGAACCCGGAGGCGGAGCTTGCAATGAGCCGAAATCTCGCCACTGCACTCCAGCCTGGGCTACAGAGCGAGACTCCGTCTCAAAAAAAAAAAAAAAAAAAAACTGTCAAATGTTTGATGTTATAGGAGAAGCCCGAAATGACATATTCTGACAGCAATAAAATTGTACTACATTTCACACCATACTGATCAGAGGAGCTGTCTGAAGAACTCCATCTTCAGACCAACTCCTCTGGCTGGACCAGTGTTCTGATACCGGTGCCATCCTCTCCCAGCCTCAGGAGAACAGAGATGTGGCCCGCTATGGTGGGATGCCTTATAGTTTGCAATACACTCTGCTCTCAGACACATCACACCCCTATCACAGTTCTCAATAGGTTCACACTGGCTGTAACACTGACTCATTGCAATGCCAGGGGAAGATATTTAGCACATCTTGAGGTCAGGTGGGGAAATGGAGCCTCAGAAAAGTTGACAAAACAGTCACACAGGTAGAAAGTGGCTGAATCCACCCAAATCCAAGTTTTGTAGATTCAAACTTCCGTGCTCTTTCCAGAAGCCGATCCAGATCAAGTTATACAATCCTGTGTTCATTACACGTCTCCGGCTTGCAAAACCAGAAAGGAACATCCGGGCGTGCTGTCCGCGCTGTACCCCTTTCACTGTTGTGTACACCCACACGCTGCCTAGTCCCATGACAGAATGCACACAAATGTGGCATGCATGAGTAAGTCAGAAGACCGGTGTGGGCCTGGTTTCCCATCCCACTTTCCCCAGAGCGGCTGTGTGACGTCTCGCACAGCGTGTCACCTCTCTGAGCATCTCCCTCATCTAGAACCTGAGGGAGCTGTATCTGCTGGTTCCCAAGGACCTTTTTAGGCTTCTCCTGAGAACTCTATCATGCTACTTGGAACCACGTGGCCTCTACAAAATCTCGCTACACTGGGGAATTTAAGAAAAGGCAAACGGAGGAGAAGATCCAAAACAGGAAACTGAGGTAAATCCCAGGAAATCAAGAAAAACTCACTTCCCACAGAGCTCATCTCAGATACGTCCCCTGCCCAAGTGGCTTTCTCTTCTTTCTAGACCCTTGGGTCACAGTGCAACCCAGACTCACTGGATACATGAGAAGGACTGATACACGGGAAGACAGAAGAATCCCTCAAATCCCCCCAAAGCAGAGCCAAACCCTAGCCAAGCAAGAGGTCATCCAAGGAAGATTTCTCCTCCTGCAGGAGTGGCGGCTGACTCGCACTCAACCTGGTCCAATTAGCTTCGAGCATCTGCATCAAAGATAACCAGCAGAGCCCTGGTTCCAACTCACCTCAGCCTCGTGGTGTGTCCTTATGCAAATCTGACACGCTGGTCATTTTCTGCCACCATCCCCACATCCGCTGCTTCCCCGTGGCATCGACTAATTCACTGTGCAAAGCAGCATTTATATATAGAAAGTTGCAGCCACGCAGGTTAGCATTAAAATAGAGACTTGACGTTGCCGTGGCAACCAAACAAATGATATTCAAAATGAAAGAGAAGTATTCTGCAATCGGGAAAGCATGTCCACAGCCTTCCAGGGCAGCTGGGCCCCTTCCCCCTGAGGGTGGGTGGGATGCCCCTGGAGAAGTGCCTGGTCCTGATGAACCTCCACCTCCCCATTAGGTCACCCACTCTGCTTTCAGCTACAGCCGTCATCCCCTGCACATGCTCCTTCCGGTCTGGAGTGGACCCGAGGCCAAGACACTGAGGGAGTGTGATGATCCAACCAGGCAGAGCAATTTGCAAAAACTCTACTCCTTAAAGCGCCAAGGAGAAGCAGCTCTGGTGCATTAGTAAGGATGCTTCTGGAAACAAGGCTGGCCTTCTGCCACTGCCTGCCATAACGAAGAGTCGAGATGCCACCAGCTAGCCAAGTGACACTGGGCAGGCTTCTGTACCTCTCTGAGCTTCCAGCTTAAAATGAGCCGGAAGTGGGCGGAGGGAGCAACAGTGCAGGTAGGGTCTTCAACCTCATGACTCCGGGATGTGCAACGTTTCCCTGCTACCACCACCTCCTTTTTATACATTCCTCTTGGATATTGCTGAAGCCCCAGGGCCAGACAGAAGCTACTGATTCCCAGGTCTGGCACATGGAATAACCCTGTCACTTTCATTCTGTACACCTGGCCACCACCCAGAAAGCCCGCAGTCCCCAAGACAGAATGTCTAGATTCTGGTCTTCAAGGAGCTCCTAACAAGGCTAGGGGCCTTGAACAAATCTTGGACATTTCTGGGGCTCATTCATATATGTCAAAATCAAGTGTGATCCAGAAAGACTGAAATTAAAAAGACTGACAATACCAAGTGCCAGCAAGGATGCAGAGCAACTGGAATTCTCACACTTTGCTCGTGGGAACACAAAATGGTATGGTCCTTCTGCAGGGCAGTGTGGCAGTTTCCTGTAACATTAAACATACATTTACCATGTGGCCCTCAATCCCACATGTAGACTCTGTTTCTGAACCAGGGGCGACTTTGTCCCCCACCGAGGACATCTGGCAAGTCTTGGACACATTTACGGGTTGTCATGACGGAGGTGGGAGAGACTGAGTGAGTGCATTAGCTCCCTGCAGAGACACCTGTTGTTTCCAAAGAGACACCTAGAACCAAGAGTACCTCTGACCTAAGCTGAGGGCCAGAGAGGGGCCTTGGCTGTGCAAATCCACCGAAGGCTCTGTAAATGGTCTCCCTTCTGACCCAGCCCAAGCTCCTAAGCCAGGACCAAAACCGACTGTGCCAATCTGCTTCCCTCTCGTGGAGCAGTTCCCAAACCAAATGCAAACCTCATGGTTGCCCCACTGAACCCTGGAAGAACACAACTTCCTACTTACCCAGAACAACAACTTCAAAGCCACTTTGCATGGTTGCTGGCTCCGAAGCCACACAGAGATGACGGATTACAAGGAAGAAATCAGAACCATATGGATTTCATATTCAGCAAAATAAACAGAATTACAGCATTGGGGTTGGGCTCAAGAAACCAGGGGGCTGTGTGTTTGGCCCAGAGCCCAGGCTTGGTGGCCCCCAGCATGGGCTGGGCTCTCCCAGTCTCTCTTCCCCACCCACGACTCCCACAAACAGCGCCAGGGGCGTCCAGCCTGCTGTCTGCCCCTCCTTGCCAAGGCCCCAGCGAGCAATCCTGCTTCGGCTGACATTTTCGTGTTTTATTGAGTTTTTTTATATCCTCTTTTATGGCACAGTTGAAGATAGTTCAGCTTCTTTTCTAGTTTCATCCAAAGATGCACACAAGCACTGACAGGAATGCTGTGTCGTTAACGACAGTGTGACAGCTCTGGAGCCTCTGGGGGGAAGCTGTGGGAGGGGGCAGCTGTGGCACCCACCCCCTTTCAGGCCCCTGGTTCATTTCTCCCACAGCGAACTGTGCTGGGCGTTCCCACTCCCAGCCTCCCTCTCAGCCCAGAACAGAGGAACTCCTTCCTCTCCCGGTTTCTAGGGGAACAATATGGCACTCCATGTGTAGCCTGTGTTTCTGAACCAGGGGCACTTTTGCCCCCAGGGGCCAATGGGGCAATATTTGGTGACATTTACTGGCCAAGGATGCTGCTAAACACTCAACAATGCACAGGACCACCGCCCACAACAAAACAATCATCCAGCCCAAAATGTCAACAGCAACACGGCCGAAAACCCTGGTACAAGACACACTGACCAGGCTTCAGTTGGTTCCCAGTGCCCCCGACCCAGGTGCATGTCCACGGAGGGATCAAGCTCAGGACTTTTAGAGATCACAGACAAGTTCTGACCTACAAGAAGGAGGAGTATTTACCATTCTGGTAATTACTTTAAAGTAAATTCTAGGCCGGGCACAATGGTTCATGCTTGTAATCCCAGCACTTTGGGAGGCCAAGGCGGGTGGATCACTTGAGGTCAGGAGTTCAAGACCAGCCTGGCCAACGTGGCGAAACCTCGTCTCTACTAAAAATACACAAATTAGCTGCGCAAGGTGGTGCACACGTGTAATCTCAGGTTACACGTGTAATCTCAGGAGGCTGAGACATGAGAATCACTTGAACCTGGGAGGTGGAGGTTGCAGCGAGCCGAGATTGCGTCACTGCACTCCAGCCTGGGTGACAGAGTGAAACTCTGTCTCATAAATAAAATAAAATAAATTCTACAACTGATCAGGATATCATTTGATCTTCCAACGATTCTCCATGGATATAGAGAAAAGTTAAACAAACTTTAAAAACATAAAATGCATCTTGCCCATAGAAACCACACGAACACAGTGGGCACAGATCATTTAAATATCCTGATGTGAATAACTTTAAATAACACAGCTAATTCTGCTTTGCTGGTGGGTTGCTTTTTGGTCTCAGAAATCCCTGAACCAGCAAATCAGGGCTGCTCACATCCCTATTCTCTCCCTTTCCTTTCTTCTCTCCCCCAGGAGTGCTGAGCCACCATTAGCTGACGCTAATTCCTAATGACCCTGCAGATCTCAGCTCCCACCGCAAATGCCCTCTCACCCCCCAGGATCCTGTGGGTAGCCGAGCAGTCCTGCACCACGTGGGTGAGGCCTGCAGTACTTGGGGCAGCCCAGGGGAAGGTGGGGATGTCCAGGGAGCTCCATCCACACTGTGCAGACATCAGGGGGCACACAGTAGGATGGACCCCTCCCCCCAGCAAAGGCAACCCTTGCCTCGCTCTGTGCTCCCACTTGCCTGCGGGCTGGGTTTCCCAGAGTGTGCCAAGAAAGGAAAGCTGAGTGGCTCTGTGGTGGTTTCACGGGGTTTCCCCCAGAGGAACAGACAGGCAGAACTTGCTAATGCCTCTTCTTTGTCATTCTTGCAAAAGGAGTCCCTGCTCCTGCCTACCTCCATCAAAATAATAGGCAACGGCATGGTGGCACCTGGCACATGTGTGTGTGTGCACGTGCGCGTTTGTGTGTCTGTGTGTGTGTGTGTGTGCGCGCGTGCGCGTGATACTCACAAAGACATCCCCATGTCCTACACCACAGGAGGGCCCCTGCCATCCTGCTCTCTCTGCTGAGGAAACCTCTTAATTAACTTCTCTGTTGCAATGATCCACCATTTTCTGCCAAAGCTACCATCTCTGCTCCAAAGCAGGGAAGCAGCAGCTCCAGGAAAGCCCTGACAAATCATCTAGGTTCTACGATTATGCTTATTCCAGAGAATGAATTCAAGGTTCGAAGAGTTCGGCAGTTTGCCCCAGGCAAACTGGGGCAGAGTGCATACACTTAAACAGCTAATAATGGCGGTGCCGAGATCAGGGTGTCAGGGGGAGGATCTCGTCCAAGGTCATGCTGCTCACAAGATACGACACTGAGGGCTAAGTCCTGCACATCTGGCTCTGGAACTCTTAATGCATCACCTCCACTCTAACCTGTTCACCAAGGCAGGTTCCTGACCACCATCTAGTATGGCTCCACCATGGGTCACCCTCCCTGACCAAATGCTTCCTTCAAGACACTCAGGTCATGGGCTTCCCCTTACACGGGTGGTGAGGGGGGCAGAGGAAGCGTCTTTTTTTCATCCAGCCACAGCAGTTCCTTTGTTGCCTCAATGCCCCTAGTGAGTCACCTCCTCCAAAGGCCATTGCCAAAGAGAGCCCCATTTTAGCACGAGCGCTCGTCCCCACTTCCCTTTTCCATTTCCCAATGTGGCCCTCACCAGCTCCAACATTAGTCACGTAAATGCCAACAGAAGTTCAAAGATGCTCTGATAATGTGATTTGTAAACATGAGGTCCCAGCGGTGGTGGCTGCTGCAGCTTCTTGCCTCCCTCACTCAATCCCCTACACCTTCTGGGGCCTCCCGGATCGACGTCTTCATTTCCCGGGCTCCGCAACACGCAGGGACTGTGAGTCTGCTTTTCACACGTGGGAGTCTCGTGCCAGAGGCCGGGGCAGAGGGAAAGCCTCACAGCATGATCTGGCATTTCCAAGCACACCCTGGGGGTCTGTGACCTACAAAGCACAGCAGGCTCTCGTAGCATCTGTATGCTGTGTGGGCCTGCCCAGCGGCCATACGTACCCTGGCTTCTGAAAGAAGTACCCTGATTTTTCTACTGTGGAACCACCTTACCCCATTCTCAGCCCTCGAGGTTTCCGGGAGCAAGTGGCTCATGCCTGGCCAATTAGCACGTGCCCTCTCCCCAACCACAGTACTAGTTCACGAAGGGGCATATTACCCATCTGGGGCTGGATACCTGGAATTTGGTTTTGGAATTACTGGGGAAAGATGTATTACTATGACAGGATGCAAGCCTGAAGCTGCTGATGGTCACGTTGACACCTTGCAGAAGTCTCACTGAGAACTGAGCCAATGCAGAAGGAAGGGGGCTGATGAGGAAGAGAGGGAATCAGAGACAGAGAAACATCAGACTGCTGACACTGTTTCAGCCACTTGATCAAACCATGCCTGAAACTGAACTTCCTGGGACTGTTCCTTTTTTGTTTGAATCCAATTTGAGTGGGATTTCTTTTCACTGGATCTCGCTGTGTCCCCAGGCTAAAGTACAGTGGTACAATCACAGCTCACTGCAGCCTCAAACTCCTAGGCTCAAGTGATCCTCAGCCTCTCAAGTACCTGGGACTACAGGTGTGTGCCACCACACCTAGTGAATTTATTTTTTATTTATACAGATGGAGTGACACTACGTTGCTGAGGCTGGTCTCAAACTCCTGGGCTCAAGTGATTCTTTTGCCTCGGCCTCCCAAAGAGCTGGGATTATAGGCCTAAGCCACCACACCTGGCCTGAATAGGATTTCTGTAACATTTAATAGAAAGAGTCCTGGCTAACAGTTCCTTGGTAAAGGGCAAGGTATACAGATAGCAACAATCAAAACTAAAGAACGTAAAGCAGGGAAAATTTAGAGATTTGGTTCCTTTCTTGAGCCTGCACTTGTGGGTAAGCTTCCAAAGATATCTGCATTTCTAAAAATCTTCCTTTGGCCACTATAACACTTGGTGTCTTAAAGCAACAAAAATGTATTCTCTCTCACAGTTCTGGATGCCAAGCGCCCAAAAATTAGTATCACTGAGCTGAAATCAAGGTATTGATAGGGCCATACTGCTCCCAGAGGGTCAAGGGGAGAACTCAGTCCTTGACTCTTTCAGCTCCTGGTAGCCACTGGCATTCCTTGGCTTGTGGCTGCATCACTCAAATCCTACCTCCCCAATCATACCCTTTGTCTTCTGTCTATAGTCAAATCTCCTTCAGCTTCTGTCTTATAAAGATGCTTGTGATTACATTTAGGGCTTACTCAGATAACCCAGGAAAACCTTCTCAACTCAAGATCCTTAACTTCATTGTACCTGCAAAGACCTCTTTTCTAAATAAAATAACATTCCCAGGTTCTGGGGATTAGGATGTAGCATATCTTGGAGAGCCATTAACAGCTGCCCTCATCAGGCCAAGTCGGACCATGGATCAGAAATGTTGCTGTCAATACCTCTGATGCTTCCCCAGGTACTCCTGGCTGGGACCTCTGGGGCCAACTGTGCAAGTCACAGAGCACTGGAAGAAGAAATAGCCAGAATGTTGGAGCTGGACTCAGAGTGGAAGATATGCAAGAGCACAGAGTGCCAGGGAGGTTCAGCAGGATTGGGAGTCCCAAAGGAGGTCTATCCAGAGCTCAAGTTAGGGGGCTGTATGCTTGGGGCCAAAATGTAACTTGACCTTGAAATAAGATTAAAGGAATTAGAGTACACCCCTCTCCATACCCCCATTTCCCCAGTGACCAGATTGCTACGGCATAGGGTAAGAAGGCACCATCTGTAGTACAAGTGGGAGGGAGAGGAAAGTAGAGATTGAAGAAGCGCACGAGAGACTGTGACAAGGAGCCAAGGCCAGGCTAATTTGTCGCCCAGGCTGGAGTGCAATGGCACGATCTCGGCTCACCACAACCTCTGCCTCCCGGGTTCAAGCGATTCTCCTGCCTCAGCCTCCTGAGTAGCTGGGATTACAGGCATGTGCCACCACACACGGCTAATTTTGTATTTTTAGTAGAGATGGGGTTTCTCCATGTTGGTCAGGCTGGTCTCGAACTCCCAACCTCAGGTGATCCGCCTGCCTCGGCCTTCCAAAGAGCTGGGATTACAGGTGTGAACCACTACACCCAGCCTGGCCAGACTACTTTTTTTTTTTTCCCCAGAGACGGACTCTTGCTATATTGCCCAGGCTGGTCTTGAATAGCTGGCCTCAGGCCATCCCCTCACCTCAGCCTCCCGAAGCACTGGGATTGCAGGTGTGAGCCACTGTGCCTGGCCTACAAGGTCAATTTTTTTAAAAACAGTTAACTATTTATTTCAAGGTCTATTAATTGGGAAAAAACATATAACTAGTTCAGAAAGCCTGCAGGACATCATGACAGCCTTTCTCTGCTTGGACTGGCTCCTGGGGTCACTGAATTTTGGAGTCAGGGGGAGCATTTCCAGGTCACCAAGTCCTGACAGTGTAGTGGTAAAGAGAGTAGACTTGGGAGCCAGACTGCCTGGGTTCAAATCCACACTTTGCCAGGACAAGTTGCTTGATCTAGCTGGACAATCTCAAGTCAGCAATTCCCGTGAAGACAAAAAATAGTAATGATGATGTAAGTATTAATAATAATACCTGTTACAAGGATCAAAAGAGTTAATAATGTACACAAAGCATTAAAAATTGGCCTCTCTTTGCTGACACTGCAGGCAAGTGATAGCTCCTTCTCCCAGCTCCATGGTTCTGCCATCCTTTACAAAAGGCTCTGATGAAATCTGGGGGAGGGATGGGTGGGGGGAGTGGAGTTTCCAGCCCACCACAGCAGACGCTCCTCTGCCTTCCATTTTATTCCAACTCCCTTCACTTCTTCATGCAGAGAAGTGCTCCACTTCTTTTTTTTTGAGACGGAGTCTCACTCTGTCACCCAGGCTGGAGTGTAGTGGTGCGATCTTGGCTCGCTGCAACCTCCGCATCCTGGGTTCAAGCGATTCTCCTACCTCAGCCTCCCAAGTAGCTGGAACTACAGGCGCATGCCACCACACCCGGCTAATTTTTGTAGTTTTAGTAGAGATGGGGTTTCACCATGTTGGCCAGGCTGGTCTCGAACTGCTGACCTTGTGATCCTGCCTCGGCCTCTCAAAGTGCTGGGATTACAGGTGCCTGCCACCACACCTGGCCAAGTGCCCCATTTCTGAGCTTACCTCAGCCCTACACCACCACTCCCTCTGGCTAGGGGGTAATCAGAAGGAAGACCAACAGGACCAATGCTGAATACCTGCCTGGTGATTCACACAGAACAATCAGGCCAACCTCAAGCTAGGAATGTCTGCAAACACCTGTCCTAGTCCCCCTACACCATGACAGTTCTTTGAAAATACAGCCCAGACACTCTCCATTAACCCTGCCCAGTCCTGGCTCAGGGTGAGCCTCATCAGAGATCATTAACCATCTCCTGTAAGTCTAAACAGAGGCTCAGACCAGCAGAAATACATTCATACATAACGGAATCAGGTCCTTCAGAGAGAAGTTGATATCAACACTCCTTAACCTTGACACTAACCACTGAGGTGTGGTCACTGTTACATTTTGTAAAGAATCAGGGTGTGGCCTCTCTGATATTATAGGTCCAAACCAATGGTCTCTAGCTTGGTCATTCCTGTGAAAACTATTTTGGGATTGTGCTCTGTCCTTCAGAGGCGTAACACAAACCATACCTGAGACTTCAGCCACACATAAACACACCCCAATACTTCCTCCCAAACCTTTTAAGCTGCTTTGTACGAAGCAGTGACATCGCACAGCACCCCAAAGAGGGACAGGCACCCCCATATGTGCTTGATAGGCTGGCTCTTCCCAGAAGCATCACCAACTCCTTCAGAGCGCTTCCCTAAGTTTGATCCTAGGAGAACTTTTGCGGAACCTTTGCTAGGAAGCCCCTGACCCATTGAACCAGGATGACCCACTGACCCAGATAAAGCCCTGGGTTTCCTTCTCTGACCTGAAGACAGAGGCAGGCTATGCTGGGAGTTCCCAAAACCACCCTCAGCTCTGACGTTTCCCAGAAGGACTCATGGGATTCAGCATATATTTTACTTCTGGTGAAGACTTATGGCCAGACACAGTAGCTCACACCTGTAATCCCAGCACTTTGGGAGGCTGAGGCAGGAGGATTGCTTGAGGCCAGGAGTTCAAGACCAGCCTAGACAACATAGCAAAACTCTGTCTCTAAAAAAAAAAAAAAAAAAAAATCACAAAATTAGCCAGGCATGGTGGCACATGCCTATGGTTCCAGCTTCTCAGGAGGCTGAGATGGGAGGATTGCTTGAGCCCAGGAGTTTGAGGCTGCTGTGAGCTAGGATCCTACCACTGCACTCCAGCCTGGGTGACACCGTGAGATCCTGTCTCTATTTTTTTTTAAAGGGTCTTATTACAGCAAAAGGATACAAAGCAAAATCAGCGAAGGGACACAGAACCTGGGACAAGGTCCTGAGAAAACCAGGTGCAAGTTCAGGAGTCCTCTCCCAGCAGAATCACATAGGATGTGCCTAATTCCTCCAGCAGTGAGTCCTGATAGCATGTGTAAAACATTGTCTAGCAGGTAAGCTCATTACAGACTCAGTGCCCAGAGTTTTTATAAGGAGCTGCTCATGTAGGCATCCCCTGCCTAGCATAAACACGAATTGCAGACTCCCTGAAGAAATCCAGGTATTCAGCACAAACCGTTATCACTTACATGAACAGTTTAGAGAACAGCCACCCTTACTATTTAGGGAACAGTGGGAGCCCTTCCTAAATGCAAGTTCCCAGACACCAGCCAAGGGCCAATGCTGCAAGCAGGCCTTTCTAAGGAGGGCACCCCGGCCTGCTATGTTGACTCTCTCTGCACCGTGTCCGTGGAATGGTTACTTGAAGGGATCTCCCCTTTTGTCTGTCCCATCCAGTAGCAGAATCCTGCCACTAAATCCTAGACAGGTGACAAGCCTCTCAAACACTTGTGTGGACAGAGAGCTCATTCCCTCACAAGCCTCATCTTCCATGTTGGCCTGTGATCCTTGCTAGCCCAGGAACACCAGCCTCTGAGTTCAGTATTTCATGCCAATAAACACTTCACATAATAACCACCACTACTATGATGCTGGGTCAGGCCTTGCGCCAAGCACGTGACAAGCATGAGCTCATTTAATATTAATGTTTTATGATGGAGTCACTATGCCTTAGAGACGCAAAGCGACTTGCCCAAGGTCACAGTGTTAATGGGTTTGAACTCCGGTCCATTTGACCCCACAGCCGGAGACCCTAAACCTCCCACACCCAGTATCTCCCGGGAGCCTTTCTTTCACTGATCACCATTATAATTTTCAGCATACTCTCATACCACTTTTTCCTCTTATTTGCTAATATTTTTAGTTGACTCACTTTTTTCTTTTAAAAATTGCACTGACTCACTGAATATGTGAGTCTGTGAATGGAAAACTAGTGACACTTGCCAGAAATCTGTAATAACCATAAAAATAACCACAACAAACACCAAGCAATGTTATTCAATCTTTGCTGGATACTGCTACCTGCTGAGGCCTGCCCTCACCTGGCACCTCCCAAAACTTTCTCCTCAATGTAATCAGAAGCAAGGAGAGAACTACAAAAGGAATACCCTTCTCTTGATGTGATTCACTGGTACTGAAAGTCTCGTCCAGAGACCACCTAAACCCACCTTGGCACAGCATCTCGGGAAATGTTATAGTAGACTATAGGCACTAGATGACCTGCCCTGTCAAGCTCACTAGTCCCAGCAGGGACTCCCGGCTTTCTATGCACCCCACTCCTCTATCCCCAGTCTTGAGGTTTGTTCCATCTCCTTCCTCTCTCATTCAATCTCATTTATTCTCCAACTTTTCTGGCCACTAAGTCCTGGGAATCATCCAGCCACCAGCCTGGGTCAGCTGCCCAGCCTCCCAGCCCAGCTCTCCCTTCATTCTCTCTTTTTTTTTTAGTATTTTTTTTATTTTTATTTTTTGGAGATGGAGTCTTGCTCTGTCACCCAGGCTGGAGTGCAGTGGCATGATCTCAGCTCACTACAACCTGCGCCTCCTGGGTTCAAGCGATTCTCCTGCCTCAGCCTCCAGTGTAGCTGGGACTAAAGGCCTGCGCCACCATGCCTGGCTAATTTTTGTATTTTTAGTGGAGACAGGGTTTCACCATGTTGGCCAGGCTGGTCTCGAACTCCTGACCTCAAGTGATCTGCCTGCCTCAGCCTCCCAAAGTGCTGGGATCACAGGCGTGAGCCACTGTGCCCAGCCTCCCTTCATTCTCTTTCTGTTTTCATGGGCTCTGCTCAGCTTACCAGGCTACTATCCTGGTCTTGCAGAGAGAAAATGCCAGCAAAGATGCCGTCCCTCCTGCCCTATTCTAAATCTAGAGTCTAGAGAGAGGGAGGCAGAGGCAGAATGGGGACATCACAACCTAGGGGACAGAGGTTGGGGTGGGGGCGAAGGAAGAGCATACAGACAGCAGAAGTCGGGAATGTGATATTAGCTTGGTGAAAAGTAATTGTGTCTTTTGCCATAAAAATGGACAAAATCGCAATTACTTTTGCACCAACCTAAATATTTCTCTAGAAACCAGGGACTCCCACATCCCCATCCCTGTCTGACTCCTACACAATCCTCTGGCCTGGCATCTGGAACACCTGCTCAGCCCAATCATGAACTCAAAGGAGCCACCTGACTGCGTCAGAGGGTCCCACACAGAAGCCAGTTGGTGGGGTGTTCCCAGCCAGCAGGACCACAAAGAACTCCAAGCAGAGAGAGCCAGTGAGGCGACTTGAGAGCTCAGGCTCATGAGGCAAACAGAGCTGTGTTTGCCCAACTCCACCATCCCCCTTGGGCAAGTGGCTTTGCACATCTGAGAAATGGAACCAAAAATATCACATACTACTCAGGGTTGTTGTGGGAAGATGCGAATCACCCTGGGTCTGTGCCCAGGATACATTATTTTCCCAGAGTTGGCTGTGGGACTGGGGCCACAAGAACAGAAAATGGGTGAACGCAAACTACAAGTATAGTCACCCCTGTGTCACAGAGAACAGCCAGACATGAGGAGGTGGGTGCAATCGGAGGCAGCATCAGACAGCCGAGGGCTCACCCTGCAGACCAGAGTCTGCCTACAGGACCACTGGATGTGCTTTGCTTGACCTGCAGACCTTTTAAAAAAAAAGTTTTGACTTAGCTTCAAGCACACAAAAACCAAGAAAGGTCTTGTGAAAAAATAAATAAAGGCCAGGCACAGTGGCTCATGCCTGTAATCTCAGCACTTTGGGAGGCCAAGGCAGGCAGATCACCTGAGGTGAGGAGTTCGAGACCAGCCTTGCCAATATGGTGAAACCCCTTCAAATAATAATAATAATAATAAACAAAAATTAGCTGGGCATGGTGGCACGTGCCTGGAATCCCAGCTACCTGGGAGGCTGAAGCAGGAGAACCGCTGGAACCCAGGAGGCAGAGGCTGCAGTGAGCCAAGATCGCGCCACTGAACTCCAGCCTGGGCAACAAGTGAGACTCCAACTCAAGAAAAAAAAAAAGAGAAAAAAATAATAAAGATTTCAGTTGTCTCTTGAAAACTCAAGTGGGCCATACTGAAGGTGCTATCGACACGATGAGGAGAAATGCTGCCACATTCTCCACCGTTCTCTATCACAGTAGTCTGCAACTCTGGCTGCCCATGAGAATCACCTGAGAGCTTAGAAATGCCCTAGGAAGCCCCTGTCCCATTAAACCAGGATCCCTAGGGCTGGAGGTGGGGGCTGATCTGAAGTCATTGGCCCTGAGGAAGCACCTGTACCTGCCTCACTCAGCACTATTACCTGCCCGGCCCAGACACTACCTGCCCCGATAGCTGGTTCAGGCAAGATTCAGGAATAAGGAAAGACTGGGGCCCCAGAAGACAAACCCAGCATGCAGGCCCCTGCTGGCAGCCCCAGCTTTAACTTAGTCCCCTCTACAATATCTTCACTGGAGGGGATGAGGAGCTGGCTTGGCATCCCTGTTCCCCTTCCCAAGCCTCAGTCCATGGCTGCATTACCTCTGTCCACCCTGAGAAGGACAAAGCTCCTGAAGGCCAAGACTATGTGTGGAGAAGAGCCAAGGCAGGAGTCCCATGCGCATTCAAATTCCAGGTTCTCCTGCTGTCTAACAGATGCTTCTGCCTTCAAATATGCTTTCTGTAAAACCCTAGAGCCATACCATCGCCTTAGAAACCCCTGGTTCCATCCCTCTCTGAGAGAAGCATCTATCTGTCCACAAGCCTACCCCGATCCACAGGAGTCAATATAAATGTATGGTAAAGAACAGACCAGACAGCTTGCCAGCACCGTTTCCGAGATGTGATGGGGAGAGAGGCTCGGGGAAGTGCCAGCGCCCGTGGTCTGTCTGGCCCCAGGATTGGTGCATTAGTGGCTTATCTGCAATTTGGGGTATTTCCCACTGGTTTTGTGCCATTTCTCTAAAAATGGGGAACTAAAAAAAAAGGAAACAAAAACAAAACAACAAGAAAGTGGCGTCATCACTCCCAGGCCCATTCCATCATTCTAGGTAAATGGAGCGAAGTGGTCTATGTCTAACCCAGGGCAGGCGGCACGACGGAAATAGAAAAGGTGGCCCTCCCCGGCCCAGGACCAGAGTGACAGCAAGGCAAAGGCTCGCTGGAATGAGGCAAGGAAATGGGATTTTGATTGCATACATAAAGCGTGGCACAGCCAGAGAACAGTGACAAGTGACGTGTGAATCACACAGATGAGGGCTTCCCAGGACTCGATGTGTCCCAACAGGCCGTGTGGCTCAGCCTGAGAAACAAGAAAATGAGGGCAGATGTAATCACTATGCAGGTACCTCAGCGAACTAATTCCACCCCAGGGGCTCTGACACAGCTGGAGACAGGCCTGTTTCAGGATGCACAGTTTAAGGTCGAGGGGCACTCCTCCCCAGCCAGTGTAGGCTTGGATCCTTCGCACTCACTGGTAACAATCCTGGAAGTCAGAGCACAGGACTTATTCTCCAAGCACAGGATCATTTTGCTGTCCTCAAGCACCTGGGGAGAGCAGGTGACAATCTACACCTTGCTACTGAAAGCCTTGCTGTTATATAAGACGTGGTCCATAGACCAGCAACACTGAGCTTGCTAGAAACGCGGCATCTGTGCCCCGCTCCCCTCAAGACCTCCTACATCAGACTGTAGTTTAACAAGCGCCCCAGGTGAATCGTGCGCACATTAATGTTTGAGCAGCACTAATTTAAAACTTATGAGCTATTTTACCAGTGCACAAGGGAATTTCTAGGTACTACTAGGTACCGATCAAGTGTGTGACAGCTACACGGGTGCTTGAGGAATTTTGAGACAGTTTCAGTCGAGGCATCTCACTCTGACTTTTTTCTCAATTGAATTCAAGGCTGCAGCTACTTCCTCAGTTCTCTAACTCACTTATCAACCAAGGAGATCTCAGATGAAAATGTTTTCCCATAGCCATTGAGCCTGGCAAAGTAACATCTCAGGATGTATTTATCCACCTGTTTACTTATTTATCTGTGCTTCAGGCTTACTCAAACATTTATTGGGCACCTACTATATGTCAGGCGCTGAGAATATGCAGATGAATGACCCCAGCCCTGTCCCAGGCAGAGCTTACTTTCTGGAAGAGAGAAAGATGGCAGGCAGCCATGCAGCAGTGTGATGGACGTATGCAATGATAACAGGAGAAAACAGGTGCTGAGAAAGGAGTGGGCGTCCAGAAAGTTCCTGGGAGGGGGGTGCTGCCCAAAGGTCATCGTAAGGACAGGCTTTCTCCTTGCCAGGCTTTTCTCTGCTTTTCTTGCTCCCTCCCATCTTGCTTTCTGCTGGATTGATTGCATATTCTTTATTCCCCTCCCTCCACAAACTTTGCATTTATAGTCTATTTATACCACTTAGGTGGTTACACTGACATTTTTGACATGTACACTTGACTTCAAGCAGAAAGGTAATCAATAGCTCTTTTCTGCTTCTGAATAATACAAAACCCTGGAAGGGTTTCACTTCGATCTCCTCCCTCCTACCTTCTCAGTGTTGGGTAGCACGAATCAGACAAAGATGCTATTTTCCCCCAAGTTCTGGAACTCCCTGGTTATTTGTTCTCTCCTGCCACTGACAATTTTCCAGGAAAATAAAAATTCCAAATTGACTCAAGAGGAAATAGAAAACCTGAATAGGTCTATAACCTTCAAACGAATTGATTTGGCAGTCTAAAATCTACCTTAAAAAACTGTACCTGTAGGTGTGGTTTTACTGGTAAGTTTTCTCAAATCGTTAAGAAAAAAACACTTAATCCAATCTCTTCCATAAATAGAAAACATTCAGCTCCTTTTTATAATACCCTGATATCAAGTTCAAAGAAAAACAATGGGAGAAGAAAGGAAGTAAAAGCTCCTAACCTCACTTAGAGAATAGGTGTAAAAATTCTAAATAAACATTAGCAAATCCTGGAAATGCAGAGATATTGAAATATCAGAAAACTTATTAAACTCACCATATCAAAAGAAACTACAAGAAAAAAAATAGGATAATCTGGATGCAGAAAAAGCACCTGACAAAACTCGACACTCATTTGTGATTAAAACACACACACCAAGACTAAAGTCTGATAAATTATAACTATTGAAAATTAAGGGCTGGGAGCGGTGGTTCACACCTGTAATCCCAGCACTTTAGGAGGCCGAGGTGGGCAAATCACGAGGTCAGGAATTTGAGACCAGCCTGACCAACATGGTGAAACCCCACCCCTACTAAAAATACAAAAATTAGCCAGGCGTGGTGGTACACACATGGAATCCCAGCTACTCAGGAGGCTGAGGCAGGAGAATCGCTTGAACCCAGGAGGCAAAGGTGCAGTGAGCTGCGATTGTGCCACTGTACTCCAGCCTGGGTGACAGACAAGACACTGTCTCACAAAAAAAAAAAAAAAAAAAAGAAAGAAAGAAAGAAAGACGAAAGAAAAAGGAAATTAAAATAAACTTCATACTTAATGGAAAACCCTGGAAGCTTTTCTGTTAAAGTCAGGAATAAGACAATGCTATTCACCATCATGGTTTCCTTTCTGCCCTGAATATATTATAACACAGTAAGGCAACAAAAAGAAATAAATATGAGGATTAGTGCTGGCTCAGCCTGTAATCGTAGCACTTTGGAAGGCCAAGGTGGGAGGATCACTTGAGCTGAGGAGTTCAATACCAGCCTAGGCAATATAGCAAGACCCTACCTCTGCAAAATGAGTGTGGTGGCACACACCTGTGGTCCCAGCTACTCAGGAGGCTGAAGAAGGAGGATCACTTGGGACCAGGAGACTGAGGCTTCAGTGAATTATGACTGTCCCCCTGCACTCCGGCCTGGGTGACAGAGTGAGACCTTATCTCAGTTTAAAAAAAAAAAAAAAAAAAAAAAAAAGGGCTGGGAGCAGTGGTTCCTTCCTGTAATCCCAGCATTTTGAGAGGCTGAGGTGGGCAAATCACTCAAGGCTAGGAGTTTGAGACCACGCCCCGCTCCCCGGACCAACATGGTGAAACCCCATCCCTACTAAAAATACAAAAATTAACCAGGCGTGGTGGCACATGCCTGTGATCCCAGCTACTTGGGAGGCTAAGGCATGAGAATCACTTGAACCCAGGAGGCAGAGGTTGCAGTGAGCCAAGAACGCACTATTGTACTCCAGCCTTGGGAAGGGAAGGGGGAAGGGAAAGTGGAGGGGAAAGGGAAGGGGAAGGAAAAAGGGAAGGGGAAAGGGAAAGGGAAGGGGAGGAGGAAGAGGAAAGGGAAAGGGAAGGGGAAAGGGAGAGGGAGAAGTGGGAGGGGGAGGGGAGAGGGAGAGGGAGAAGGGGAGGAGTAGGGGAGAGGGAGAAGGGGAGGGGAGAAGGAGAGGGAGAAGGGGAGGGGAGAGGGACAGGGGAGGAGAAGGGAGGGGAGGAGAAGGGAGGGGAGGAGAAGGGAGGGGAGGAGAAGGGAGGAGAGGGAAAGGGAGGGGAGGGAAAGGGAGGGGAGGGAAAGGGAGGGGAGGGAAAGGGAGGGGAGGGGGAGGTGACAGAAATGGAAGGGGGACAGAAAAGGGGAGGGGAAGGGGGAGGGGAAAGGAAGAAAAAGAGAGAGGGAGGGGGAGAGGGAAGGGGGGAGTCGGGGGAGAGAAAGGAAAGGAAAGGAGAAAGGAAAGAAAAAAAAGAAAAGAGATTGCAAAGGAAGAAACCACTGACATCCTCGTACATTATAATTGTCTACCCCTCCAATCAAGAAACTCTACAAACTATCAGAACTAATAAGACAGTTCAAGATCTAGTGATAAAAATTACCAATATTCTACAGTAACTAACTACTGAAGAGGGAAAGGATATGCCATCACAAAACATGCCAGATTGGTATACTGATGATTTCAAGTTGAAAATATTGGAGAAACTGTAGTTTCAGAACGGACGAGCTGAACTGTCTCCTCCTGCATGCACCAAGCGATAGAGAATCCTGTACGAGGGCTGCCCTCTCAGTACCAGGGCGAGAAAACAGCGCATATAGCCAGAGCCTTGGAATCGAGCCTGCAATGGACTTGAATAAACATCATGAACAGAATAACTCTTATAATTCACCTGTTTTACCCCACCTCTCATACATCTTCTAGTGACTCCACCAGAAAATTGACTGCCCTTTGCCATATTTTGTTTTGTTATTTCTGATCAAGTTTATCACTCTATCTAGAAAGTATAAAGATATGTTGCTTTGGCCACTTCTTCAGGCTTCACTGTCTTGTGAAGATCCCATGTACATATAAAACTAATAAAATTTATATACTTTTCTCATGTTAATCTGCCTGGTGTCAATTTGGTTTCCAGATCCAGCCAAAGAGCCTGTTAAGAGCTAACAAGGAGGTTAGAGGTGATCTCTGGTTCCCTTACACTACAGTAAACAACAATAATCAGAAAATGTAATAAATACTTATGATTAAAATGGCTGATTGAAAACGGGCTGTTTATATCCATGCCCTCCTAAAACCCCATTAACAAAGCCACAAAGAAGAAAAAAGTAAGAGTTGACAATAAATGAGACATGTCAACATAATTTTGGCCAATGGAAAACAAATGGATAAATGGCAAGGACTTAGCACAGATGAGTGAACAGAAACCTGTATGTCTTCTTGTATGACAAGAAATCAGCCAGTTTATAATGCAGAAGCTCAGAAAGGCCCAGGAAGGCTCACAGCACAAAGTATCTATGAGGTAAAGACTTAAAAAGGAGGCTGGAGGAGAGCTTACAGATTCCTCCACACCCTCAGTAACTAAGTGACTGCCCTATCCCAATAGCAGAAAACAACAGGTTGACTCTCAAGGCAAACTAGTCCTGAGCTTCTGGACTCAGGGACACCTAGAGGACAGGTGACAAGCCATACTGAAAACAGGGCAATGAGGCAAATGTTAACATACTGCAGATTAAGATCAGACCTATTTCCTTTTTCAGGAAGCTACTGCAGGGTGTGATCCAACAAAACAAGGGAGAAAACCAAGAAAAGGGGAAGACATGAGATCTAAGAAATGACCAAAAAGCAGACAAGAAAGAAAGAAATAGGATGATGGTGAAGGAAGATAAAGATGACAACTATTTATCAGACTTGAAGAGCAACAGACCAGAACAGAGCAAATAGATGCTTCTATAGAGATGAAAAAACAGACCCAATAGATTATTTCATGTGGTGACAGTACATGGGGAAGTTTGTTGTTTTTTCTGGTGTGTGTGTGTGTTTTTGTTTTTTGTTTTTTGAGACAGGGTCTCATTCTGTCACCTAGGCTGGAGTACAGTGGTGCAATCACAGCTCACTGCAGTCTCCATCTCCCAGGCTCGAGCAATCCTCCCACCTCAGGCTCCCCAGTAGCTGAAACTGCAGACATGCACCACCATGCCTGGCTAATTTTTGTATTTTTAGTAGAGATGGGGTTTCACCATGTTGCTCAGGCTGCTCTCAAACTCCTGGGCTCAAGAGATCAATCTGCCTCAGCTTCCCAAAGTGGTGGGATTACAGGCATGAGTCACCGCACCTAGCCTGGGGAAGTTTTTAAAGGGCTAGTGAAGAGAGAAGAATTGGTACAAAGGTCAGAGAAAACCAAGTGAATAAAAACAATTGCTTTTGTTTTGATTTATTTGCTTTCTTGTTGTTGTTCCACCGAAGAAGCAGAAGCCAATCAGTAGCTCAACTTACAAAGGCATAATAATGTAAACATCAGACCCTGATATCATCATAGTATCACCATTGTGGGAGGTGAGGGAAGAGGTTATGTATGGAGGAAAGGAGAAAGTAAAGTGTTGGTGGAAAAGCCAGGTCTAATCTTCTGCAATAAGAAGTTCAATAGACAATGTGTAAAATTGGTAGGTAGGGGGATATACAACAGTATAAATATATCATTTAGAAAAAGGGCCAGGTGCAGCAGCTCATGCCTATAATCTCAGTGCTTTGGGAGGCCAAGGCGGGAGGATTGCTTGAGGCCAGGAGTTCAAGACCAGCTGGGCCACATAGCAAAACCTCTATCTCTACAAAAAAAATTTTTTTTTAATTAGCCAGGTGTAATGGTGCATGCCTGTAGTCCCAGCTACTTGGGAAGCTGAGGTGGGAAGATCACTTGAGCAGAGAAAGAAGAGAAGGAAAGGAAAGGAATCAGATGATGGTGAAGAAAGATCAAGATGACAACTGTTCAGACTTGAAGAGCGACAGACCAAAGTAGAGGATGCAGTGAGCTATGATCACACCACTGGACTCCTGGCTGGGTGACATAGCAAACCCCCAACTCTAAAAAAACAAAAACCCCAAATGGAGATAGAGCCCCAGTGTTACAAGTGGTGGACTCTGAGAAGCATTTGGGGTGGAGTATGGTAGGAGAATGCTCTTTTAAGATTCTATTAGTTTGATAAAAATAAACATAAACACTGTAAACCAAAAATAAAATTCTAAGTCCTTCCAACTATCTGAATGGACGTCCTCCTTGGCCAGGATGCTCTAAAATTTAACCTGAAAGACTGGTTCAGATCATGAAGGGAAATGGGGATCAGACATGCTTCATTATAAGCCCCCAGCATTAACTTCAACACAGACCTTATGTCTGATAAGAAACGTTTACAATCTATTCTCTCTGAAGCCTGCTACCTGGAGGCTTCATCTAAATGATGAAACTTTGGTCTCCTATTGCAACATTCCTTTCTGTTGATAACTCTTTCAATCAACTGCCAATTAGAAAAAGTTTAGATCTACCTATAACCTGGAAGCCCCAGCTTCAAGCTGTCCCGCCTTTCTGGACCAAACCAATGTATATCTTAAATGTATTTGACTGATGTCTCCTATCTCCCTAAAATGTATAAACCCAAGCGGCACCCTGACCACCTTGGCCACATGTTCTCAGGACCTCCTGAGGGCTGTGACACAGTCATAGTCACTCATGTTTAGCTCAGAATAAAACTCTTCAAATATTCTATAGAGTTTGACTCTTTTCATTGACAACATCAAATTTAAAAGAAAAGAAAAAAAAATACACCATGCACAATGGCAACAAAACTATAAGTGAGCTATGAGTAAATATAACTAAAGAGTAAAAGACTTGTATGGAGACAATGTAATGTACTGACATTGGAGGTGTTTGAACCAGAGTGATTCCATCTTGTGCAGAGGCTGGGTAAAAGATAAGGCTGAAATCTACTGGACTGCGCTCCTAGTAGATTTGGCATTCTAAGTCATAGGATGAGATAGGAGGTGGCCACAAGATACAGGTCATAAAGACCTTGCTGATAGAACAGGCTGTGCTAAAGAAGCCGGCCAAAACCCACCAAAACCACGATGGCGACAAAACTGACCTCTGGTCATCCTCACTGCTCATTATACGCTAATTATAATGTATTAGCATGCTAAGAGACATTCCCACCAGCACCATGACAGTTGACAGATGCCAGGAAGTTACCCTATATGGTCTATAAAGGGGAGGAGCCCTCAGTTCCAGGAACTGCCCCCTGCCCCTGCCACCTTTCCTGGAAAATGCATGAATAATCCACCCCTTATTTGGCATATAATCAAGAAATAACCATAAAAATAGGCAACCAGCAGCCCTCAGAGCTGCTCTGCCTATGAAGTAGCCATTCTTTCACTCCTTTACTTTCTTAATAAACTTGCTTTCACTTTACTCCATGAACTCTCCCCAAATTCCTTCTTGCATGAGATCCAAGAACGCTGTCTTGGGGTCTGCTTCGGGACCCCTTTCCAGTAACACTGAGATACAATAAAGAAGATCTAGATCAATGGGAATATACAACTTGTTTCTAGATAGGAAGCCCAATATTACCAAGGAGATCTTTCTTCCCAAATTAATCTCAAAATGTAGTGCCATTTTAATGCAACAGTTGTTCACAGAACTCAAGGAGGTAATCCTAGAATTCACAGGAAACAGTCAAGGGCCAAGAACATCCAAGACAATTTTGAAGAAGAATGAGGACTTGTTCCATCAGATAGTAAAACTTCTTGCAAAGTTACAATTAAAATAGTGAACAGATAGACAAATAGACCAATGAAACAGAAGAAAGACCCCAGGAACAGAACATACATTTATAAAAACATACAGCAAAGGTGGTCATCAAATCAGCGAGGTGAGAATAGAGGGATTTTTTAAAATAAGTAGTAACAGGATGACAGGCTCCTCAGAAAAAGAGTACAATTGGGCTCTTACCTTATAACAAACAATAAAAGGAAATTACAAATGGATCAAAGATCTCAATGTCAAACAAAAATCTTTAAAACTTTCAGAAAAGTTAAGACCATATATGACCTCACCATAAGAGTTTTGTTTTTTTTTTTTCTTAAGATGGAGTCTTGCTCTTGTTGCCCAGGCTGGAGCGCAATGGCACGATCTCGGCTCACTGCAACCTTCCCCTCCCAGGTTCAAGCGATTCTCCTGCCTCAGCCTCCTGAGTAGCTGGGATTACAGGCACGCGCCACCACACCCAGCTAATTTTTGTATTTTTTGTAGAGATGGGGTTTCACCACGTTGGTCAGGCTGGTCTCAAACTCCTGACCTCGTGATCCACCCGTCTCGGCCTCCCAAAGCGCTGGGATTACAGGTGTGAGCCACTGTGCCCAGCCAAGAGTTCTTAAATGAGGCATAAAAAGCAAAATCCATAAAGTAATCGATTAATAAATTTGACTAGATTGCAACGAAAAAGTTTTACATGACAAAATACATCATTAGAAAATGAAACAGTAAAGCAATGACTGAAAGACTGCGCAATAGAAACATGAGCAGAGTATACACAGGAAACCCACAAGAGAGGAAATTCAAATGGTAAATAAACATTTGAAAACAGACATGACCTGACTAGCAATGAAGGAAATGCAAATGCAAGTTAAATCCAAGGTGTGGTATTTCACACCCTCGGATGGCAAAAATAAGAAGTCTGATGTGTTGGCAAGGCAAACGGAAATTCTGATACTCTGTGGGTGGCAGTCTACATTTGCAAAACCTCTCAGAAAAACAATTTGACACTATTTAGGAAAGTCCAGATGTACATTCTCAGACCCAGATATTTTCCTTCTAGGTATGTGGACCCAAGAAACACCCAGGCCAGTACACGAGGGGACAGGCACAAGGATAAGCATTACGCCATTGCTTAGAATGACCTAAAGTGTCCACCGATGGAGACAAAGGTGGCCTGTGAGCATGCTAGAACAGTATGCAGCAGTTAAAATGAACTAGCTCTACATGCACCAACATGAAAAAAACTCAAAAACATATTGTGTGAAAAAAGTAAATTACCAAGGTATAAATGCCGTATGGCACATCTCATGTAAGTTTCAAAACAAGACATCGCTAAACAGTATTTTGGATATACACACGTTAATAAAGATTTTAAACATGCTCATGGGAAACACATGCCAACCCCAGAACAGTGGTTGCCTCCAGGAAGAGAAAGAAAGAAGGGAAAGGAATTGGAAGAACACACAGGATTTTTAATGTCAAATAATGTGTTATTTCTGACTGACATTTGGCCAATGTTAATACTTGTCAAATCCAGAGATGGTAATAAGCACATGAAAAATGTTCAGCATCATCAACCTTCAGGAAAATACAAGATAAAAGCACCATGGGAAACTACATCATACTCCCTAGAATGGCTAAAATAATTTTTTTTAATGCTGGCAAGGAGGTAGAACAATAGAAGCTCATACGCTGCTGTGAGTGATGAGGAAATTGAAGCAGTGACTTTGGAAAATAGTTTTGCCATTTCTTATAAAGTTAAATGTATGCTTACCATATGATCCAGCAATTTCACTCCTACGTACTTATGCCAGAAAAGTGAAAATGTGTCCGAAAAACCTATACACAAATGTTCACAGCAGATTTATTCATAATAGCTAAATCATGGAAGCAACCTAAATGTCCATCAATTGACAAAAGGATAAGCAAATTGCAGTACATTCAACTAATGGAACTCTCATTAGCAATAAAAAGGGGTGAACCATTGGTACAACAATGAGGATGAATGTCAGACATTATCCTGTGCAAAAGAAGCCACATTCAAGAGTACATACTGCATGACACATTTCTGTGAAACTCTAGAACAAACAAAACTAACCTAGAGGATAGAAATCAGATTCAGAAGTGACCTGGAGAGACGAGTGGGTACAGAGGAGAGAAACTGACTGTAAAGGGGGAAAGGAGAGCTTTCTGGGAAGATGTCTTACACACTGACTAATTCAAGTAGTGGTTGCAAGGGTGTATACATTTGTCAACTCATTGGCCTGTAGGCATATAATAAATTTCATGAGAAATTGTAGCTCAGTAAAGTTGATTTTAAAAATATGAATGGCAGACACATTGGTTAACATCTCTGTAATTTTTTGTAGACTTAAATATTTTATTAAAAATTAAACAGATTTTAGGCCAGGCGTGATGGCTCATGCCTGTAATCCCAGCACTTTGGGAGGCTGAGGTGGGTGGATCACTTGAGGTCAGGAGTTCAAGACCAGCCTGGCCAACATAGCAAAACCCTGTCTCTACTAAAAATACAAAAATTAGTTGGGTGTGGTGGTGCACGCCTGTAATCCCAGCTACTCGGTGATGCAGGATTTTTCTCAGTCCCTTTGCCAGTCAGGGACCTCTGGCTGGCGATGCCAGAGGCCTTGCCCAGGGCATGCTATCTGCTGCAGGAGGTGCCCTGCCCAGTTGGCCTTCCCAGGCCGAGTCTGGCTTGTGCATTGATTCCCAAGTTTTTGTCCCACACCCAAGAAGAATGAGGATGCACTGAACATTGAAGTATGAGGAGGGCGGAGAAGAATTTTCTTGAATGATGAAACAGCTTTAAATAGAGAGGGGACACAGGGGTGGTCCCCCTACCTGAAGGCAGGAAAGTCCCGCATGTGGCTGGGTCCAGGGCCTTTTATGGACTCCGAATGGGGAGTGCATGCTGATTGGTTTGTGAGTATGCAAAAAAGGTTAAAGCAAAGACACCACGCGAAAGTGGGCCTGGCAGTACAGAAAACCAATTAAGAAAGGGTAGGTATACGTAAAATAGGTGAAGGGTAGGGATCAATCAGAGGAAAGCGCACCAAACAGGAAGACAAGTTCTCAGTCTGGTCCAAGGATTTAAATGGTAGCTTGGCTTTCAGGCTTTAAGCTGTCTTCAGCCTGGAGGTGAGGTTTCACCAGGGACCTGCCCCTACCTACCTAGGCATTGGCTGCCTCCTGCTGCTCTCACAGAGAGGCTGAGGCATCAGGATTGCTTAAACCTGGGTGGTGGAAGTTGCCGTGAGGCAAGATCATGCCACTGCACTCCAGCCTGGGTGACAGAGCGAGACTCCTCTCAAAAAAATATATAAATAAATAAAAACAGACCTTAAAAATATGGGTTATCAATGGCCTATATTGGCGGGGGCAGGAAGTTTTAGGGGGAGAATAAAAAACTAAGGTGGTTTATAATGTTAATTCATTTCTTCCCAGTGGTAGAGTTGTCTATTTAATAATCACAGTGGTCCTATTAGAAGCCAAAGGGTCCGTTGAGATCAGCTGGTCCTGGAGTCTCTTTTCCAGAAAAGAGGCCCCAAGTGAGATTTGTCCGAGATCACTACAGCAGATATCTGTTATTTCAGCTGCCCAGTATCCCTTCCCTTTATCTTTTTTTTTTTTTTATTTTTGAGACAAAGTCTTGCTCTTGTTCCCCAGGCTGATGAGTGCGATGCACAATCTCGGCTCACGGCAACCTCTGCTTCCCAGGTTCAAGTGATTCTCCTGCCTCAGCCTCCCAAGTAGCTGAGATTACAGGTGCCTGCCACCATGCCTGGCTAATATTTGTATTTTTAGTAGAGCCGGGGTTTCACTATGTTGGCCAGGCTGGTCTTGAACTCCTGACCTCAGGTGATCCATCTGCCTCGGCCTCCCAAAGTGCTGGAATTACAGGTGTGAGCCTCCGCGCCTGGCCCCTTTCCCTATATCTTAATAGCAGCCCACTCTTTTTTAAGGGGATTCTCTCTCCCCTACTGGGCACTTTCTCTGTAGGGCTATTAATCCAGGTGCCAGCTCTCCACAACAAACGCCAAGTGGTCCCCGGTGGCTCCTTCACAGGGTACAGGTGTGTGACTGATGGCCACCTCAGGACACTTTGTGCTGATACTTTAAATCATGGGTAAGACGAGCAAGAAAGGGATGCATGGAGGTCATCCATCCTGACCCACAGGCCTGACCATGCTGTTTTTGCTCTAAGACTGTTCTTATGATTCCTACTTCTTGGCCTCACACTGCTGAGCACCTTGGTTTCTATCTGTTTTCAGGAGGTTTCCCCAGTCTCTGCCCATTCTGTAACCTTCCAGTATCTTTGCAATAAATTCCACTTGGCTTACATCAGCCAGAATCAGTTTCTAATATTTATAGTCAAAGAACCCTGAGTGACACATCATCCAACCAGCCCAAGGGAGACCAAGCCGACAGCCCAGAGTTCTGGAGTGTGGACACCTGTCCCTGGGAGTGTCAACCACGAAGCCAACTTCTCAGGATCTCGATTTCCCCACCTCCATCTCCTAGGGCTGCTGGGAGACAGAATGAAAGAGGAACCATCCCAGCCAGGCACGGTGGCTCAAGCCTGTAATCCCAGCACTTTGGGAGGCCGAGGCGGGCGGATCACGAGGTCAGGAGACTGAGACCATACTGGCTAACACAGTGAAACCCCGTCTCTACTAAAAATACAAAAATAAAAATAAAAATTAGCCAGGCGTGGTGGCGGGCGCTTGTAGTCCCAGCTACTCGGGAGGCTGAGACAGGAGGATGGCGTGAACCCGGGAGGCAGAGCTTGCAGTGAGCCGAGATCGTGCCACTGCACTCCAGCCTGGGCAACAGAGCGAGACTCCGTCTCAAAAGAAAAAAAAAAAAAAAAGAAAAAGAAAGAGGAACCATCCCTTACTGAGTGATGTGACAAGCACTTTGACACACTTTAATTTAGTCCTTCCAACAGCCTGGTAACATAGGGATTATCCCAATTTACCTACGGAGACACTGACGCTGAGCAAGAAAAATGTTTTCCCAAGGTGGCAGAGCTCCTGAGTGACAGAGCCAGAATTGGAGCCAAATCTGTCTAACTTGAAAAAGCCTAGCTCTTGTCACTTCATCCTCCTGCCTTGCCTCAAGAAACAATCAGTCACTGAGACTTCAGTGAGGTGTCAGAGGCATGACGGGATGTTGGCTGCACCTACAACATATTGAGGGGGGTCAACTGTGTACACTGAGCCAGGGCACCCACCCAGGCAGGCGCGACCATGAATGGGGGTGCAGAGGGTGGGGGTGAGGAGCAGCCTTGGTGCCTGAGGAATGGTGTAGGAAACATCCTTACACTGGAGGAGTGGAAGTGAATTCTTTCTGCACTGAGATGAATACATGTTCGTGTTCCCATGGCAACAAAGCATGCTCACTGTTGTCCATACCTGGAACTGTGTGACTCACATTTTTGGCAGTGCACGAGTCCCGTCCACAGTCATTAGCTAATCAGCCTGGAATGTGTGCATGACAGCACTGATCATATCTGGGGAGATAAGCAGGGTCTATGTGTGTCCCCCTGCAACTCTGAAGGCCAGGATTACATCTCCTTCATTTTCACCTGGCATTCCCGATCCTTGGCATGGTCCCTGTTACGGAACCATTGTAAGAAACCTGGGATCCTCGATCGGCAGAAAGAATGGTGACAGAGTTTGAGTGAAAGCCAAAGGTAGGGTAGGGAATGAAACACGACATGAAAAGGGAAGAAATTGGGGTTGTACAGGCTGTTAAAATCACTAGGAACTGCTGGGAGGTACAGAATTCTGATTTCAGACCAAAGCTTGTTCGTTAATACATCTTGAAGGGTGGCATGTGGAAGAAATAATTCTGGCAGATCCTGCCGTGGGTCAGGTATAATCTCAGAGTAATTTGGTTCAGTCCTAGGCATTTCCAGGGAGGAGGAAGAGGAATCTTGGAAGAGACATTACTTAGCCACCAGCTCACGGGAACGCATCACAGATAATGACACTGGAGGGAGCTGAGGTCAGGGCAGAAGAGCCGTGTCATATAAGCCAAAACAACCCCAGTGTCTCTACAGAAAGAGGGGGCCCAGAGGCTGCAAGGAGCCTATCAGACCAACCTAGAGAATCTTGAGTGGCTCCCCAGTTATGAAATAATGTCACAAACTTGACAAAGGACCTCTACTGGGCACCAGCAGAGACTGATACGGGTCTGTGAAAACTGTGGTTCCCACTTAATGCTTTGGAAGGTGGTAAAGCTCTGGTGTGCATGTGGAAGACCCCAAAGGGACAATCCACCAGACCAGGAGACTGAGATCTTAGGGTGAGTTCAGCCCGGGCTCGCCGGGAGAGCTCTACACGCAAACTCACAAGAGCACATGGGTTCAGCTACCCCGACTTCTGCTAAGCAGGTAGCCCTCCCCACAATGACGAGATCACTGATAGAGAACTGGCCCAGCATGTTTTCTGAGGCACACTCATGATCAACACCAAGTCAGTAGCTCTCATCATCAAAGGCCTTTCTTAGGTGGGAGTACGGCATGTGTGTCCCAGGTGGACGATGAGCTTGTAAGCTCTTGGGACACAAAGGGCCAAGTTTCCTTGTCCACAGCACCCAGCAGCCATGGTTGCATGCTGCAGACAGTCAACAAAGGTTCACTGAGTTCACTGATGAATGAAGAAAGGAAGGAAGGAGGTAGGGGAGGCTTTCTGGACAGTTTCCTCAAACAGTTTGCAAGCCTTCCTCATCACAGGGGACTGAAGCAGTAAGCGTCAGGGTTCCCCGAACACAGCCAGGTCTGTTACCCACTGAACTCTGAAAAGAAGGCCGCAATGGGGTCCTGGGGGAGATTGAACATTTCTGACCTCTTTATCATAGAGAAAAGGAAGCAGTGCTGAATTCCAAGGCCCCTCTCACTTCTGAAAACCCACAAGTCTCTCAGAATCCTCTAAGAAAGTAAGTGAAAATAAGGAAACTCTGTCTACTAAGTGGCATATTTGGAAGGAGGGGAGGGAGACCCCAAGAGCAGAGGAGTCAGCAGGGGAGCCTTTGGTGCCCCCATCCTCGCTCCAGCCAGCACTAGGGTGCTACACAATTTCAGTAAATAAAAGGGAAGAAGGGCTTGGGGCTGCTTTAAAAAATATATGGATGCAGCCTGGCCGACATGGTGAAACCCCGTCTCTACTAAAAACACAAAAATTAGCCAGGCATGGTGGTGCATGCCTGTGATCCCAGCTACTCAGGAGGCTGAGGCAGGAGAGTTGGTTGAACCCGGGAGGCGGAGGTTGCAGTGAGCTGAGATTGCGCCACTGCACTCCAGCCTGGGCAACAGAGCAAGACTCTATCTCAAAAATAATAATAATTATATATATATATGCATAAGGAGTGAGCTAGCACAACCGTGGCTCTGTTAGGGGTACCACTGGGACGGGCCATGGGTGACCTTAGGAGGGATAGAGGGGCAAGTACAAGACCCCAGGCAGCTGGCTGCCGACAACCATCATTCTTGGCTCTAACACTCCAATACTCTGAGCCTCCAGGCTGAGGCAATGAGGGGTTCAGGAAAAGGAGACTCGAGCATCCCAACATAAAGTTCCTTGGCCACTCTGACCCTGTTAAATCTGTGCAGCCCGGGCAGGAGGGGCAGTTCCACGCAGCACTAATTGCTAAGCATCTTTTTACAAGGCTCAGCCAAGACATCTAAATGGATTCAAGGTAAATCCTCACACAGCCTGGTGTCTTTAACGGGGAAATAAATCATCCCAATTATACAGGGCGAGCTGCCATGCTGTCTCTATTTCTGGAGCAGTTGCTTCCCATGCTGGAAGGGAGGGAAAATGCAATGTAGACAAAAAACCCAGGGAAGGGATGTCAAGTTCAAAGGGCCATTTCAGAGCAAGGAAAAGCTAGGAGGAGAGGGGAGCTCAAGCTGAACCATAGCTTCTCTGAGACAAGCAGGATTTGAAAAGAGAATTAGTGGGCCAGGCATGGTGGCTCATGCCTGCAACCCCAGCACTTTGAGAGGCTGAGGCAGGCAGATCACCTGAGGTCAGGAGTTCGAGACCAGCCTGACCAATATGGCAAAACCCTGTCTCTACTAAAAATACAAAAAAATGAGCCAGGCATGGTGGCAGGTGCCTGTAATCCCAGCTACTCAGGAGACTGAGGCAGGAGAATCGCTTGAACCCAGGAGGCAGAGGTTGGCAGAGGTTGCAGTGAGCAGAGATTGTGTCACTGCACTCCAGCCTGGGCCACAGAGCAGACTCTGTCTCAAAACAGAAAAAAAGAAGGAAAGGAAAAGAAAAAAGAAGTAGTGAAAGTTCCCATGCGCTGTCTTCCCCGATCCAGTCACCCAGAGTGAAAAACTAAATGAAGATAAAATAACAGTAGAAAAAAAGATAAGGTCAGGGTGAACTGGAGACCTCTTCAATCCAATCCTCCAGCACAAGATGCAAGCCCACAAATCTGGCATGGAGCTTTGCAGCCAGTACCAAAGGAGAAGTGTGCTTGGCTACATGGTCTGCAGTGTCCTCAAGATAAAATAAACCACCTGTTCCGGGGAAGCACAACCATTCCTGTGCTAACACCAAAAGAAATTCCTCCTACGGGTTCAGAGAAAGAGAACACAGTAAAAAAAAAAAAAAAAAAAAGATTTAAAGACCATGAGTTTCATAGCGCTGTTTATTTTAACCCCCAGTTTGAACTAAGTCCTTCAGAAGCATTCCGTGGGTATCACATTCTGGCTACAGTTCCTACAACCTAGTTGTCAGTAAAGGCACTGCTGACAGAAGGAGTAAAAATAAGAGAACCATCACACTTGGTGAGAAAGGCAAGGAGGAGAGGCAGTGCTTAGTGTAAAGAAGTCATTCCTTGTCTGTTATAACAGGAACCTGGTAGTTTCAAAGTTAATAAATCGAGAAACAACATACAATTGTTTTATTTAAAATTCTGGAGGCAACCACCAGGAGAACTCAAAGCAAACCCTTAGAAGTGTGACTGGAGGCCGAGTGCAGTGGCTCACACCTCTAATCTCAGCACTTTGGGAGGCCAAGGCGGGTAGGTCACTTGAGGCCAGGAGTTTGAGACCAGCCTGGCCAACATGGTGAAACCCCGTCTCTACTAAAAATATGAAAAATTAGCCAGGCATGGTGGCGAGCACCTGTAATCCCAGCTACTCGGGAGGCTGAGGCAGGAGAATGGCTTGAACCCGGGAGGCAGAGGTTGCAGTGAGCCAAGATCGTGCCACTGCACTACAGCCTGGGCAATAGAGAGAGACTCCATCTCCAAAAAAAAAAAAAAAAAGAAGCGTGGCTGGAAAGGGGAGGAGTGAGGTGTGAGTGTGCTGTTTTGCATTCTAAATCCTTTAGTACAATTTGATTTTGGTTTTAACGATGGGCATTTTATTCCTTTCGCTTAAAATAAAAACTAAGGCTTTTCAGTTCATAGCATGGAAAATGAGGAAAGAACACACACATCAGGATGCAATGTAAATGAGAGTATGTGTTACAGGAATAACCTTGAGTTTGTCCTGATTTATATACAAAAGGAAATCTCTCACAAACTTCAGAATTAGTAAGAACAGATCTCTGCAACACACCTCACAGCCGACAGAGACACAAGCATACTACACCGTCAGAATGGGGAACTGCAAATCTAAACAGCTCTTTAAAATCCTGAACTCGAGTCCACTTTCAAACTCCACCATGCTAGCCCTCTCTGCAGCTCACTCTTGGCTTTCAGAGCCTGGTAGAGAGGGAAAAATTCAGGTTGTGGTGTTGCAAAAAAACACCTGCTTTCCCTCGATGCCAGTGCATTTCACAAATGACAGCAATTTCGTGCCAGGGCATGAAATCACTGAAGCCAGTTAACATCCTCAGTTTTTGGATGAGGACGTGGAGTGCCCAGATAGGGAGTGACTGGCCCAAAGTCTCAAAACGATGGGATGGCAACCTCAGAACACGATTACTCCAAGTCCAATCCAGCACTCCTTCCACCACATCAGTGTGTGTTCTGAACACTTCGACATGCTGGAGAGCCACTTGAAAAGTGGGGTTCCACTGTCAAATGTGGATCAAACCAAGCCAAGCAGGCTTTTCTCTCCCCACAGGACTCTCAGAGGCAACGATGGAACACATCCTGACTCCAAACCCTTCTCACTGCCTCTCTCCTCCACCCCTACCAAGGGCCACACACAGGCCAGGGCTCTTGCTCCCCTCAATGCTCTCCCTGCTTTTATCGTGGCCATGTTTTACTTCCCATTCATCCTCTACCCAGTAGCCAGAGTGATCCTTCCAAAAAGACCCATTAAAAATCTAGCACAACAGGAAACTCCACAGAAACAGAAAGCAGATGGGTGGTTGTCAGGGGCTGAGTGGCTGGGGGACTGACTGCTTAATGAGTATGAGGTCTCCTTTGGGGATGATGAAAATGTTTGGAATGAGAGAGAAGTAAGGGTTGTACAACATTGTGAATGTACTAAATGCCAGTGAACTGTTTACTTTACAGTGGTGACTTTTTTGGGTTTTTTTGTTTTTTTGTTTTTTTTTTTTGAGATGGAGTCTCACTCTGTCCCCAGGCTGGAGTGCAGTGGTGCGATCTCAGCTCACTGCAACCTCCGCCTCCTGGGTTCAAGCGATTCTCCCGCCTCAGCCTCCCGAGTAGCTGGGACTACAGGTGCCCACCACCACGCCCAGCTAATTTTTGTATTTTTAGTAGAGATGGGGTTTCACCATGTTGGCCAGGATAGTCTTGATCTCTTGACCTCGTGATCTGCCTGCCTCGGCCTCCCAAAGTGCTAGGATTACAGGCATGAGCCACCACGCCCGGCCGGGGTTTTGTTTTTGAGACAGAGTCTAGCTTTGTCACCCAGGCTGGAGTACAGTGACACCATGTTGGCTCACTGCAGCCGTGACCTCCTGGGCTCAAGCGATCCTCCCACTTCAGCCTCCCGAGTAGCAGGGACTGCAGGCACATGCCACCACACCTGGCTAAGTTTTGTAATTTTTTTGTAGAGAGAGGGTTTTGCCATGTTTGCCCAGGCTGGCCTCAAACTCCTGGGATCCAGACATCATGAAACCTTTTGTGTCATGAAATTTTGTCTCAATTAAAAAAAAACAAAAACAAAAAAAAACACGTGTCCTGACTAAAACATCTTCAGTGGACACCCACCTTCCTCAAAGTAAAATCCCACATCTATAGTGGCCTAAACAGTCTCCCCCGTTTCTCCCTCTATTCCAGACACAATGGCCTCCTCCGAGTCCTCACACAGGCCAAGTCAGTGTCCACCTCTCTGACTTCACACATGTATTCTTCTCTCTCTCTCTCTGGAACATTCTTTCCTCCGATACCTACAAGGCTGCTCCCTCATTTCATTCAAGTCTTTGCTCAACCAACCCAAGACGCTCCCTGCCAACCACATCTAAAATACCATCTCCTGCCACCCTTTGCTCTGAGAGAGGAAAACAGTACACTACTAGCCTGATATTTCATTATACAGTTAGCGGCTTTTAGTGGTCTGCTTTCCCCAGCAGAATCTAAACAGTGAGGGCAGGGACTGTGTTAGAAATGGCCAGCACCCAGAATACAGCCTAATACACAATCGCTATGCAATAGAAACACGTTAAATGAATGAATGTCCACGCGGATGTTCACTAAGGTTCAAAGTTATTTGTCCAGGGATCATTTTTTTTCCCCAAGGGACATCTCGGCAAGTGAGCGTTTGACAGGTTGACTTTGACAAGTGCTCACTGCATTAGTTGCATACGACTGCTGTAACAACCACAAACCTCTTAGCTTCAACCCACATGTTTTTTCTTACAATATTCTGAGGTCAGAAGTTCAAAACCAAGTCAAAAATCCAGGTGTCAGGAGGGCCATGCCCCCCTTGGAGGCTCTAGGTGAAAATCGTTCCTTGTCTCTTCCAGATTCTCTGGTAGCTGCCAGCATTCCTTGGCTTGTGGTTGCATCACCCTGATCTTTGTCTCCATGGTCACATCACCTTCTCCTCTGTATGTGTTGGCAAAATCTCCCTATCTCTCTCGGAGGCACAGTTGTGATTGCATTTAGGACCCACCCAGATAATCCAAAATAACCTCCTAGTCCCCAAATCCTTAACTTAACCACATCTGCAAAATCCGTCTTGCCATATAAGTTCACAGATTCTAGGGATAAGGACCTGAATATCTGTAGGAGCCAGTCTTTAGTCCACCATACTCGCTAACTGTGCTGCTGCTCACTTATGTCAATGTTGTGGCTGTGTTTTAGGGTTTTAGGAAAGGGTTCGGGAGACTGTGCTCTAGTCCCAATGCTACACAATCTTGGACAAGATCAATCCCTTATCAAGCCCCCATTATCTCACCTTTATAAGGAAGCTGTTGCTTCTAAGATTCCATTCATATCTAATATCCTGAGCCTTTATATTGAGTTCTTTAAAAGGCTGAAAAGCGGCTGGGCGTGGTGGCTCATGCCTGTAATCCCAGCACTTTGGGAGGCTGAGGCGGGCAGATCACAAGGTCAAGAGATTGAGACCATCCTGGCTAACATGGTGAAACCCAGTCTCTACTAAAAATACAAAAATTAGCTGGGCATGGTGGCACGTGCCTGTAGTCCCAGCTACTCAGGAGGCTGAAGCAGGAGAATCGCTTGAACCCGGGAGGCAGAGGTTGCAGTGAGCCAAGATCACGCCACTGCACTTCAGCCTGGCAACAGAGTGAGACTCCGTCTCAAAAAAAAAAAAGCTGAAAAGCTTGCTGAGGGTTTAAAACAAGAATCAAAATCTGGAGCTCCCATGGAAAGAGGGGCCAAAACCTTCCCTCTCACCACCTGCAATCCTACGAACAGTTGTTATGAGGGGAAAAAGTCAAATACCTATAATCTCGCTATGAGTATTTCATGAAATTTATTCTCAATACAGTTGACATTAGACTCTTATGCTCAGCTGACCCCATTTTTTTCACCGAACACTACTACGTATTTCATCGTGTTATTGAAACCTCTCATTTTAAGTCCTTTGCTGGTTAGCCACTCCCAAGAAATCAGACATGGCTCAGCACCCTCTCAGGAGACAGCCATCAAGGTCTCCTTCTGGCATAAAGCAAAGATGTGGGAACTTCCTTAACCCATGGACTAAGTGATGGGCACATCGAATCAGCTTGCAAATAGGGGACAACTCTTTGCTGCTTATCCCTCTTCCTCAGCACAGACCTATGACAGCTGCCATGAACCTAAGGAATTCGACCAATGGTCCATGAGCTACAGACTGCTAATCGCTAACCTAAGGCAAAGACCCCAAGATCAGCAGCTTGCAGGCCGCAGGCACTCAGCAAGCCCTGGCAGGCAGCTGAGCAGCTGTGCCCTGTGTGGTACCCACTTACTTAGCAGAGAGGACACACCTGGTATCTCCTTGAATGCACAGCTGGGTCATTCCTGAAGGATACGAGCTCAGCTGCCAGCTGTCAGGACCTCACAGTTACAGTATCAACACAAGAGTTGAAAGAATATAGGTCATAAGGCCAGAGCTCCAGGTCCCTTCCACTGCCTACCCCTGCTCTTAGGCGAGCCATGGGAACTCTCTGGATATTTGTTTTTCTTTTTTTTTTTTTTTTTTTTTGAGACAGAGTATTGCTCTGTAGAACAGGCTGGAGTGCAGCGACGTGATCTCGGCTCACTGCAACCTCGGCCTCCTGGATTCAAGCAATTCTCCTGCCTCAGACTCCCAAGTAGCTGAGACCACAGGCAAGCGCCACCACGCCTGACTAATTTTTTATATTTTTAGTAGAGACGGGGTTTCACAGTGTTAGCCAGTATGGTCTCGATCTCCTGACCTGGTGATCTGCCCGCCTCGGCCTCCCAAAGTGCTGGGATTACAGGTGTGAGCCACCGTACCCAGCCACTCTCTGGATCTTTAAAACAGTGATGCTAAAAACCTGCCTCACGAGGCGATTAACAGAATTTAATAAAACAGTAAGTCTTTGTATGCACCATTCAGGCAGAGCAAGAAGATATAGTTTATCATCCCATCTTTTAACAACCTTCTCGCTGCCTTACTCTCCCTTCATTTCCATTTCTGTCATCTGCAATATGATTTCCACCCCTCACCACTCAACTGGACGGCCTCCAGATTGCCACATGCAATCTTTCCACGTGGCCCTTAACAGCAAGGGCTCTGGAACCAGATGGTCTAGGTTCAAGTCCCAGCTGCACAACTTCCTGTGCCTAGGTTTCCTCACGCATTGACAATGATAATAGGACCCTCCTTACAGGGCTCTTATGGACGCTGAATGTGCCAAGAAGTGTAAATTACACCTGGCACATAGGAAGGTTTATCAGTATTCCCCGAAATCTATTTTCTAAACTTTGATTAGACAACACAATATACATTCAAAAATTGCATAAAACATAAATGTGTAGCATAATAGTTATAAAGTAAAATCCATGAAGCTTTCTGAGTGTCCCTTCCTGATCTGACCATTCTTTATCCCAGAAGGAACTGCTATCCCAAATTCTCCAGAAATCACTGGGCCCTCGAACTCCTGGGCTCAAGTGATCCTGCCAAAGCGCTGAGATTACAGGCATGAGTCACCACGGCTGGCCTGCGGCGGAATTTATAGACAATAAAATTCATCCTTTGAAGGTCCAGTTTGATGACAAATGTGTAAGATTCTCAGATCTTGGCTGCGCCCAGTAAAATGTATAAGTTTCTCAGATCTTGGCCGCAGTGGCTCATGCCTGTAATCCCAGCACTTTGGGAGGCTGAGGTGGGCGGATCACAAGGTCAGGAGATCCAGACCATCCTGGCCAACATGGTGAAACCCCATCTCTTCCAAAAATACAAAAATTAGCTGGGCATGGTGGTGCATGCCTGTAATCCCAGCTACTCGGCAGGCTAAGGCAGGAGAATCACTTGAACCAGGGAGTCGGAGGTTGCAGTGAGCTGAGATCATGCCACTGTACTCCAGCCTGGTGGCAGAGCGAGACTCCATCTCAAAAAAAAAAAAAAGGTTCTCAGATCTTAACACATCTGCCCATGTGCTCCATCCCCTACACACAGCACAAACCTCTTTAACCCAGTCCTTTCCCTTCCTTTGCAGCATGACGTGTTCTCTGAAGTCACTGATCCCCCACCTTCCTGTTCCTCCTCATTCCTCAACCTGGCTCTGCCCATTGTGGGCATGTCCCTCAGGGCTCCATCCCCGGTCCTGCTTTCTCCCCCATGGCATTATCTTGCCAGGTTCCTCATCTGATTCCTCAGCAGTGTCTCTGCAGATCACTCCCAAGTCTGCGCCAAGGGCCCAACTTGTCCGATAAACCACACTCAGTCTGAGAATCACAGGCCACTGGCACCTCAAGTTCAGGATGCGCAAAGGCAAATTCTGTTTGCCCCAACCAGTCTCTGCCACATATATATATTTCCTATGTTATAGTCCCTAGAAGCCAAACCAAAATCAGACTTTTCAATTTATCAAATTCCCTACAGTCAACCACTTCCCAAATCCCCTGTACTCAACTGCCAAAATCTCTCCAAGTTTTTTCTGTGCCTCCAAATGCCTCCCCTCTTCTGTTTGCCAGGGGAGGGTCTCCTCACTCAAAATAACTTCTAATGGGCCCTACAGGCAAAATCCAAGCACAAGTCCTTCAGGGAGCTTCCACATTGTGGTAAGCCAGTGGGGAATCTGTCACTTGGGCCTGCATACCCCACAGTCGCCTTCCTCCAAGGATGGCACTCCATTTTCCTGTGGGGAGCCGCACCTCTCCATTCTCAGGTATGGACAGCACTACCCACCCAACAGACCCACGCCTAAGGCCATCACCCCAGTCGATTCAGAACCAGCACCTGGTTCTGACAAGCCACTGCATTCCATGGGGCTTCATCTTATGGAAAAGGAGCTGTCTTTTGCCAATGGTCTCAGAGCAGGGAGGACATCAGTCTGGAGCTGCCAGTTTTCAACGTGCAGCTCAAGTGAGAAAGCGCACATCCTGACATCTTTGGATCCTGTAGCCACAGAACCTACAGATCCAAGAGTGGCGTCCAAAACACGCCCTTCTTGGCTTAAGCCATACTGGGCTGGTTTTCTAGCCTTTGCAATAGAAAGGGTCCCATGCGAGGCTGCAATTTCCTTCCTTCCCTCATCATCTCACCATCCCCTCACCCCTCAGCTATGCCAGACATTTTCTAAATCAAAAACACAACAAATACCCCAAAAAACTGTTCAAGCCAGCTGCCTTATTTAATTCCCAAGCATTCCTCTGATCCCTCTGTGCCTTTGCCCATGCCAATCTCTGGTGCTGGGCTGCCTTCCCTCTCTAGTCTCTGTGAATCCTACTCCTCTGTAAGGCCTCCTCACCTTCCCCTCCCTTCTCTGAGCCCCCATAACATTCTGAATGCATTTACTACAGTTCCCTGCTTAAACTGGGCTCTTCCAACAAGACTGCAAGCTCCTATGGCGGTGGTCAGGGCCCACTCATAACATCTCTGCATTAACCCAGGAGGTGACTCAAAAAATACTTGCTTGACTAAATGGGAGGAAGATGGCAGAGCAGAAGAGAGACTCCCCGGATGGGGTTACTCAGTCTCTCAGGGCTCTGCCAGGTGTAGACCTCACACACAGCCACATTCCCAGGGTGACGAGAGGACCCGGGGCACACAGCTCACCTCCAAAAAAGCAGGGTGAGCAGGACACACTGGACATACAAATCAGGTGAGGCAGGTGCAGCAACTCTTGCAGGGCACAAGCTCAAAGCCCTGGCCTCCATGAGCTCCCTTCCAGGCTGCTGAGTTTTTCACATTTTTACAAACTCAGGACCTCAGAGCCGTAATAACCCACGTGGGCTCTGTGCTTCTATAGGAATCTGCAGGCAGGTACGGCAGGTACACACTAGGCAACCTCTGCCCTCGCTCTGGGTCGGGGGGTGGGTGGTAAAAAATGTACACTGGGGGCCGGGCACAGTGGCTCACCCCTGTAATCCCAGCACTTTGGGAGGCCGAGGCGGGTGGATCACCTGAAGTCAGGAGTTCGAGACCAGCCTGGCCAACATAGCGAAGCCCCATCTCTACCAAAAATATAAAAATGAGCCACAGGTGGTGACGGGCAACTGTAATCCCAGCTATTTGGGAGGCTGAGACAGGAGAATCACTTGAACCCAGGAGGCAGAGGTCGCAATGAGCCAAGATCGTGCCACTGCACTCTAGCCCGGGTGACAGAGCAAGATTCCGTCTAAATAAAAAAAAAAAAGGGGGACATTGGGACTCGCCTCCTTGTGCCCAAGAGACCCTGGGATGTCCCCTAACTTCTGTGCCACTCCATGCCCCCATTCACCTTATGCCACCCTTTCCTTCTCCCCAGGAGACTCTTGGGCAGCCAGAGCACACGGAATAAAGGGTGAGCTGGAGCCGCGGGTTACAAGGGGTCAGGGCAGCTGTGGGGACCTCCCTCTAGGACTAGCCTGGCCAGGAGAGCAGGAGGTGGCTTCCCCAGCTGATGTCAAAAGACACCTCCAGCCACAACTCTCCACTCACCCCATGAAGCCAGGGCTGCCCACTGCTCTCTTCCGCGCTGTCCTGTAGTGGCCGCTTTTGTCCAGATCTCTCCATCCACCACAAAAGAATGAACCTAATGAGGATGCAGGGTGATAAGGTGATGAGGTGGTTCAGGCTCCAAGCAAGAAAGAAGCCTTTGTTTGCCAAAGGTGGGTCAGGCCTTCTTGTCCCAGTGGCCAAGACGGCAGAGGAAGAGTGTAAAGTGGGATCATATGCTACAATAGGTATGACAGGAGCTACAAGGATTGGCTCAGAGCCATGGGAAGTGGGCATATCCCTAGCCAGGCACTCTCCTTCAGAATACAGATAAAACAGGTGGCCGGGCACAGTGGCTGACGCCTGTAATCCCAGCACTTTGGGAGGCCGAGCGGGCGGATCACGAGGTCAGGCGATCGAGACCATCCTGGCTAACACGGTGAACCCCCATCTCTACTAAAAATACAAAAAATTAGCCAGGCGTAGTGGCGGGCACCTGTAGTCCCAGCTACTCGGGAGGCTGAGGCAAGAGAATGGCCTGAACCCGGGAGGCAGGGCTTGCAGTGAGCCGAGATCGCACCACTGCACTCCAGCCTGGACGACAGAGCGAGACTCCATCTCAAAAAAAAAAAAAGAATGCAGATAAAACAGGTTAGATGAGGGGCAGAGCTGTGACCATGGGCATGGAGGCGAGAGATAGGTACCGAATGTCACCTGTCCATTAGCTCTAGTGGCAGGACTTTCTCTAAGCCCTGTCTCCTTATGCTTGTGAAATAAGCCTGCTGGATTTAATGATCTGTCTCAGAGGCCCCTTCCAGTAATAAGCCTGTGAGTCATCAGAAAATGCATAGAGAGGTGGAGACACACCCATCCAAACCCTCCCTATGCCTACCCCTGTTTACCAAACGGCGCCTGTTCCACCAGCCCACTGCTAAGCTCAGGGTGCATTCCCGGGGAGCTCTCCCAAAACAGGTTCCACATGGCCCTCTGAGGCTTCTACCACAGATGCCGAAACAGGCAGATCTGCCTGCAGCAGGGTACAGCCAGAGCAGGCAGGGACTTTGCAAATCTTTCTGGCCAGTGAAAAGTTTAAACACCATCATGCTGTTAAGTGATCCGAGAGCAGCATCTTTCCACCGCCCTGGAGTGGTTCTGGCAGGGCACCCTGCACTGGGGGTGCTGAAAGTGAAGAATGAATTACATTGCTTAATTTCTCCTCCAATGTACTTTTTCTTGGACGGCGGGGGAGTGGAGACATTCAACACAATAGGAAAGAGACCCATCCCGGGCAAGGCATAGCCAGATAGAACAATGCAAATGTGTGTACATATACAACTCTTCATTTTGAAAGGGAAGCTGAATCTCTGTGACTTTTGCAAGATTAGTCACCCTGGGTGCAGCACCTAAGTGTCCCAGTCCTTAGGTGTCCTCTCCCCTGGCCTTCTCCCCGAAGTATACCCTCTCACCAACCTAATATATTCAAAACCTAAGAGTGTAATTAGTTATCTTTCTTCCAAATTCACTTAGGACTTAAGACTGTGTCAATCTCTCAAAGCATATAACAGGGACAGTGGAGGGCCAGAACACTCTTCTGTCCTAATGGATTCAGGGAATATTCTTAGCTTCTTAGACCAGTTCCTTAGCACCTACATAGAAGATCAGGAATGGAAAGAGACAAGAAAAGAGGAGGTTGAGATCCATCTATTATCCTCCTTATTAGGAGTTTAAAGGCTCTGAAGGAGGAAATGAAAACTTTGGGTTAAAAGAAGACTCAGTGGAATTATTCGGGTTTAAAATATAATTGAAATGAATAATTGATACACGGTTCTTTGTATCCTTGACTTTTTGTGGTTGATTTCATTATATTTCTAGCTCAACCTGCAACCTTATCTCCTATTTAGCACAGATGATCAAAAACACGTTGCCGGACACTCAAAGAAATGATCTGTATCTGTTCATCTTGATTTCCTCACCATCTTTCTCCCTTTGTGTGAATTCAAGCGCATGGACTCACACAAAGTTCAGCACAGAATTCCACTTCCCAGAGGGCTCCTCTCTGCCCTCATTCCTTCAGGTCTCTGCAGCTTCTCTAACACTAACCATCCTGCTTCCATCTCTGCCTGAGAGCTAGACCAGATCTCTCAAATCCCATCCAGGGGAGAGCAAGGATTCCATCACTACCATATCTTACCAGTTACCACTGTGGGTAGACATCCGTTCTCCTCCCTCAGGTATCAGCTGACTTGGATTTCCTTTGGGTACCACCCTTGCTCCCTTCTCAGCCCAGGTGGTGAGTATGGGGCTGATCCACCTCCCAACGCCCCCATCCAGGCTCCATCTGAAAGCTGCTAGGTGACTTTCCTGGGTTTTTTCCCCTCTTTGGAATTATGAAGTTTTTAGAATCAGAAAGATTCTAAAGTCTTTAATCTTTAGAATCAGAAAGTTTTTAGAATTAGAAAGATTCTAAAAACTTCATAATTCCAAAGTGGGATAAAAAGGGTTTTCTGAGAAGATTGCTAAGCTAGAAAATGAAGCTAAAACAGAGGGATGCAAAGCCTAGAGATGGAGATTTCTGATGACACTGCCTTTGCTTCTTCTGTTAGTTATTTACTGGGTATAACAAATTTGCCCAAAAATTAGTGACTTAAAACAACAGTCATTTGGCCCAGGAGGTCCAGACCAGTCTAAGCAACATAGCAAGACCCCATCTCAAAAAAAAAAAAAAAATATATATATATATATATATATATGGTCACTTATGGATTCAGTTTCTGGGGAGCAGGTCCACGCACAGTTTTCCCAGACCCTGAGCCTTACCCAGGGTCTCTCCCAAAGCTACAATCAAGATGTCAGCCAGGGCTGTAGTCACCGTAAGTCTCAATCAGAGGAGAATCTGCTTCCAAACTCATTCATGTTGAGGCTGTTGAGGCATTTGTTAGTTTCTTGCCACATGTGTCTCTTCCTAGGACAGCCAACCAGCAGCAGGCAAGAGAAAACAAGCATGGCGGAAGCCACGGCCATTTTGTTACCTGCTCTCAGGAGCGACATTCTGTCATATCTATTGTTAGAAGCAAGTCACTGTGTCCCACCCACAATCAAGGGGAAGGAATTACACAAGAGTGACCAGGAGGCAGGGAGCACAGAAAGCCATCTTAGAGGCCACCTAACACATCTCTAGAACAGGCTGTACCTATAGCCACACGCCTGTGGGCTCTTCATTCATGAGGGCCAATAAATCCCTGCACCCCACACTTTGTGACTGTCGCTCAGCTGGTTTGACTTGGGCTGCTACCACTTAAAACCCAGGGTCCTTCGGACTTTACCACAACTCCTTGTTACAGTCATGGCTGACTCTTCCAGGCACTCCCTCTCATTGGTTAAAGAGAAGCATTAGCCCCTGACTTCTATGACTGTTCCCACCATGGGTTTTGGCAAATGGATGCCAGGACCCATCTAAGTTGACTTCTCAGTTTTTCACGCTCTTTGTGCTTCTGCCCTTGTTCCTGGCCAGGCTGCCTGGCACATGGGGCCCTGCCCTCTGACTGCCTTCTTTGAAATTTTCTAAGGGGCCTGAGACCAGCAGAGACTGGCAGAATGATCTAAGCAACTCCCTCCCCAAATAGTGCCCATGTATAAGGTACACCAGACATCCTAAGGAGCTCCGAACGGTGTGCCTATAGGGTCACTGTTTAGCTCAGAGATTGTGGTATTATATTAATACATTTTTTTTCAAGGAAGAAAACAAACCAGACCTAAGCTGAATGAGTTTTGAAAACCCACTGAAAGAATCTGATTAATCTAGAAGGAAGAAAAGAAAGAGTGCCTGTAAAAAAAAAAAAAAAAAAAAAAAAAAAGAATCTTCCCCATTGTTGACCACTGAGATTCAGCCTTCTAATTCAGAGGGGAGCACAAGGTGACCCCTGAATTATGCTACACCAATTCAGCTTAAATTAAGGGTAATTTGTACAAAGAGTCTGGAATTTTCAAGGAGAACTAATTCCTACTGTCCCAGCCATGAAAATCAGAGTTTCCAGCATAGTAGTCTCTTAGTCGGCTAGCTGACTAAGTATTTCTCTGGTGGGACTACGCAAGATTGGGCAGCTAGAATGGCCTCCGCATGCTGATTTTGAGTGACCCACATTGCTTATATAGACAAGTGCCCACACGTTCTAAGGGCAGCCCTGCCTCCACACTACCTTGGCTACCTACTCCAGTGGTCATCCCCTGACCTGGTATTTTAAATCCAGACTTCTCAAGCCTGGATGAGCATCTGAATTACCAGAGGAGATTTTTAAAAGTAGGGTACCCAGGACACACTCTATACCAATTAATTCACAACCTCCATCAAAATCAAAATACCCAGGCCCTGTTTTTTGTTTTGGTTTGGTTTCTGGGTTTTTATGTTCCCCAGATAATTCCAACATTGACAAGACCCATTTTAAATGGAGAGCCACAAATCTCAAACAGGCACTCAACTCTTGCTTACTCTGCCCCAAATGTAAGTTCAATGGGCACGTAATTAGGCATATCCTGGGCACGTTTTAGGAAACTGTGTCTCTTCCTAAACTTCCCATTGAAGAAGGGCTGTGGAATCTTGATCCTCAGAGTGGGATCCAGGGAGGGACCAGCAGCATTCCTGTCACCTAGAAGCTTGTTAGAAATGCAGAATCTGCATTTTAACAAATCCTGACCGGACGTAGTGGCTCATACCTGTAATCCCAACATTTTGGGAGGCCGAGGTGGGCAGATTGCTTAGAGCCCAGGAGTTTGAGACCAGCCTGGGCAATATGGCAAAACCCCTCCTCTACAAAAAATTAGCCAGGCGTGGTGGTGCACACTTGTGGTCCTAGCTACTCAGGAGGCTAAGGTGGGAGAATCACCTGAGCCCGGGGAGTAGAGGCTGCAGTGAGAGCTGTGACAGTAACACTGTACTCCAGTCTGGGTGATAGGGTGAGACTCTGTCTCAAACAAACCAACCAACCAACCCCCAGGTGGTTGGTTTGCACATTCAAATTTGAGAAGCACAGTTCATGCCATCTAGCGACCTTACTCTAGCTGCCCAGTGAGATTGTTTTCCATTTTCCAAAACAACGATTTCATTTCTCAGATGATGGGAAATGTTTTGTCTCACACTTCACTTAGAAAGATAGGAGCAACCCAGCCAGGCGCGATGGCTCCCGCCTGTAATCCCAGCACTTTGGGAGGCCGAGGCGGGCGGATCACCTGAGGTCAGGAGTTCAAGACCAGCATGGCCAACATGGAGAAACCCCGTCTCTACCAAAAATACAAAAATTAGCTGGGTGTGGTGGCACATGCCTGTAATCCCGGCTACTAGGGAGGCTGAGGCAAGAGAACTGCTTGAACCTGGGAGGTGGAGGTTGCAGTGAGCCAAGATCGCACCATTGCACTCCAGCCTGGGTGACAGAGCAAGACTGCATCTCAAAAAAAAAAAAAAAAAAAAAAAGAAGCAAACCCAAACCCATGGCAGCTGCTCATCAACCCACAGCCCAACTCCATCCTATCCACATCAGAGCCCACACTCACAGCCTTCCCTCCCACAACAGTAACTCCTCCTACAAAGGCAACTTACCTGCTTTCTACCAATCAGCACATAACACCTATCTTTCGATTTAAAAAATTAAAGATAAATATATCCTTTGACCCCAGTTCTCCATTCCTTTATTCATTTTCTTCTCCTAACAGAAAAAATTTTCACCAAAAATGTTGCCTGTAGTCACAGCTTCAAATCTCTTACCTCTAATTCCCTCCTTCCCACTCCACTGAGCCTACTCTCCTCAATGTCACCAGTGACCTCCATGTTGTCACCAAATCCAAGGGCATCTGTCTCTCTTCTAGAGTCGTTGGACAGCCAGCAACATTCAGTGTCCCCTTTTTCCAGAAACCATGACTGCTCTGGGCTCCCATGACATCTCATGGGTTCTCTCAAGTAGTCACCTTTCTGGATCATCCTCTGTGTGTTCTTAAACGTCACAGTGCTCAGAGCTCACTCCTGCCCCACCTCTTTTCTATCCACTCACTCCCCGTAGTGGCCTGACCCTGTTCCATAGCTTCAGACATTCTCTATTCCCAATGACTCTAAATTAATATCTCTAGCCCTGACCTGTCCCAGCTCTCCAGACCCATGGCCACCTGGCTACCTATCATCCCTACACTGACACTCAGGAGGAATCTAACGAATCTAACGACTCATTTTCTTCACTTCCAAAAACAAAACTAGACCTGCTCTCCATACCTCATTTTAATAAATGGTACCACCATCTATCATCCTGTTGCTTACACCCCAAAATCTAGGATTCTCAAGTCCACACACCTTCCACATCCAATTCCTCTCACCTACCAGTTCTGTCTCTAAAACATTCTGATCCATCCACATTTTCCTTCTCCACTGCTGCCACACTGTTCCCTATATTATTACAATGATCTCCTTGTTCCACTTTTCATCCCCTCCAATTCATTCTCACATTGCAGCCAGAGGGAACTTATAAAACATCCATCAAATTATGTCAGCCTTGTAACTACAATCATCCCAAGGCTTTGCACTACTCCTAGAAAAAACAATCCAAACCATTTACCCTAATTAATAAAGCAATAAAGCCTGCCTCTGACTACCTCACCTTACACCGTTTTCTGCTCTTCCCCTCCAGCCGCCCTGACCTTCTAGCTCTGTGCTGTCCAATGCAGGAGACTCTGGCCACATACAGCTATTTAAAGTTAAAATTAAATTAATTCAAACTCAAATAGAATGCAAACGTGCCATGCGTATTCCTACCCGACGCCGTTGGTAAGGCGTCTCCCTCTGCTTGGAGCACCTGCCCTGCTTTTAAGGGGAGGCCACACCTTCTCTTGCCTTCCAGGTGTGGTGTGGCTCAGGTGGTGGCTCCTCCGCAAACACGGGCCCCTCCTCTGATCTTCTCCAGCACCTGCCTGCAGCCCAGCTTTGACTCTTATTCAAACTCAAATAAAATTCAGTTCGTCAGTCTCACTAGCCATTTTGCAAGTGCTCAGAGGTCCCACGTGACTAGTGGCTACCATGTTAGATGGTACAGGCCTAGAGTATCCCCGTCCCTGCAGAAAGTTCTATTAGACTATGCTGTTCTAGCATTCCCAGGATGAGGCAGGTCTGATCTTGCATCACACCTTTGCACTTGCTGTCACCTCTGCCTGGAATGCTGTTCCCCTTCCCCTCCCCGTGGCCAGCTGCTTCTTGTCATCCAGACAACAGTTGAAGCGTCACTGCTCCAGAGAGGCCTCCCCTAAGCTCCCAATCCAAAGAGGCCACCCACTTCCTCCCAATCGCATGAGCCCGTGTAACTCTGCAGAGTACGTACCACTAGCTCATGCCTTTCTTGTGTCTGTCGGCTTATTCTCCAACTCTACCCTACCTCTCCACCCCAAAGTATACTCATGAGATCAGGGACCTGGGTAGTCTTACTCACCACTGCATTCCAGCTCCTCATCCTGCATCTGCCCGATGACTCTGCTCAATAAGTGTTAGTGGACTGCCAGACCGTGTCATGTTCGTATTTCCTCCGGAGTCTCTCACAACCATCACCTTTTCATCATTCTCCCTGCCACCACCCAGGTGGGGCCTTTATCCTCTCCTCCTGGGCGGTACTATAAACAGAATCCTACCTCTGCCCTCCAGTCAACCCTGCAAACATTAGCAGGTTACTCCTACCAACATTCCTCTTGTCAAATCAACTCCCTGTTCCTCCACCTTCTGGTCCCAAACGGCCTCCACATCCCCAAATGTGCCATGTGTGTTCCTACCTCGGTGCTGCTGTAAGGCCTCTCCCTCTGCTTGGAGCACCTGCACTGCTTCTCAGGGAAGGCCACACCTTCTCTTACCTTCCAGGTGTGGCTCAGGTGGCGGCTCTTCCGCAGACACCAGCCCCCTCCTCTGATCTTCTCCAGCACCTGTCTGCAGCCCAGCTTTGGCTCTTACTCAAGTCTCACGTCCCACGTGCAGGCACACAGATAATCCCCGAGACCACGTCTAAAATTCAACAGTCTCAAACTTTACTGAGGATCAGAATCACCGGGAGAGCTAATGAAGAACACACAGGTCCAGGCTCACGGAAGCAGGATAGAGTCTGAATCTTTGTACTTTTTCCACCTTCCTTAGGAGATTTGAGATTTGCATCTTTAGAGCATTAGACCTTCAACATGAATAGCTCAACCTCTTTTCATCCTCCTTCCCACCCACATACCCTTCCTAGCCTCTAGTTAAAGATCACTTAACCAATTCCAGCAACTCAGAACACCTGGGGAGTGACCGACTTGGCAAATAACCTCCTCTCACACAAGCCTGCTCTTCTTCAATTATTAAAAGGTACCCGCTGTGGTAGGCTTGAAAGTGCCCCCCCCCCGAAATAGATTAACATCTTAATCACCAGAAGCTGTAAATGTTACCTTATATGGCAAAAGGGACTTTGCAGGGCATGGCTGAGTTAAGGATTTTGAGGTGGGGAGTTATCCTGGATTATCTGGGTAGGTTCTAAATGCAATCACAAGGGTCTAAGAGGAAGACAAGGTCAAAGAAGAAAGAGGCTGATGCCAGAGACCCACTGGACTGTGGTAAAGTGGTTCCTTACACCAAGGTGGAAACAGGTGCCAAGGAAGGAGTTCAAGAGGATGAAAACAGGAAGGAACAGATTCTCCTTGGAGCTTCCAGAAGGACCAGCCCTGCCGACACCTTAATTTTTAGCCTTGTAAAACTCATTTCAGACTTTGGATCCTTAGAACTATGAGTAAATAAATGCATTTTAAGTCACTGCATTTGTGGCATTCGTTACAGCAGCAATGGGAAACTAACACACTTCCTCTTACATAACACTACAAGGTGAAGTCCTACGTGTCTGTCTTGCTGGGCCTCCATTAACCTTTATAGGAATGGCCCCAGGTTCAAGAGGCCAAAGACGAGACACAGAGCCAGCCAATGAGACACAGGGTTTTATCAGCGGGAAACTTACATACAGAGTGGTCCAGTGGTGGCGGGCTGGGCAGGAGAACTACTTTACACACAGTCCAGTGGCAGGCTGAGCAGGGGAACCACCTTACACACAGTCCAGTGGTGGTGGGCTGGTTAGGGAAACCGCCTTACACACAGTCCAGTGGCGGGCTGGGCAGGAGAACCACCTTACACACAGTCCAGTGGCAGGCTGGGCAGGAGAACCACCTTAAACACAGTCCAGTGGCGGGCTGGGCAGGAGAACCACCTTACACACAGTCCAGTAGGGCACTGGGCAGGAGAACCACCTTACACACAGTCCAGTGGCAGGCTGGGCAGGAGAACCACCTTAAACACAGTCCAGTGGCGGGCTGGGCAGGAGAACCACCTTACACACAGTCCCAGTGGGGTCTGGGCAAGAGAATCACTTTACCACAGTCCAGTGGAGGGCTTGGCAGGGGAACCACCTTACCACAGTCCAGAGAGGGTCTGGGCAAGAGAAACACTGTACCACAGTCCAGTGGCGGGCTGGGCCGGAGAACCACATGGCCCAGTGTGGCCAGCTAGGCAGGAGAACTGCAAGCACTTGCCTAAAGCATGCAGTTTATAGAGCATTTTCACTTTGCAGCCTCTCCCTAACAACCTCCACCTGGCAACCTTCATTTAACCCAAAAGAAAGGGCCTTGGTCCTCCATATGGCCTGTGTTCCACTGGACTGGCCAACGGCTCAGATGTTTCTCATAGGTAAGAAATGAATATCTGCGTTGGCCACTGCCTGATTCTTTAGCATGGAAATCCGCACACACATTCTGGTGCATCTACCATACAGGGTCGTTCTCAGGGTATGCTTAACTTATTGCTGTCAAGTGTGTCTACCATGCACAGTGATTTTCTATTTAACGCATGCTCCAGTGAGCATTTTCTTTGAGCATCATATAGTCCTGAAAAAGTTTCAGATTTTGGAGGATCTGTATTTGTATTTAGCTCAGATATTTAAAAATTGCACTGCAGAGTAACCAGATAGCATGACGTTCATATAAAAACAGACACATCGACCAATGGAACAGAACAGAGAATCCAGAAATAAATCCATGTATTTACAGCCAACTGAGTTTCAACAAAAGCACCAAGAATACACATTGAGGAAAGGACAGTCTCTTCAATCAGCGGTATTGAGGAAACTGGATATCCATACGTAGAGGAATAAAACTGGACCCCTATCTCTCGCCATATACAAAAATCAACTCAAGGTGGATTAAAGACTTAAACTAAGGCTCGAAACTATAAAACTACTAGAAAGAACACTTCAGGACATTGGTCTAGGCAAAGATTTTACAGTTAAGACCTCAAAAGCACAGACAACAAAACCAAAAATAGACAAATGGGACCATATTAAACTAAAAAGGGTCTGCAAAGCAAAGGAAACAATCAACAAAGTGAAAAGACAATCTATTGAATGGGAGAGAATATTTGAAAACTATTTATCTGATGAGGAACTAATAGCCAGAATATACAAGGAACTCAACAGCAAAAAAAAAAAAAAAAAAAACATTAAAAAGTAGGCAAAGGGCATGAATAGACATTCTCAACAGAAGACATACAAATTGCCAACAGGTATATAAAAAAATACCCAACATCACTAATCACCAGGGAAATTCAAATTAAAACCACAATGAGCTATCATCTTACCCCAGTTAGAACGGGTATGCCTGGCTTATTTAACTTAACATAACATAATAACCTCCAGTTCCATTCATGTTGCTGCTAATGACAGCCGTTAGAACGGCTATCATTAAAAAGATAAAAAATAACAGATACTGCCAAGGATGAGGAAAAATGGGATCTCTTGTACACTACTGGTGGGAATGCAAATTGGTACAGCCACTGGGGAAACCAGTACAGAGATTTCTCAGAAAACTAAAAATAGAACAACCATACCATCCAGCAATCCCGCTGCTGGGTATTTATCCAAACAAAAAGAAATCAGGATATCAAAAGACATCAGGCCAGGAGCAGTGGCTCACGCCTGTAATTCCAACACTTTGGGAGGCCAAGGAGGGTGGATCACCTGAGATCAGGAGTTCAAAACCAGCCTGGCCAACATGGCAAAACTCCGTCTCTACTTAAAAATACTAAAACAGGGCCAGGCGTGGTGGTCCACGCCTGTAATCGCAGCACTTTGGGAGGCAGAGGCGGGTGGATCACGAGGTCAGGAGTTCGAGACCAGCCTGGCCAACGTGGTAAAACCCCCTCTATACTAAAAATACAAAAATCAGCTGGGCGTGGTGGTGGGTGCCTGTAATCCCAGCTATTCAGGAGGATGAGGCAGGAGAATCACTTGAACTCGGGAAGTGGAGGTGGCAGTGAGCCGAGATCGTGCCATTGCACTCCAGCCTGGGCAACAAAGCAAGACTCCGTCTCAAAAAAAAAAAAAAGATATCAAAGAGACACCTGTACTCGCATGTTTACGGCAGCACGATTCACAATAGCAAAATTATGGAATCAACCTAAGTGTCCATCAATGGACAAGCGGATAAAGAAAATGTGGTATATATAACCATGGCATTCTATTCAGCATGACAAAGAAAGAAATCATGTCATTAGCAGCAACACGAATGGAACTGGAGGTTATTATGTTATGTTAAGTTAAATAAGCCAGGCATAGAAAGACAAAGATCCCATGTTCTCACTGATATGTAGGAGCTAAAAAAGTTGATCTCGTGGAAATGAGAGTAGATAGCTAGAGGTTAGGAAGGGTGTGTGGGAAAGAGGGGAGATGAAGAGAGTTTGGTTAATGGGTGCAAACATACAGTTAGACGGAAGATATAAGTTATTTATTTTTTTTTTTAAGACAGTCTCGCTGCGATGCCCAGGCTGGAGTGCAATGGCGCAATCTTGGCTCATGGCAACCTCCGCCTCCCGGGTTCAAGCAATTCTCCTGTCAAAGCCTCAGCCTCCCAAGCAGTTGGGACTACAGGTGCATGTCACCACGTCCGGCTGATTTGTATTTTTAGCAGAGACGGGGTTTCACCATATTGGTCAGGCTGGTCTCAAACTCCTGACCTCAAGTGATCTGCCCGCCTCAGCCTCCCAAAGCGCTGGGATTACAGGCATGAGCCACTGTGCCTGGCCAGAAGATACAAGTTCTAATGTTGGATAGCAGAGCAGAGGGATTATAGTTAGCAACAATATATCATACATTTTGAAACAGCTAGAATGTTTGTTCCCAACACACAGCAATGACCGACACTAAGGTTATGGATACCCCAAATACCCTGACTTATCAATTATTATACATTCTATACACGCAACCAAATATCACATCTACCCCATAAATACGGAAAACATTACGCGTCGATTAAAAAGTAAAATAACACAAGATGCTCTATTTAGACAGGGCTAGTTTGCTTTGGTGTCCACAACTTGTAGGTTAGTAACTGCTGTGTACATCTATGGATATCAAAAGTCCTTAAGGGGGCCGGGCGTGTTGGCTGGCACCTGTAATCCTAGCAGTTTGGGAGGCTGAGATGGGAGAATCCTTTGAGGTCAGCAGTTCGAGACCAGCCTGGTCAACATGGTGAAACCCCGTCTCTACTAAAAATACAGAAATGGCCAGGCGCAATGGCTCACGCCTGTAATCCCAACACTTTGGGAGGCCGAAGTGGGCGGATCACGCGGTCAGGAGATTGAGACCATCTTGGCTAACACAGTGAAACCCCGTCTCTACTAAAAATACAAAATATTAGCCAGGCGTGGTGTCGGGCACCTGTAGTCCCAGCTACTCAGGAGGCTGAGGCAGGAGAATGGCATGAACCCAGCAGGCAGAGCTTGCAGTGAGCCAAGACTGTGCCACTGCACTCCAGCCTGGGTGACAGAGTGAGACTCTGTCTCAAAAAAAAAAAAAAAAAAAAAAAAAAAAAACAGAAATACACTTGGGAGGCTGAGGCAGGAGAATCAATTGAACCCAGGAGGCAGAGGGTGCAGTGAGTCGAGATCGCGCCACTGCACTCGAGCCTGGAGACAAGGCAAGACTCCGTCTCTAAATAAATAAATAAGTCTTTAAGGGAGGCCTATATTCCAAGTTGGAATTGCGACCCTCCTTGGTGGGTCTGGCAGCCTAACCCCAATTGTGTTTCCAATAGGGGAAATTCAGGAGTTCCAAAATTGGACCAGGTCATGGGGCCTGGATACCCTGATGAGGAACTGCTGCCGTGTTTCGACTTGAGGAAACCTAGACCAGATACACTCTGCTTCTTAGACTCTTATCTTCATGCTAAAAGCGTACAGTTTAGACCTGTGCTCTCCCATATGGTAGTCAGTGGACACATACAGTCCCTCAATATTAATTAATCCAAATGAAAGAACCACTTCCACAGTTCTACCAGACATATGTTAGTGGCTACCGTACTGGGCGTCACAAAGGTAGAACATTGCCATCCTCAAAGAGAGTTCTACCAGGCTGTGCTGCCTGAGGGCATCTCTCCAGGCATTCTTTGCTACAGCTTCACCTCCAGCTCCCTGACTTAGAAAATCCTGGGAGGAGAGAAACGCTGTCACTGCATTCACAGTGGATGCATCCTTGAGCATGTGACCGAAGACACACAGCGAGGGATGCTTTCCAGGGGTGTTTGCCCACGTGTGGGGCTTTTCACTGAAAAGACTCTATCTTTGGAAAGTGAGAGGCAGAAGACACAGAACACTGGAAAACAAGAGGAAGACTCAGGCAGAAGCAAGGTGGGGCAGATGGAGATGAGAGAGAGGAGGGAAGTAGGAAAAGATAATAGGAGTAGCATGTAGAAAATGGAGTCTAGCCAGGCGCGGTGTCTCACGCCTGTAATCCCAGCACTTTCAGAGGCTGAGGTGGGTGGATCACCTGAGGTCAGGAGTTCGAGACCAGCCTGACCAACATGGAGAAACCCCACCTCTACTAAAAATACAAAATTAGCCAGGCGTGGTGGCACATGCCTGTAATCCCAGCTACTCAGGAGGCTGAATTCAGCAGGAGAATTGCTTGAACCTGGGAGGCAGAGGTTGTGGTGAGCTGAGATCGTGCCAGCGCACTCCTGCCTGGGCCACAAGAGTGAAACTGCATCGCAAAAACAAACAAACAAAGAAAAGAAAAAAGAAAGAAAGAAAAAGAGAGAGAAAGAGAAAGAAAGAAAGAAAGAGAAAGAAAGAAAGAAAGAGAGAAAGAAAGAGAAAGAAAGAAAGAAAGGAAAGAAAGAAAGAAAGAAAGAAAGAAAAGAAAGAAAGAAAGAAAGAAAGAAAAAGGAAGGAAGGAAAAGAAAAGAGAGAGAAAAGGAAGAAAGAGGGAAGGAAGGAAAGAAAGAAAAGAAAAGAAAAAAAGAAAAAAGAGTCCAGTAGTGTCATCACAAGTAGAAAATTCAAGTGTTGCAAAGGATTCTTTCCCTTAAGATCTATGTGTAAAACAACCTACTGGCCTGCAGAGGGGCTAGACCAAGTCCACCCAACGTTCTGCAAGACAGAGGGTCCTCTGAGGGTCCACTCCCTATGGCCCAGGGAAGCAGGGAGAGACCCCATCCACTCACTGCCTGCATGAGAGGCTGCAATAGAGTGGGGGAGGCTGCAATAGAGTGGGGGAGCCATGGGAGAGAAATTCAACACAAAGTAAAGGCAAACTTTTCCATGCAGAAATTTAAAAAAAATCTGAAAGTGCACGATGCTGGCAAGGCTATGGGAAAGCAGGCACTCCTACTCGCTGCTAGCAGAAGTGTGAGCTAGAACAGTCTTGTTAGAGGCAATCTGGCCCTTTCTGTCAAAACTACAAACACATATATTCTTTGCTCCAACCTTTCAACCTCAGAAACTTGCCCTTCAGAGACACTCACCCACGTGCAGAATGATGGATATACCAGGCTATCCACAGCAGCAACAGGTAAAGGTAACAGAGAAAGATTAGAAGCAATCTTTATGCCCATTGGTGAAATGAGTACGGCAGGCATTAAACAGGAGGAGGAAGCTCTTTCTATTGACTAAACTCCAAGGTATGTTATATGATTTAACAAAAAGCATCAGTAGCACCAGCAAGGTGCAGAAGTATAGAGGGGACACATGTGTTCAGAAAAATAATATCTGGGTTAAGGAAAATAAAATGAAACATATTTGGAAATTCCTGGACTACTTCTGGAAGTACCCACAAGAAACTGATCACTTGTTTGCCCCTGGGGAAGGGAACTGATAGGATGAGGACAGGGATGGGAAGGAGACCAACTTTTCACTCTACATTTTTTGTACCTTTCAGATATCAGACCTGAGCATATATTACCTATTTGATAAGTATAAAATTAACAAAGATATACTTTTGGGTATACATAGTGACCAAACACACTTCCGTCTCTTTTGTTTCTCAAGATAGGGTCTTGCTATGTTGTCCAGGCTGGAGTGCAGTGGTGTGATCACAGCTCACTGCAGCCTCAACCTCCCGGGCTCAAGTGATCTTCCTGCCTCAGCCTCCCGAGTAGCCGGGGCTACAGGCATGCACCACCACGCCTGGCTAATATTTTTTTTTTCTTTCATTATTTTTTGTAAAGATGGGGGTCTCCCTAAGTTGCCCAGGCTGATCTCAAACTCCTGGGCTCAAGAAATCCTCCTGCCTCAGCCTCCTAAAGTGCTGAGATTACAGGCATGAGCCACCAAGCACTTCTCCGTCAATGCTACAGTCTCACTGGGAAGGAAGCCAGTGCCTGCCAGGTGAGTGGGCCCAGGTTACCAGGGCACGCAGCCCTGTGCTCCCAAGATGCAACAGGCCCCTCGTTGTGCCCTGCCCCACAATCTGGTTCTTCAGAAGAGGAGTTCCCAAATACCTGGTCCTCTGCAAATCTGAGCTGTAAACGAGCCTTGGAAAGGTCCTCCCCTTACCTAAATCCCAGCTTCAGGGTCCCGTTTCTGACTGGGGTGCCACCACCAAAGGCAGGGTATACACAGCCACCACTGAGTGATCCTCTGCCTGCTTCTCACTCCAGGGAAGAAAATCAAAGCAGGTCCCATGGCTGCCGTCTGATAATCACTATGGACACCACACACCAGCCAGCATCAGGGCTGTGTCCAATTAGCCACCCCCATAACAACACCATAGCAACAAAGGTAATATTAGTGTTCTAAAGAGAAGAGAAAAACCACACACACACACACAAACACACACACACACACACACACTGTGTTGTGTGACAGCTTTGCAAGCTACAGAGATCACAGTTTTCAGCACCCTACAACTTGTGCCTCTCACTTCCCGACACACAGTTTCCTCAATGAGAAGTCACAGGCTTGGGGCAATCTCCTCTTCACGCCATTCCAAGATGCGTGCCCTTCACAGGAAACTGGCATGAGAATGATTCTCCAGCAAGCCAGGAGTCAGGGCTGCCTCCTCGCTCTGCCTCTGCGGCTGGCAGGGCTGGGCCAGCTGCAGACCAACAGGCTGGGGGTCATGCTCCAAGCTGTCCTCTGTCTGTCTGTCTGTCTGCCTCTCTGTGCCAGACCCAAGCTGGCACTGGGGTTTTGGTGGTTGCAGCAATGAGCCACATGCTAATCTCCAGACCTAAATGTGGAAAGCATTAACCCAAATGAAAAGACATAAATCAGGACGGGGGCTTATGGGATGGAGGAAAACAGCTCTTCTCTGAGCGAGGGCCTGGGCTGTTGCACAAGAGCTGAGTGAGTCACCAGCCAGCAGAGGGAAGGACCAGGGACGGAAGGAGGGAGGGGAGCCCCCAGTGGGACTGGCGGGTGCACAGGCAGGGGGAGCGCTGCAAAAACACAGCTGTAGGTTCATAACTAAGCACACTTCATCAGCAGTCTGAAGGAGGGTGGGGGGCAAAGTGTCACCTCCTCCCCAACTCAGGAAGTGTTGCAAAAACGTGTCCTCCCCAGAGAAGATGGCAGAAAGAAGTGTTCCTAACTGTTCACCCTTTACAGGCTGCAGCTGTGCCCCAAGGAAGCACACCTCAGCACAGAGAAGGCCTCTCTCATCCCTCCTTGCCCCTTGTTGGCAGTGTCCATACACTTGGGGGTCCCCTAGCATGAGGTGCCCATTGTGGGCACACAACTCTTGCCCATACTCATTACCATTTCTTGTCTTTTCTTCCCTTCCTTTTTCCAAACTCCCCATCCTCCATACTACTGTTGTTAACAACGAGACAAATCCTTTGCTCTCCCCCGCCCCTAGTCGCTGGGGAGAACATTATACCTTCCCTTAAAACCGTGCCCCACTCACCAACCTCCCCAGCCATGACAGATTCCAAGGCTCCAATATCCACGCAAATTCTAAGTACCTTCTATGAGTGAGGCACGCTGTTCCTGGGGGTGGCAGTGGAGAGAAGGAGCTCCCCCAAACAGATCATCCAACCAGGACTTCTGAGACCTGGAAGCTCTAGAAATTCACTCAGCACCTTGGTGGGACCCCTCACCTCTCCAGGTCATCATCAAAATGAGGTTGGGTTGGCCGGCCATGGTGGCTCACAACTGTAATCCCAACACTTTGGGAAGACAAGGGAAGTGAATCATTTGAGATCAGGAGTCCAAGACCAGCCTGGCCAACATGGCCAAACCCCATCTCTACTAAAAATACAAAAATTAGCCGAGTGTGGTGGCGTGTGCCTGTGGTCCCAGCTACTCAGGAGGCTGAGGCACGAGAAGAATTGCTTGAACCCGGGAGGCGGAGGTTGCAGTGAGCTGAGATTGTGCCACTGCACTCCAGCCTAGGGGATAGAGTGAGACTCCGTCTCAAAAAAAAAAAAAAAAAAATGTTGGGTTTAGAGATCAGCTGGGTCCCTTAGACTCTGACAATGCTCATATGTAAGAAATGCACGGAACAAAATGAATATTCTCCAGAGTACCTGGCTGCTGCAGGGCTTCCCCTAGGGAATGCAAGCTGAAGGAGAGTGCCCTGGGCTGAGCGGGTCTCTGCAACTGGCTGGGCTGCTCACAGCCACTGGGTGCTCAGGAAAGGTGACCAGCAGATAGCACCAGCCGCATCCTGCCAGGGAAGTCACTTACAGGAGAGCTCTTGGGGGTAGGGAGTGGGTCTGAAGTGGACTTAGAGGGCAGCTGGCAGAGATGATGGGAAGAGAAGGTATTCCAAACCAAGGAATCATTCATTCATATTCATTCATTTATTTATTCGACACATGTTTCTTGAACACTTCTTATACACCAGACACAGGTTTCAATACTGGAATACATCAGCTAACAAGACAAAGATCCATGCCTAAGGGAGCTTACATTCTAGCAGGGGAGATACACAACCCACAACAAGCCAGACAGACAGGTCAATGATCCAGTTTTGCTGGAAGGTGATAAATGATGGGGGGAAAAAAGAAAAAAAAGAGCAAAGGGGTGGGCCTGCCAGAGTGAGTGAGAGACTTAAAGGAGATAAAGGGGTCTATTCATATCCTGAGGCTGCTGTAACAAATTCCCATAAACTAACGGGTTTCAAAAAATGAAAATTTATTATCTTACAGTTCTGGAGGTCAAAAGTCTGAAATGGGTTTCACTGGGCTAAAGTCAAGATGTCTGCAGGGCTGGCTGGTTCCTCCCGGAGGCTCTAGGAGAGAATCCATTTCTTTGCCTTTCTCAGCTTCTGGAGCCCAACCACATTCCTTGGCTTTTGGCCCCTTCCTCCCGTCACTCAGCCTCTTGCTTCCAACATCACATCTCCTAACACTGACTCTGGCCCTCCCGCCTCCCTCTCATAAGGGCCCTTGGCTTACATGAGGCCCACGTGGATAATCCAGGATTATCTCCACATCTCCAGTCCTCAACTTAATCACAACTGCAAAATCCCATCTGCCACAGAAGGTAACATATTCACAGGCTCCAGAGATTAGAAGGTAGACAGACATCTTCACGGGACCAATACTCAGCACCCACAAGGAGTTGGGCCACAAAGGTCCTGATGAGGAAGCATGCCTGGAGCATTTAAAGAAACACCATGGAAGGCAGAGGACAGAGGCAGGAGTGACACAGGAGTGAGACGAACAGGGAGGAGCAGGTGCTGAGGTCAGGACAGCAATGGGGACCCAATTACATAGCACCTCATCAGCCACTGTAGGGCTTCCGCAGCTTCACTCTGCCGACATGGGGCACCACGGGACTGTGGTAAGCAGAAGCATGATGTGATCAGACCCTTCCTGTGAAAACAACAGACTAGGGACCAGCAGAGCAGCCAGGAGGCGCCTGCAACAGCCCAGCCGCATTGTGGTGGCAGCTATGGCTCAGTCCAAGGCTACAGTGGTAGGGTGGTGAGAAGCGATCCTGTGTTTAAAGATCTGTTTTGCAGGAAGGGCCAACCTGCATTCTCAACATGCTGAATGTGGAATGTGAGAAAGAAAGGGGAATCAAGGTTTTTGCCTCCAGCAGCTGGAAGGACAAACTAGCCATTTGCTGAGCTGTGAGAAGCCACGGTAGCCCAGACCTGGGCTAGGCAACTGCGTCCCGGACAGGACAAGTGGAGATGTCAAGGACGCAGCTGGACCTACTTGGGTCTGCACTTTTCCCTGAGGGTAACAGGCAGCACCAGGACCCTGTTGCTCTTCAGGGCGTGGAGACAGCCAAGATCACCCTGGATTACATTTCTAAGTCAGGCACTCGTTGCAAGAGAAGATGATAGAGATGGAGTAAACAGGGATATCACCTGAGCCCTCAGTTTCTCAGCCGGCATTTTTCCACTTCTCACAGCCCATAAGGCGGGAAGGAAGTCATGGGAACACAGCTGGATTCTGGAATGCAGCCCAACCACAGGCTCGAAATCCTCATCTGTGAACAGCTCCACTCACTACCTGGTCAGCCTCTCCGGCCTGCCCTGGGGGCCCTCACTGCCCTGCCAGTCAATTCCAAAAAGCCCTCGTGGGCTGGGCACAGTGGCTCACGCCTGTAATCCCAACACTTTGGGAGGCCAAGGCTGGTGGATCCCTTGAGGTCCGGAGTTTGAGGCCAGCCTGGCCAACAAGGTGAAACCCCATCTCTACTAAAAATACAAAAATTAGCCGGGCGTGATGGCGGTAGTCCCAGCTACCCTGGAGGCTGAGGCAGGAGAATCGCTTGAACCCGGGAGGCGGAGGTTACAGTGAGCTGAGATTGTGCCATTGCACTCCAGCCTGGGCGACAGAGTGAGACTCTGTCTCCAAAAAAAAAAAAAAGCCCTTGTGTATCTCTGGGCTGTCTTAACTTATTGGGGGGTGGTTCTACCCCAGGGGCCCAGTTAACCATGAGGACCAAGCAGGCCCAGGGCAGGTGGCCAACCTGTGCAGCACCTCCCAGAGGAGGCAAGTGTTCTCCTCCCACTGGACACCAGCACAACGTACACGTGCTCACATGGTGACATGCACTGTAAGGGGATTCCCAGGGACAGATGGCACTGCTGAGTGCTTCCCGGGCACTTTCAGCCATTCATTCATTTGACAAATACTTATGGAGGATATACCACGTGCCAGGCACTGTTTCTAGGTATTTGGAGGCACATCAATGAAAAAAGCAGAAGGGAAATAAACCTTTGCTTTCCTGGAGTGACGGCTCCAGCTTGAGGTGGGAATGGGTTGCAGGGAGCAGACACTAAACACAATAAAAAAGTGAATTCTAAAGAATGTCAGAAGGTGATGGGGGGAATAGAACATGGTAAGGGGAATCAGGAGTTCAGGGTAGACTGGAGTGTGGGTGGCAATTTTAGAGAGTTCAAGATGTTACCCTTGCTAAAGATCTTTCTAGCTCTTCTGCTCACTGTATTGATTTATTCCTTCATTAAGCAGTTACTGAATGCTCACCATGGGCCTGCCCCAGGCCCTCAGTGCTCTCATGAAGCTGACATTTTATTTAAGGAGACAGAGGTTAAGACAACTAATTATAGAAAGGTTATAAAAGAGCATGTCTCAGGGGATTCCTACGACTATGCCAATCATGACGAAACATGCTAAACAAGCTGGGGATGCTCCCAAGAGTGTCCTTGATTCTTGTTCAAGGTCCAAGGCCCACTTCTCTCCTTCCTCTCCCAGCACACCACACCCTGAGTTAGTTAGAACTGCTGTCTTCTCAGCTACAGGAAACCACAACTCAATGGTTTCTCTAGAAGCTGCCCACTGTCCTTAGAACTTGCCTGGTGCCACCCCAAAGCACCTGCTGGTGTTCGGCCTCCTCAGCTAACTTGACATTTCATGCTTCAGACCCAGCATATCTTCTTTAGAAGCACCAAGCTCAACGAGTGGGTCCTTCAGGCTGTCTTCTCCTGGCAGTGCTGATCCAAGCACCTGCTGGGCGAGTTTGGTTCCTTTTGCCTGACTACACTCATGCCCAGAGCCAGGCAGCTTGGGGACAGAGGAAGAGCAGAAGAGGATGTCACACCCAGGCACACCAGGAGGCCAAACGTGTTTGGCAGCTCAAGCCTCTGACCACAAGCTGGCACTCGCTTTCGGAAGTGCTAACCACAGGCAGGACTGCTAGTGAGCAGAGCACCCAGAGTTTTCCTGCTGGGAAGAAATGCAAAGCTGGCCTTCATGCCTGTCCCCCCCTCCCCATGACAACCCCCCAGCTCTGGACCCACCCATCTCTTCCCACTCCATATCCAGCTGGAAGTGCTGGTCCAGGCCCCAGTAGAAGACACAGCTACCAACAGAAGGTACGGCCACCAGGAGCCAGGCCAGCCAATGCTTCCGCTCTCATCTTCCTCAAAAGTTGGGAGGATTTGAGAGCAGCCAGAGTGTTAGCTGTGGAGGATGGGGGGCCACTGCCTTTCCTCCTGGTTCCGCTACTGAGTCTCCCACAAATGGTTCCACGAGACCAGGACTCAATCCTAAGAGTACGAGTAGAAGGTCTGTTCTCAAAAGCACAGTGAAGGGAGGCCAAGGAGGGTGGATCACCTGAGGTCAGGAGTTCGAGACCAGCCTGGCCAACATGGTGAAACCCCGTCTCTACCAAAAATACCAAAACGAGCCAGACATGGTGGCAGGCGCCTGTAATCCCAGCTACTCTGGGTGCTGAGGCAGTAGAATTGCTTGAACCTGGGAGGCAGAGGTTGCAGTGAGCCAAGATCGCGCCATTACACTCCAGCCTGGGGGACAAGAGTGAGACTTTGTCTCAAAAACAAAACAACAACAACAAAAAGGCACAGTGAAGATTCTCAGGAGAGCTGCTTTGGCGCCTCCACCCTCCAACAGCTTCCCACATGGGCAGCTGGGGGAGAGGAAAGGGCAGGCAGCTAGGGGGAGGGAGGGTGGAGAATGGCAGCTACGGCAGTTGCCCCCACCCCTCCTCTCATCCTTTCTCACCATTTCCTTCCTTCACAACTGCCACATGAAAGCAAAGGCCCACTGGAACCCCAAAGTGGGCATGCAGATGAGTTTCGGGTGGCAGTAGTGGCAGAGCTACAGGAGCTGCGACGGTCTTCCATCTCCTCTCTACGGGCTGGGGTGCAGAAGATTGGAATGTATACAGCGGCCAGTGGTTAAGAACTTGGGCTCTAGTCCAGGCACTGTGGCTCGCGCCTGTAATCCCAACACTTTGGGAGGCCGAGGAGGGTGGATCACCTGAGGTCAGGAGTTTGAGACCAGCCTGGCCAACATGGTGAAACCCCATCTCTACTAAAAATAAATTAGCCGGGCGTGGTGGCATGCACCTGTAGTCCCAGCGACTTGGGAGGCTGAGGCATGAGAATCCAGAAGGCAGAGACTGCAGTGAGCCAAGATCGCACCACTGCACTCCAGCCTGGGCAACAGAGCAAGACTCTGCCTCAAAAAACAAATAAAAAATAAAAAAATTTAAAAAAAGAACTTGGGCTCTGGAGAGAGATGGCCTGGTTCTGCTACTCACTGGCTGGGTGATGCTGGGGAAATTATTAAACTTCTCTGTGCCTCAGTTTGCCCATGTGTAAAACAGGCATAAGAATACTACTTACAGGTCTATTGTGAGGATTAAAAGAGTGAACAAAGGTCCAGTGCTTAGGCCAGTGTCTGGAAAATCATATTATGTAAATGCTGTCTATTATTATTAAATGCTCCTGAATCGACAGATCTGTTTTTAAATATTCTCTCCGCCCATGAAACGATATGCTCACCTGTGGGTTGAGGAGATAAGTAAAAGCATGGGGTATTGAAGATGCAACCTCAGACCACCGAGCATGCTTCCCTGTTCCCCGTCAACCTCTCCCTTGGGCTTCCCCAGCCCCAAGCCTCCCAACCAAGTCTCAGAAGCTCAGAAGATGCCTGGGTGCCACCAGCACCCCAGCATGGAATGCACCCCCTCCCACAGTCATCTCAGAAACCACTGAGACCAGTTCCCATGGGGGACTTTGGAAGGTAGTGGGCCCAGGCTACCTGGAGCCTCCAAAAACACGTGCCTCGCCTCCAACAAGGGCGCTGAGGCACAATCCGAAGGCCAGCCATACAACTTCCACAGTCAAACAGCACACACCAAGGCCCAAAATGGCATCAGCACCATCACCAAGGAGGTGTAAACAGAGGGAGGACACGACTCACTCCTCCTTGTACAGTGTGACTTGCACCTCCCAAGAGCACACTCTTTTTTGAGACGGAGTCTCGCTCTGTTGCCCAGGCTGGAGTGCAGTGGCACAATCTCGGCTCACTACAAGCTCCGCCTCCTGGGGTCATGTCATTCTCCTGCCTCAGCCTCCCGAGTAGCTAGGACTACAGGCGCCCGCCACCACGCCCGGCTAATTTTTTGTATTTTTAGTAGAGACGGGGTTTCACCGTGTTGGCCAGGATGGTCTCGATCTCCTGACCTCGTGATCCGCCTGCCTTGGCCTCCCAAAGTGCTGGGATTACAGGTGTGAGCCACCGCGCCCCGCCGAGAGCACACTTTCATCTGTGCACACCAGTGGTACCCACCCAGGAGATGATGCTTCTGAAACTCCTAAGGCCCCAAAACTGGCCAGCCCCTGTGTTTTCATTCATCTTTCCCTCCCACTGAGGGGTTGCAAACAGAGCTTTGTCTTTAGCCAGTGCCCATGCCAGTATCTTCTAGAAACCCTCATCCCTCTTCTCCCTCCCAGACACGTGCACACTGAGATCGAGACCCAGATAGCCTCCATTCTAGGCACTTTCCCAGTCAGTTTATGTGATGGCCCTATTCAAATACTCAAAAACACACCCATTTTCTCAGAACAAAGTGAGAAAGGCCACCTGGGACCCGACTCAACAACAACTCCCTAGCAGAAGGAGCCTCACCCTCCCTGGCCTTGTGGCTGACTGCTGGTTTGATTAACAGCCATGAAGAGGGGGGCTGAAAGCCTACCCCCACTTGTGGTGAAAAGCCCCAGCTTTCAATCACAACTCCTCCATATGGCAAGTTATTTACCTCCACGGAGCCTTGGTTTTTTACCCATAAACCCAAAACACTACCTCAGACAGTTGTAGAATTAACTGAAATATCTAGAATAGTGCAAGCTGAAGATCTTTTTTTTTAAGGCTGGCTGGGAGACCCCATGTTTAAACATAAAATAAATAAAATAAAGTTTTTATATATTTTTATTGATTGATTTTGAGACACAGTCTCACCTTGTCACCCAGGTTGGAGTGCAGTGGCGTGATCATGGCTCACTGTAGCCTCAACCTCCTGGGCTCTGAGCAATCCTCCTACCTCAGACTCCTAAGTAGCTGGGACTATGGGTGCACACCACCAGGCCTGGCTGATTTTTTTAGATTTTGAGGTGATGGGGTCTCGCCATGTTGCTCAGGCTGGTCTCAAACTCCTGGGCTCAAGCAATTGGCCTGCCTTGGCCTACCCAAAGTGCTGCGATTCCAGGCATGAGCCACTGCATCCGGCCTTCAGATGGGGCATATGCTCTCCAGGTTGTGGTTGTCCTCAGGACTCACTGGAGTCACCTGTCAGACTCCGGAAAGCATTGTTTGTCATCCTACTTAGAGCTGTGGCCCAGAGCATGTTAAAACACAGACAGCTGGGCTCCACTGCCGGGTTCTGAGCCAGCAGGTCTGGGGAAGGACCTGGGAATATGCAGCTCCATCCAACAAGTTCCCAAGAGATGCTGGTTCTGTTGCTGCTGGTCCAGGGACCACACTTTCAGAAGCCCTACTCTAGAATCTGAATGCTGGAAAGTACATTAAAGGTCACCCAGAATGATTCCAAGAGGAGCCAGAATGCACCCGTGCCTCTTGCCTGGTCCAGTCCTGCTGCTGATCTGACTCTCAGCTCTTCCATCTTGAGCCTCAGACACAGGCAGGGCTAAGGGTGAAAGCCCCAAAACTCTGATCATCACTCACTCAAACTATCTGTGGCCCCTACTGGTCCTGTTTATCATCTCTCAGCGCTTTTGGGGTCCCCAGGCTGCTGCCTCCAACATCCAGCCACCAGGCCTCACCTAGAGCTTGCTCCCCCAACAAATGTGGGCTCCATTCTGCCCATCCAGGAATAGACACCAGTGGCTGGAGGAATCAAGGCAGGGAGGTTGGAGTCCAAGGCCCACAGTTAAGAGAAGGGGCGCAGCAGAGCCCTGGAACAGCTGATTTGAGACAAGCCCCTCCATCTTGAGCAGAGCCTGGAGACAGTGGGTTTCCTGGAGGGGGCCCCAGACAGACACACACTGTACCCAGTGTCCGGGCCGCACAATGCACAAGAGGCCAGTGGGGCAGGCAGCCAGGGCCCACTCATGCCAGTACCATCTGGGAGCCCTTGCCAGGCCTCGCAGGGCTGGCTGAAGAAGCTGGACTCTGTCCTGGGGCACAGTCGTGCTCTATTCTTATCTCAAGGGGGAATGTGTGACTCTCCTTCCCGTGAATGGGGGCCCCTGAGGAGGCAGAGTGGGAAACAGAGCCGCCACTGTGCCTGGGCGGGCTCCCCGTGCAGCTCCCAGCTCCAACCAGCCCCTCGTGGTGGGGCTTTGCACAAGCCCTCAACAAGAAAAGGCCAAGCTGAAGGTGGACATGGAAATGACCGTCTAGAGCCCAGTGCAAACTGCCCCTCCCTCACTCTGCAAGACTTGAGCCCATAAGGCCTGACCAGAAACACACACTCACTCCCTGGAGAGACCCAATGGGACAGGCTCCTAAAGGAAAGTGCAGCCTCCACAACACAGTTCCTTACTAAATCTCAAAGGAAGGAACCCAGACACCCTAGGCATCCCACACGTGCACACAAATCCCCACTGGCAGATCGGGGCTCTGGCCTGCCTAGCTCCCACAGCACACCATTTGCAGGTGGCAACAGATCTCATGATTTGCTGGCTCTCTTTCGGCCTGCAAATGCCAGGCTTAGCCAGCGAATGGGGCACTGGATATTCTCAAGGACTTGGTACAACCTTTCTAAAGAGCAGTGTGGGGCGGGGCACGGTGGCTCACGCCTGTAATCCCAGCAGTTTGGGGGGTGCTGAGGCGTGTGGATCACCTAAGGTCGGAGTTCAAGACCAGCCTGGCCAACAAGGTGAAACCCTGTCTCTACTAAAAATACAAAAATTAGCTGAGCGTGGTGGTGCATACCTGTAATCCCAGCTACTCAGGAGGCTGAGGCAACAGAATCGCTTGAACCCGGGAGGTACAGGCTGCAGTGAGCCGAGTTCGCGCTACTGCACTTCAGCCTGGGTGACAGAGTGAGAATCCTCAAAAAAATTAAATAAATAAATAAAAATAAAGAGCAGTATGACACCATGGGTCAAAATGTGCACTTGAGTGGTCCACATTTCCGGGAAATTACTATCCGTGCAAAAAGATATCATCACAAGGAATGGCTATCTTCAGTAATTTTTAATAGCAGTAAAAAAAAAAAAAAAAGGGGGGGTGTGGAAGCAACCTCAGTGTCCATCATAAGGGGATTGCAAATTAATAGTTCATCCAAATTGTGACTAACAAACACTAAAACAAACCTGTAAATATATTTAATGATAGAAATATACTCTGAGAATATTAAATTTAAAAAAACTAGGTCAAGGCTGGGCGCAGTGGCTCATGCCTATGATCCCAGCATTTTGGGAGGCAAAGGCAGACGGATTACTGGAGGTCAGGAGTTCAAGATCAGCCTGGCCAACATGGTGAAACCCCATCTCTACTAAAAACACAAAATTAGCTGGGTGTGGTGGTGTGCACCTGTAATCCCAGCTACTCGGGAGGCTGAGGCAGGAGAATCGCTTGGACCCGGGAGGCAGAGGTTGCTGTGAGCCAAGATGGTGCCAACGCACTCCAGCCTGGGTGACAAGAGCGAAACTCCATCTTAAAAAAAAAAAAGGTCAAACAATTGTGTGTATAATATGATCATAAAAGGATAAAATGGGGATTGTTCTATCTTTCCCGGTTGGATGAAAGAGGGGAGTAAAGGGTGATGGGGAGATGAGGAGGGAGGAGGGCGGGGTGGTGTAGGGAATGAGGCCCAGGTGTGAGGGGGTCAGCTGTGGGTGGGAGCCACTGGCCACTGGGGGAATTAGACTAAGTCTTGTTTAGCCTTTCTCTGGAAGGGCCTTAAAGGATGATGAAAACATCCGGAAAATATTTAGCTAGTAAATCTTTTAGAAGCCCCTCCACCCCGTGTTATATATATAAACACTTCCTTTCCACTCCTCTCTACCCTCACATACACCCACCCCGATTCCTATCACAGACTTGGAATCAGCAGAGCCAAAGAGAGCTGGACAAGGCTGGCTCCATGTGCGTTCTGACCACCACGGGTGCTGCCCATCTGTGCAGTATGAAGCCTGCACTGATGTGTTCCCTAGCCCCACATCGCAGAGCAGCCCTCTGACCTGCCAGGGACCCCACAGCAGGGGTCGGGGGTGGTGGCCACACTATTTGGGTTCCCTGGCCACCAAATCTCCAGCAGTGATTGTCCCAGGGACTCAAGGAAGGGGAAGGGTTAAATGGGGGAGTCGCTTCTCAGACAGGAGAAAGTATTTGCTCTAATCCTGTCGTTCTCCTGGAACTCCCTGGAGTTCTCAGGGAAGAAACCCTTAATGAATGGTGTGAGGGAAAGAGAAATCACATGCACATGAATGTGTGCATGCCACACACACACGCTCTCACACACACTCATACACTCACTCTCACACACGCACACACACTCGCACACACACCCACACACATGCACACACAAACACGCGCAAACACGCACGCACACACAAACGCGCAGACACGCGCGCACACTCACGCTCGCACGCACACATTCACTCACGCACACACGCACACACAAGCACACTCACACACACGCAGACATGCACACACTCACACTCTCGCAGACACATTCACACACACACGCTCTCACACACATGCACAGACACACACACTCACGCACACACATACACTCTCAAGATCTTCCTCCTGTTCCTGAGAAATGCCTATATTTCGAGGAAGCCACTCACTTGTTAAACAACAGCCTTCTTTTGAGGGTTAGGAGCCAATCCCAGCGTGGGGCACGGGGAAGAGACCATGCTCCAGAACCAAGCCGGCTCCGACTCTAGTCCCAGTGAGAGCACAGCAGACAGTGAGCCAGTTCTGGCTTCAAACCCCAGCTCTGCCGCTTAAGCTGTGTGACCTTTTTTTAACCTCTTTGGGTCTCTGTTTCTTCCCCTAGAGAGTCCTGGTATCCTTGAAGGGAGATTGCACCAGAGGCTGGGAGTCTAGAAACCTGGGTGTGAGTGCAGGCTGTTTACTGGCCTGAAGGTTGGATCCAGCCTGCTGGTAGGTGCTGGCCGGCACCTCACATTGTTTGTTGTTGTTGTTGTCAGTTTAAATCAATTGGCAACATTACACAATTGGGAGAGTGTGGATTTCCAGCTGGCCATGTGTTCCCAATGACTGGCTGATGCTCCCTGCATCTTGAGCCCTAAATCAAGTTAGTGTAACCCTCCATGGCTCTGGACAGTGAGTTAACAGGAAGCCCTGGGAAGAAGAAAGGGGTGCTTCCACGAGCCCCTCCTCAGATGCAGCCTCAGCTTGCGTCAGGGGAACCCCTGGTTTCCAGGGGCCCCATATTGCCCTCTCACTTTTGCACAGCCTGCTGTGTAAAGATGAACCAAACGGCCCAGGAGGTGAGTGTGCCAGCTGGGGACGAGCAGGTCAGGAGGCGGGGACTACTGCACACCGACTCCACGGCCTGGAGGAGACTTGGGCTCGAGTTCCTGTGGGGAACGCTCCATTTTTCTTTGCCCCAGCACCTCATCAAACAGTCCCACCCAGCAGCCCTGAAAGTATTTTAGCCGTGCACTCACAGAGGGACAGACTCAGGGCCACAGGACACAATCCTTATTCAAGAATTTTAATTTTACAGATGCTAATCTGAACCAGGAAAACACCAGACCTTGCGCAGAAAATCCCCCGATTCCAGGGCTCTGATGGAAAGCAGGGGCAGAAGGCCCCCTCCAAGGTGTGAACCAACGCCACTCTCTGTCCCCCTAAACCCCCAAGACTGGACAAGCTCCAACCAGGCGAAGTGGACTAGGAGAGGAATCTCTTGAGTAAATCGAGTAAATCCTGGAATCCTAAGCATCTCCTTGGAAATGCTGATTAAACACCAGAACCCGCGCAAAGATCTGAGCAAATTCCAGGACCACCACTCGGGCCACATAAGCTCTCAGCAGAGCACACACACACACACTGAGTCAGACCCCTAAACATCTGGGGCTTAGCTAATCCTCTGCTCTCAGGCGTTCAGCTTGGGTGGACTCCGAGGAGAGTCAGCGCCGGTGAGGGATTCAGTCCAGTTTCCAGGGAGCCCAGCCAGGCCTGGGAGCCAGCGCTCGGCCCTGCCCCGGCTGGGGCCCCCGAGTCACACACAGAGGCCATGCGTGCATCCTCCCCAGCCCACACCAGCAGTTCCGGGGCGGCTCCAGTGCCCAACCCACACATGGGAGGTGGAGGCCACAGTGCTCCAGGATTCCACTCTGCGGTGCAGACTTCGAGAGGAAACAATTTCCTAATCCCCTTCCTAAATCAAGGCCAAGAAACAACTTGTGGAGAGTCCACAGACGACTGTTCCCTCTGCCTGGCTGTCCCTGTGCTGACCTCCAGCTGCTCCCAGGAGCCATTAGAGGGAGTGGACGGCAGGGGTGGATGGGAGACCCACAAACCCACAGCCCGGGATTCCATACTTGATACAATCAGTTCTGAGTATCAATCCACAGATCATTAAATTCCAAAGCTAGCTGAGGCCAAATGCCTCCCCCTCTCACCCCCTTAACTAGGCCAGAACATAAAACCCAGCATTTCATTCCTTACATTTATGCAACAACACTCATTGCCTGTTTTCATTTTCAGTGAAAACTTTAAGCGATCGTTTTGATTTTTCTTTTCTCTTTCTTTTTTTTTTTTTTGAGATAGAGTCACCCACACTGGAGTGCAGTGGCGTGATCTTGGCTCACTGTAAGCTCCGCCTCCCGGGTTCACGCTATTCTCCTGCCTCAGCCTCCCGAGTAGGTGGGATTACAGGTGCCCGCCACCACGCCCGGCTAATTTTTTGTATTTGTAGTAGAGACAGGGTTTCACCATGTTAGCCAGGATGGTCTTAATCTCCTGACCTCGTGATCCGCCCACCTCGGCCTCCCAAAGTGCTGGGATTACAGGCGTGAGCCACTGCACCTGGCCTGCTTTTTCTTTTTTCAAATTCCAAACCAAATGATCTTTTAACCTAAATGATCCTGATTGATTTGGTATCTCCCTGTGGGTCAGCAGACATATATGAGAAGACATATTTTCACCCTTTGGCGTAAATAAATAACATAGGTAAGAGGAGCCTTGATAACAAAAATGCCAAGACCACTCAATGGGGGAAAGGGCCATCTTTTCAACAAACTGCTGCGACGAGAGATACAAACATACAAAAGAATGAAGCTGGACTCCTTGCTCACACAGCATACAATTAACTCAAAATGGATCAAAAGCCTAAATGTAAGAGCTAAAACTAGAACACTCTTGGCCAGGCACCGTGGCTTATGCCTGTAATCCCAGCAACGATGGGAGGCTGAGGTAGGTGGATCACTTGAGCTCAGGAGTTTGAGACCAGCCTGGGCAACGCAGGAAGACACTATCCCTATGAAAGGTTTAAAAATTAGCCGGGTAGGGTGGCACATGCCTGTGGTCCCAGCTACTTGGGAGGCTGAGGTGGGAGGACTGTTTGAGACCGGGAGGTCAAGGCTGCAGTGAGCTATGATCATACCACTGCATTACAGCCTGAGTGACAGTGAGACCCCATCTCAAAAACAAAACAAAAAAACTCTTCAAAAAAATAGGTGTAAATCTTCATGACCTTCTTAGACTAGGTGATGCCTTCATAGATATGACACCAAAAGCACAAGAAATCAAAGGAAAAAATCGGTAAACTGGTCTTTATTGAAATTACTAAGTTTTGTGTTCCAAAGGACATCATTTAAAAAGTGAAAAGACAAACCACAGAACGGGAGAAAAATTTTGCAAACCACGTATCTGATAAGGGACTTTTATCTAGAATATATAAAGAATACTTACCACTCAATAATTAAAAGACATTGATAATGTAACTCAATTACAAAATGGGCAAAGGCTCTAAATAGACCTTTATCTAAAGAAGATACATGAGGCCGGGCATGGTGGCTCACGCCTGTAATCCCAGCACTTCGGGAGGCCAAGGCAGGTGGATCGCGAGGTCAGGAGTTCGAGACCAGCCTGGCCAATATGGTGAAACCCTGTCTCTACTAAAAATACAAAAATTAGCCAGGTGTGGTGGTGCGTGCCTGTAATCCCAGCTACTTGGGAGGCTGAGGCAGGAGAATCTCTTGAACCCGGGAGGCGGAGGATGCAGTGAGCCGAGATCGTGCCACTGCACTCCAGCCTGGATGACAGAGCGAGACTCAGCCTCAAAAAAAAAAACAAACATGAATCGTCAATAAGGCACAAGAAAAGATGGCCAGCCAACACCAGTAGTCTTCAGGGAAATGCAAATTAAAACCACAGTGAGATACCACTTCACACCCACTAGAACAGCTATGATTAAAAAAAAAAGAGAGAGATAATTACAAATGTTGGCAAGGACACAGAGGCATTGGAACCCTCATACAATCCTGGTGGTGCGGCAGCCTTGGAAAACAGCCTGGCCTTTCCTCAAAAGGTTAAACATACTTACTACGTGACCCAGCAATTCCACTCCTGGATATACATCCAAGAAAATTAAAAACACATGTCCACCCAAAAACATGTACACAAACGTTCATACCAGGATTCCTCCTAAAGAGCCAAAAAGTAGAAACCAACCAAATGATGCCCACCAACTGATGAGCAAATAAACAAAATGTGATCTATCCAAACCAATGCACTATTATTCAGAAATAAAAAGAAATGAAGTCCTAATACATGCTACAAGGAGAAAGAGCCTCAAAAACATTCTGCTAAGTGAAACAAGCCAGACACAAAAGGCCACAAATTGTATCATTCTATTTATAAGCAATCCCCAGAATAGGCAAATCTATACAGACGGAAATAGATAAGTGGCTGCCTAAGGAAGGCGTGGTTGGGGGGATGGGAGATGACTGCTAATGGGTATGGCATTTCTTTTTGAGGTGCTGGAAATGTTCTAAAATTGACGACGGTAATGATTGCACAACTCCATGAATGTACTAAAAACCACTGATTTATACACTTTACAGGGGTGAATTGAATGGTATGCAAATTATATCTCCATAAAGCCGTTATCAAAAAATAAAAGGTATCTTGCTGAGTTTGCTATTGCTTCCACACCCAAGCCAAGGCCACAACTACATTCTGAAACTCCTCCCAGACCCCTCCAGGTTATCCAGAACTTTTCTTCCTCCCCAGCGTGCCTCTTGCCACAGCTATATCTAGACCTCGAAGAGCAGCGCTTACTTGGTCTCTGTTTACCTGTGATTACTGAGTTTTACTTTCCCAGCTAAAGTTTCTAAACACGGGGGGGCCTGATAATTACAGCCAACATTGCTTGGGTTAGCAATCAGAGCATCAAAGTCTCATGTATTCCTGGGCAGGGTGTAGTGGCTCACGCCTGTAATCCCAGCACTTTGGGAGGCCAAGGCAGGCAGATCACTTAAGGTCAGGAGTTTGAGACCAGCCTGGCCAACATGGCAAAACCCCGTCTCTACCAAAAATACAAAAATTAGCCAGGCATGTGGCACTTGCCTGTAATCCCAGCTACTTAGGAGGCTGAGGCACAAGAATCGCTTGAACCTGGGAGGCGGAGGTTGCAGTGAGCCAAGATCACACCACTGCACTCCAGCCTGGACAAAAGAGCGAGACTGTCTTAAAAAAACAAAACAAAACAAAACAAAGTCTCATGTATTCCTGTATTCCTGTATGTATGAATACATGTACTCATGAACATATAACATGTACTCAGTGAATATATGTACTTATGAATGAAAACATGTACTCATGAATACATGAATAGATGGGCTCGAAAATGAATACATGTGCTCATGAGTGTATTAAAACATGTATGTGTAAAAACAAAATGTGTTAATGCATGAAAACATGTACTCATGAACATATGAATACATGTACTGACAAATGTATAAAAACATGTACTCAATGAATACACATACTCATGAAGGTATGAAAATGTACTCAATGATTGCATGAGTACTGCATGAAAATGTACTCATGAATGTATGAATACATGTACTCGTGAACATATGGATACATGCTCACGTACTCACAATTCTTTCACTTACCCCTTTTGTTTCCTAAACATCTGGTGCCCATAACTAAATACTTCTTATTCAGATTTACCTGATCTTTGCCCAGGTGATGATAGCTGGTAACTTCTCCCCCTTAAGAATGCCTCTTCCTTTTAAACCTGGTCTAACTTCCTGATTTTTAACCTCACCCCACCGCCCTGCGTGCACACCCATCATCTCAGTCTTTGTCTACTCGGGCCTGACTCCGACTCCACGTGGTATCACATTTAAAGAAACATCACTCAGGCATCATTCAAAAATTATTTTTGGCCGGGGTCGGTGGCTCATGCCCATAATCCCAGCACTTTGGGAGGCCAAGGCAGGTGGATCACTTGAGGCCAGGAGTTTGAGACTGGCCTGGCCAACATGGCGAAACCCCGTCTCTACTAAAAATACAAAAAAGTTATCTGGGTATGGTGGTGCGTGCCTGTAGTCCTAGCTGCTTGGGAGGCTGAGGCACAAGAGTCGCTTGAACCCAGGAGGCGGAGGGTGCAGTGAGCCAAGATTGTACCAGTCTGGGCGACAGAGTAAGACCCTGTCTCAACTAAAAAAAAAATTTATTTTTAAAGCAATTTAATCTTTGAAGTCTCTTTTAAAAAGGCTGGGGGAGGGGCTTCATTCATAACATGTAGCAACATTTAAAATTTTATCCCCTTCTTTCAAAATGACTCACAGGCTTAGCAGCTGCAACTCCGACCTCCACCCCAACATCCCTTTCCTTCTTTTCACCAAAAGACTTTAAATTCCTCCCAAGCCCCTCTGACTTGGTCTTTCTCCTCTGCAGGCATCCTTCTCCAAAAGACACACAGACCAACAGACAGACCAACTCTCTCACGTATACCCCTCCCTTCAAAATCAGTCCTGTCTACTTTTTTCAAATTTTATAATTAGATTATATATTTTTATATTTTATTTATTTTTTCTTTTTTGAGATGGAGTCTTGCTCTGTCTCCCAGGTTGGAGTACAGTGGCACGATCTCAGCTCACTGCAACCTCCACCTCCTGGGTTCAAGTGATTCTCCTATCTCAGCCTCCCAAGTAGCCAGGATTATAGGCAGGTTCCACTACACCCAGCTAATCTTTGTATTTTTGGGAGAGACAGGCCATGTTGGCCAGGCTGGTCTTGAACTCCTGGCCTCAAGTGATCTGCCTGCCTCGGCCTCCCAAAGGGCTGGGATTACAGGTGTGAGCCACTACGCCTGGCCAGATTTTATTTTAATTAACAAATTAAAATTGTATATATTTATGGTGTACAACATATATTTATGGTGTACACACACTGTGGAGTGGCTCAACTGAGCTCATTAATCTATGCATTACTCCACATACTTATTTGTGGTGAGAACGGTTAAAATCCACTCTTTTAGCAATTTTTAAAATATAATACGCTATTATTAACTACAGTCACCATTTCCTGAACTTAATCCTCCTAACTAAATTTTGTGTTCTTTGACCAGCATATTCCCCACCCCCAACCCCTAGCCCCACCCCACCCAGCCCCTGGTAATCACCATTCTACTCTTTGCTTCTATGAGTTCAACTTTTTTAGAGTCTACATATAAATGAGATCACATGGTATTTATCTTTCTGTGGCCTGGCTTATTTCACTTTGCATAATGTCCTCTGGGTTGATCCATGTTGTCACAAATGATAGGATTTTCTCTTTTTTTAAGGCGGAATAGTTTGCCATTGTGTATATATACAGGTTGGGCATTCCATATCCAAAAATCCAAAACCAAAATGTTCTAATGACCATTTTCTTTGAGCATCATGACAGCACTGATTTGGGATGCTTGACCTGTACCACATTTTCTGTATCCATTCATTCATTGGTGGATTCCCTCTCTGGGCTATTGTGAACAGGACTCAATGAACACAGGAGCACAGACGCCTCTTCCATACAGATTTTATTTCCTTCAGATATATACCCAGTAGTGGGATCCCTGGATAGTATGGTAATTCTATTTTTAATTTTTTGTGGAACCTCCATCCTGTTTTCCATAATGGCTGAACTGATTTATATTCCCCACCAACACTGTGCGAGGATCCCTTTTGCTCTACAAGGATTGGCCCTTTCTCTTATCCTGAAATTGATCCAGGACAGGTGAGCCCCAAAGTGGGGCCTACCCCATAAGGGTTCTTGGCTTCCCCCAGGAAAGAATTCAAGGGCAATCCATGTGGTAGGATGGAAGAAAACAACTCTATTGAAGCCACAGGGTTACAGCCCTGTGACTGCCCCTGCAGAGCAGGGCTACCCCCTGGGCAGACAGTAGCAGCTCAGGGCAGTTCTGCACTCATATTTATATCCACCTTTTTTTTTTTTTTTTTTTTTTTAAAGACAGTCTCTCGCTCTATTGCCAGGCTGGAGTGCAGTGGTGCAATCTCGGCTCACTGTCATCTCCGGCTCCCAGGTTCAAGCGATTCTCCTGCCTCAGCCTCCCAAGTAGCTGGGACTACAGGTGCATGCCACCACGCCCAGCTAATTCTTGTATTTTTAGTAGAGACGGGGTTTCACCATGTTGGCCAGGATGGTCTTGATGTCTTGACTTTGTGATCTGCCTGCCTCGGCCTCCCAAAGTGCTAGGATTACAGGCGTGAGCCAACGCAGCCTGGCCTACATCCTCTTTTAATTACATGTAGATTAAAGGGCAGTTTACACAGAAATTTCTAGGAAAAAGGTGGTAACTCTGGGGTCCTCAGTCAGTGCCATGCAAAGGGGCAGTAATCCCCAGGTGTTGCCATAGCAATGGTAAAATGACCTGGCACAGTGGTGGGTGTGTGTTTTGGAAAGCTGCTTCCACCCCGCCTCTGTTTTAGCTAGTCCTCAATTTGGCTGGGTGTCCAAGGCCCACCTCCAGAGTCAAGTCCCACCTTCTGCTTCAAAACTAGCTTTCCAGACCTCTGCAATGCTGTCCCTCTGTCCATTACTCAGACTGGCTCTCCATCAGAAAGTCCAGGGACTGAGCCAGCCCGAGAAATTTCTCTTTGATTAACGGGGTGAGCAGCTATAAATGCCCCCATCACGCTCTGCTGGTTTATATCTGTTTAAGTTCCCAATCTCGTCTTTTAATGTTGTTTTTAATGTGTGGTTTCCCGTCTCCACGTGGTGGGAATAAGCCTGCAGAGAGGGCACAATGCCTTCTTTTTCTTTCCTATCCACCCACAGCTCTGGTACCACCTCTGAGCTCCATGTCCAATAAGCTTACCAGACCCGATGCAGACATCCACAGACCTCTGAACTGGGGGGAGGGGGGTACCCATCAGCAAAGGAGGGTGTTTTCAATGCTCAGGCCTGGATGCCTATGCTCTGAGAAGGAAATAAATTGTCAGCAGAAGATCAAAAGAGAACTCAACTTAGCAGAAAACAGTAGGGGAAGACTTGAGGCTGTAATATTAGGGAGAGATGAAGATGAGACTTTTTGGAGTTCAGATGTGGGGAGACAGTTTAAAGAACAAGAGCATGACTTAGCGAGTTGGCCCCACTGAGCAGGGGGGTGGTTCAGCTCGGAACAGCACCAAGGACCGTCTGAAGGGACCAGACAGCCCAAATAAAAACAAATGCCTCCCAAATGTTGTCTCCGTCTTCTATTAATTAATCACAATGTCCCCATGGCGAAGTGTCCTATAACTAACGCAAACTTTAACTGCGTGGCGTGAGGCCAACTTGCTCATCTTCCTTTCTGAACAAGCCTCCCCAGATCCACGGGGGAGGCTGGGCAAGTGGGGAGCCACTTCCTCTGGGTATCAGATCAAACCATGGAATCTGTTTCTGGGTTGGGCCTCAGAACAGAATTTCTCCTGGGAACATCCAAACCCTTTAGTTATTTTTGACACTTAGTCCAGCCAGAGGTTTGGAGAGTTGCTGGGGGTAAGCTCGGGGTTTCTCCCAACTCCGCATCAACGGTGTTGTGGAAAAGGCAAGCCAGATTTCCCAGACTGGGGAAGGCAGTGTGGCTGATGCATTTTCTTCTCACAGGAAAAGCCAACTAGCTGTCCCGAAGATGAGATCTTCAATGCACTGCAAATCCAGACAGCGCCTCCTGCAAAAAGGGACTCAAATCCTCCACATGACACCATCTCCACTGTTATCATCCCAGACTGAGTGACCCCTCGCGTCTGTCCGTCTGCCTCAATTTAAAACCAGCTTCAACCTATTCTGCATGGGGCAGCCAGAGTGATCCTGCAAGACACAAAGACTGATCATGTCGCCCACAGCTCACAAGCCTCCAATGGCTTCCCTTCACGCTTAGAAAAAAACTGTGGGAGGGGCACAAATTCCTCCATTATCTGACCCTCTTTGACCTCTTAGACCTCAAATCTGGCCAGGCATCGTGGCTCACGCCTGTAAAAATCCCAGCTCTCTGGGAGGCCGAGGCAGGAGGATCACCTGAGTCTAGAAGTTCAAGACCAGCGTGGGAAAGATGGCGAAACCCCATCTCTACAAAAAATTAGTTGGGCATGGTGGCACACACCTGTAGTCCCAGCTACCCAGGAGGCTGAGGTGGGAGAATCACTTGATTCCGGGAGGTAGAGGTTGCACTGAGCTGAGATCGTGCCACTGCACTACAGCCTGGGCAACAGAGCGAGACCCAGCTTAAAAAAAAAAAAAAAGAGAGAGAGAGAGAGACCGCAAATCCTTTCCCTCTCCTACCTGCTCACCCAACTCGAGTTTCGTGGGCATCACCGCCATTCCTCAGGGTCTTTGCACTTGCTGTTCCCTCTGCCTGGAACCTTCTTCCCCAGATTTCCATATGGCTCATTCCGTCTCTCCATTAAGTTCTCCGCTCCAACATCACCTCAGAGAGGTCTTTTCTGACTACCCCATTTAAAGTAAACCTCCCCACAACCTGCCCCCGTCACCCTCACCCCTCTCCCCAACTTCATTTATCTTCATAGTATATATAGCTTAGCTGACATGTATATGAGTGTTTGTTTCTTAGAATGTAAGCTGCATGGTGGGGAAATTTGTCTACTTTGTAACTGCTGTATTCCCTGTGTCTAGAACAATTCCTAGCACAGAAGTTTCTTTTTTTTTTTTTTTTTTTGAGACACAGTTTCGCTCTTGTTGCCCAAGCTGGAGTACAATGGCAGGATCTTGGCTCACTGCAGCTTCCGCCTCTCAGGTTCAAGCACTTCTCCTGCCTCAGCCTCCTAAGTAGCTGGGATTACAGGTGCACGCCACCACACCAAGCTAACTTTTTGTATTTTTAGTAGAGACGGGGTTTTGCCATGTTGGTCAGGCTGGTCTCGAACTCCTGGCCTCAGGTCATCTGCCCACCCTGGCCTCCCAAAGTGCTGGGATTACAGGCGTGAGCTACCGCGCCAGACCACATTGAAGTTTCTTAATAAATATTTGTTGGAAGAAGGGAGGGAGGAGAAAGAAAAGAGTTTTTGGTTGACCAAGGTACAGTAAATAAGATCAGGTCCCTTCATTTTATGCTTTCTTCAAGGTTTTTTTTTATTTTTTTGAGACGGAGTCTCGCTTCTGTTGCCCAGGCTGCAGTGCTGTGGCGCGATCTCGTCTCACTGCAACCTCCGCCTCCCGGGTTCACACCATTCTCCTGCCTCAGCCTCCTGAGCAGCTGGGATTACAGGCACCTGCCACAGCGCCCGGCTAATTTTTTTTTTTTTTTGTATTTTTAGTAGAGACGGGGTTTCACCCCGTTAGCCAGGATGGTCTCAATCAATCTCCTAACCTTGTGATCCGCCCGCCTCGGCCTCCCAAAGTGCTGGGATTACAGGCGTGAGCCACCGCATCCCGCCAAAGTTCTTTTACAGATGTGAAGGCACTTAAATAAATGTAAAGGAAGGACTTCTTAATTCATGATTATCCTTCCAACTCCCTAGTAAGGAAGGGAGGACATGCATAACTATCGCCATTTTACAGAAAAGGAAATATGAATGTGGGATATTTGTTAAAGGGAATAATAAAATATACTGGCTTGTCCAGGTCAAATTTGAAATTAAAAAACCAAACTAGAGGCTGCACGCAGTGGCTCACGCCTGTATTACCAGTACTTTGGGAAGCCGAGGTGGGCAGATCATGGGGTCAGGAGTTTGAGACCAACCTGACCAACATGGTGAAACCCCGTCTCTACTAAAAAGTACACAAAAAATTAGCCAGGCACGGTGGTGCGCACCTGTAGTCCCAGCTACTCAGGAGGCTGAGGCAGGAGAATCGCTTGAACCCGGGAGGTGGAGGTTGCAGTGAGGCGAGATCGTGCCACTGCACTCCAGCCTGGGCGACACAGAGAGACTCCGTCTCAAAAAAAAACAAAAACAAAACAAACAAACAAAAAAAAACCTAGAACTAGAATCGAGGTTTCCAGGCACTCTGTCCTATGCTCTTTCCATCAAGTCACCTTGGATTTCAATATTCTATCCTGCTAGTCTATTCATATTGTTAATCATATTAATATTTCAAAAATGAAAAAAATATATGATCATCTTGAGAGATGCTAACAAGACATCATTTGATAAAATCCCACATCTATTTGTGCCTTTAAAAATACCTCTTCTTGGTATTAGTGCCAGCCTAGTTTTATATTCTCCAGGAAGACACTGAAAAACAGACACAAAAAGAACATTAAAATGCTAAATAGAAAATATAAATGCTATCTAAAACCAACAGCCAGTATCAGAGTTATGAGGAAACTCCAGAGGAATTCCCACTAAAGACAGGAACACAGCTATTTATTAGCAACATTCTGGAACCATGTATCACCTATAACCAATTTTAAAACATAACTAAATTTCACTCACAATAACAAGAAGAAATTATCAACATCCTAAGAATAAACCTAAAACAAGGAATATACAAGCCCTACGTGAAGAAACCATTTGTCCAGGGGACAGAGTCAAACTTTATTATGTAGAGATATTATGTTCCTGGTTAGTATCAAGAACTGTGAAAGGTCTGAGATTTCTTACCCCAGGTCCAGGAGCAAAGTGAGATACTCAACATTCTTAATTCCATTTAATCTAATTAATAACTCTGCAAAGAGGGCATTTGTATTATTATTCCCCACTAATGAAGAGGCACAGATCAGATAATTTCCCACAGCAAGGAAGTCAGGATTACAATTTAAATAGTTCTGACTCCCAAGTCTGCTGTCTTCCTACCAGCTCACTCAATCTTCCAGCGGTGTGACGGCTTTCTACTGTATCAACACGGCTAGGCTGAACTTCAGTTCCCAGAATTCCTTTCCTTACACATTCTGCTTAGGGTAGTGACCACAGGAAGATTTCTGGGAGATATGGTGAGGGAAAGAGAAGAAGCAGAGATTCTGCAGCTCAAACACATTGTTGCTGATCTGCTGACTTGCCTCATTGGCATGAAGCAGTGGCTAGGCCCACAACTGCTCCACCCTCTCCTGGAGCTTTTGTCAGCTTATCCAACTCCTGAGCCAGGATACACTGGTTAGGTCCATGACACAGGGCCCCAGATTCTGCAGGATACCCACACTATCAAAGTCAAAGACAATTTTATTCCATCCTTGTGGGGTTCCAGCTCATGCCCACAGGTTCCAGCCTGCTCATCATTTTCTCTTAACTTCACCTCTCCCGTAGACTTCAAGCTCCAGCATCAGACATGGAAATGACAGCCCAGCAGAGACTACTTAGCCAGCCCCACAACGACATAAGACTAATATTCTGTAAAAACTCTCTTTTAAAGTGCAGGGGCTGGACATGGTGGCTCACACCTGTGATCCGAGCACTTTAGGAGGTCAAGGCGGGAGGACTGCATGTGCCTAGGAGTTCGAGAGCAGCTTGTGCAACATAGGGAAACCCTGTCTCTACAAATAATTTAAAAATTCGCCAGGCGTGGTGGTGCATGCCTGTGGTTTCAGCTACCTGGGAGGCTGTGGTGGGAAGATCATGAGTCCAGGGGGTCGAGGAGGCTGCAGTGAGCCGTGATTGCCACTGCACTCCAGCCTGGGTGACAAGGCGAGACCCTGTCTAAAAATAAGTCAATAAATAAAAATGTGTATATCTGCATTTGTGTGTGTGTACCTGTGTGTCTATGTCTATGTGTTTGTGTGTATACATGTGTGTCTGTGGCTATATGCACGTATGTCTATATAGCTAGTGTATGTGTCTACGTCTGCATGTGTGTTTATGTACATGAATATGCCTACATCTATGTTTATGTGTGTTTCTCCTACTCAATCTGCTTCTCCATGCAAACCCTGACTGACAGCTAATTGCTCCTCACTGCAAGTCCACAGGACAGGTGGTCATGCGGTGGGAATGTCCCTAGAGAAGCTGGAGATGGAATGCTGAAGGCTGGGGTAGTGGAAAGCCATGGAGACTCAGTCTGCTACTCCGCCCCTCTATGCTAACAGATTAAAACAGAAAGAGTCACTTGTATGTACACAACACTGCAGATACAAATGCTAAAGATGAAGGGTCCCACACTGGCCATTACGCCCCAATGGCTCCCCCAAGCAGGGAGTGGGACACAGAGGGGTCTCCGTCAATACTGCCAGCTGCTAGGCTGGCCCCACCCTGGTCTGCACCCAGCTATGCCCCTCTGACAGCCACAGAAAGGCTGCTTCTGGGGACCCAGGGAAGTGGCTCCAGGGCCCTGGCCCTGACTCACTTCTGGAATTTCCTACCTTGGGAAGATGCTCCCAGGCCACATCAAGGGGATATCAAAGCCACTGCTTAGGGGCTGGGCGTGGTGGCTCACACCTGTAATCCCAGCACTTTGAGACAGGAGGATCACGAGGTCAGGAGATTGAGACCATCCTGGTTAACATGGTGAAACCCGTCTCTACTAAAAATACAAAAAATTAGGAATTGAACAATGAGAACACATGGACACAGGAAGGGGAACATCACACTTCGGGGACTGTTGCAGGGTGTGGGGAGAGGGGAGGGATAGTATTGGGAGATATACCTAATGCTAGATGACGAGTTAGTGGGTGCAGCGCACCAGCATGGCACATGTATACATATGTAACTAACCTGCACATTGAGCACATGTACCATAAAACCTAAAGTATAATAATAATAATAAAAAAAATTAGCCTAGCGTGGTGGCAGGCGCCTGTAGTCCCAGCTACTCAGGAGGCTGAGGCAGGAGAATGGCGTGAACCCGGGAGACGGAGCTTGCAGTGAGGCAAGATCACACCGCTGCACTCCAGCCTGGGCGACAGAGCAAGACTGTGCCAAAAAAAAAAAAAAGCCACTGCTTCAATGAGTGCCTGGGCACCCCTGAACAGACACACCCAGATTCCCAGGGTAGATCCAAGTCCCACTAAGACCTGCAGCTCTGAGTTACTCCCTTCCACAGAGCCCGGCTTCAAAGAGGGAGGAGAGGCAGTTTCCTAAAATGTGCAGGCCCATCAAGGCCAAAGCTCTGGAATCACAGACTCCAGGTCACATTCCAGCCCTGCTAGATACTAACATAAATGGCCTCGGGCAAGTTCTGGTACCTCTCTACGCCTTGAATTCCCCACCTTTAAAATGTGTACGATAGATACCGTACAATGCAGCACCATGGAAAGGGTTAAACTTTTACATTTTCTTTAAAAATAAAGTATAATAAATGTTATTTTTGTTAAGATTAACACTTTTCAGAATAACTCTGTCAAGCTCATGGTGATGAGTCAGTAGGCACTGCCTAAAAAGTTGAGGATGGCGTATATTAAAAAGTTACATAGTAGGCTGAGTGCAGTGGCTCATGCCTGTAATCTCAGCACTTTGGGAGGCCAAAGCGGGCAGATCATGAGGTCAGGAGTTCCAGACCAGCCTGGCCAACATGGTGAAACCCCGTCTCTATTAAAAATACAAAAATTAGCCAGGTGTGGTGGCGGTGCCTGTAATCCCAGCTACTGGGGAGGCTGAGGCAGGAGAATCGCTTGAACCTGGGAGGAGGAGGTTGCAGTGAGCCAAGATCGCGCCACTGCACTCCAGCCTGGGTGACAGCCCAAGACTCCCTCTGGGCAGTGGCAGTGGGGTGGAAGCGGGAGGGGGGGTGTGGGTGGGGGTGGGGTGGCCACAGTTGGAGTGGGGCAGGGAAGTTACAAGGTAGTTACAAAGATTACCAGAACTAAAACATTCCAGCCTGGGTGACAGAGCAAGACTCCCTCTGAGAAGGAAGAAAAAAAAAAAAAGTTACATAGTAGTTACAAAGATAACTACCAGAACTAAAAGCAGATTGTAAATATTTCAAATTATTGGAAGAAATGCACCTGGGTTGAAATCCCAGGTTTTATTGACACAAAGTCAATAAAACTGATCATATAGTAAATAACATATTATTAAAGGTTTTTTGTTTGTTTGTTTTTTGAGACAGAGTCTCACTCTGTTGATCAGGCTGGAGTGCAGTGGCACCATCTTGGCTCACTGCAACCTCTGCCTCCCAGGTTCAAGCAATTCTTGGCTCACTGCAACCTCTGCCTCCCAGGTTCAAGCAACTCTCTGGCCTCAGCCTCCCAAGTAGCTGGGACTACAGGAGCGCACCACCACTACCGGCTAATTTTCATGTTTTTAGTAGAGACGGGGTTTCACCATGTTGGCCAAGACCTCAGGTGATCAGCCCGCCTCGGCCTCCCAAAGTCCTGGGATTACAGGCATGAGCCACCGTGCCTGGCCTATTAAAGGTTTAAAAACAGAAAACATAACATAAAATGACAGAACCAAAACCAATCACAATTCTTATAGAAAAAGATTCTGAGGTATCCCCAATATATTTCAAACTTAGATAATTTTTTAATTGGTTGCAACCTTGATCCACCCAAACAGTTCTATACAAGGGTGCCGGCTGAACTCATGGGGGTTCAGACATCAGTAACAGGGAGTGTGTCATGAACTTGAACTGTGTCCTCCCAATCAAAAAAAAAAAAAAAAAACTAGCCTGTAATCCCAGCACTTTGGGAGGCCAAGATGGCCAGATCACCTGAGGTCAGGAGTTCGAGACCAGCCTGGCCAACATGGCGAAACCCCATCTCTGCTAAAAACACACACACAAAAAAATTAGCCAGGCATAATAATGGGTGCCTGTAATCCCAGCTACCTGGGAGGCTGAGGCGGGAGAATCGCTTGAACCCGGGACTCGGAGGTTTCAGTGAGCTGAGATTGTGCCGCTACATTTCAGCCTGGGTGACAGAGACAGACTCCATCTCAGAAAAGAAAAAAAAAATCTGTATGTTGAAGTCTTAACCCCTAGTAACTCTAGATGTGACTATAATTGGAGATAGGCGGCCAAGCGTGATGGTTCACACCTGTAATCCCAGCACTTTGGGAGGCAGAGGTGGGTGGATCACCTGAGGTCAGGAGTTCAAGACCAGCCTGGCCAACATGGTGAAACCCCATCTCTACTAAAAATACAAAAAATTAGCTGGGTATGGTGCACGCCCCCTGTAATCCCAGCTACTCAGAAGGCTGAGGCAGGAGAATCAGTTGAACCCAGGAGGCAGAGGTTGCAGTGAGCCGAGATCATGCCATTGCACTACAGCCTAGGCAACGAGAGCAAAATTCTGTCTCAAAAAAAAAAAAAAATTGGATATAAAGGTAATTAGGTTAAAATGGGGTCATGAGAGTGGTCCTAATCCAACATGCCTGGTGTCCTTATAAGAAGAGGAAATTAGGATACAGGATACAGACAGGTACAGAGGGAGGACCATGTGAGGACACATGGAGAAAACAAGCCAAGGAGAGTGACCTCAGAAGAAACCAACCTGTTGACATTTATGATCTCAGACTTGTAGTCTCTAGAATTGCGAGAAAATAGTTTCTGTTGTTTAAGCCCCACAATCCATGGTACTTTGTTAAGGTGGCCCTAGCAAACTCACACGTGTCTGTTGGGTTGCATGGGCAAGGAGGGTGTCACAGTTAGTGCCAAGCAGGTGAGCGTGCTGGAAAATGGAAGTGAAAAGGAGGGGGCTTAAGGTGGCCCATCCCCACCCCCTCCCCACCTAGCCCAGAGCCTCAAAGCTGTTGGCAGGAAGGGCTGAGAACACTCAGAGCTCTGCCAGGCAGTGGGCTCCATATTCCAGCAGCTTGGAGCAGGGAACGGGGGACTCAGAGCGGCAGAAAAGCAAGGCCTGCTGGCAAGATGTGATTGCAGGAGACTCTAGTAACTCAAGGACTGTGGGGTACAGAGGAGGCTAGTGACCGGTTCCCCTTTGGGGTCCTGTCCAAAGCTGGGGACTTTGCAGCTGTGCCCACCTGCTCGTTTTACTCTCCCTAAAACAGAGCCAGGTATGTGTTCTGACCATGGCTGCCTAAAGACACCCAGGAGGACAGGTGAGCCTCTGCTTCTCATGGGCAGTATCGGGCCAGTGATATTATCCCAAAGTGAAGAGGAACAACTATGCTCAGAGCAGGACAGGCCCCAAGAGGCATTTTTGGGGCCCCTGAATTCTATCAAAGTTTTAAGATCAACCCAAAATGAGTGGCCAATCTCGGTAGATCCCCAGTATCAGGTAAGAAAGGATCTGGTAAATTATTATGCAAATCCTTTTCTGTGGATGTTACATTTCTTTTTTTTCTTTTTTCTTTTAAGACAGAGATGCTCTGTCATCCACGCTGGAGTACAGGGGTGCAATCATGGCTCACTGCAGCTTTGACCTCCAGGGCTCAAGCAATCCTCCCACCTCAGCCCCCTAAGTAGTTGGGACCACAGCCATGCACCAGCATGCCCAGATAATTTTGTAAAACATTTTTTCTAGAGATGGGATCTTGCTATGTTGCCCAGGCTGGTCTTGAACTCCTGGGCTCAAGCAATCCTCCCGCCTTGGCCTCCCAAAGTACTGGGATTACAGGCGTGAGCCACTGTGCCTGGCCAGTTGTTACATTTCTAAGAAAAAGTCTGTTATGTCTTTGAGCTAGATAAGAACTGCATGGCAGGTACAACAGGCCAGATCAATAGTTCCTGCCCGTCTCTGATTAGAACCTTCTAGAAACCAAGTCATAATCAGAGACAGGCAACTGGATGAGGAAGGACGGAACAATACATGACAGAAGGAGTTAGTAGGTTCCAAACGGTGGCTGGGCCATGGTGCAGGAATGGCTGCTGTCCTCAGGCAAAAGGGAGAAGACCAACAGAAATCCACAGCCCCACACTGGCAGACAGCCTGGCTCAGCTCAGGGCTGCAGACGCCCTGGTGTCTGGGGCTGACAGCCAGCAGCACCGGGGCAGGTATTGCTAAGGAAAAGAACCGCAGAGACGCCTGCATTCAATGCTCAAGTGTACATCAAAAGGAAAGAAAACACTCTCTGTATATCAGAGAAGCACGGGGGAAAGTACACAGGAAGGACAATGGAACTTCAGGGTTCCTCTGGAGCAAGTCATGCCTGGGTGAATCTAAAGAAAAGGTGACTGGGGGAAGCTCAGGCAGTGTGTAAGACCAGAAGAGCTATCCAAGGGCTCACTGTCAGAAAAGTTAGCTCTAGGAAGGAGGTGGTAGAGGCTTGGATGAAACCTTACAAGGCCATAGAACCAGGCCCTGGTGGCCTGTCCTGGGCAACATTGAGGATAAACAGCACTCAGGCCCCCCAGGACCAAGTTCTGAGTTCCTGCAGCAGCAGCAGCAGCTGGATCTGTGCCCCAGTCCTGGCATGGGTTCAGGGGGCATTGGCAGTTCTGCTGTTTCTGCCAGGGATACAACCACGCCTGCTGCTGAACCGACAGTATAGCTGGGCCAGGTGGGGGAGGTGGGTTTTAGGGGTCAGGACGGATGGCCCAGGAGTCAACTGAGGGAGGGGGTCTTTGGGAAGGGGGAAATAGCAATATATTCTAAGACCCCCCCCCCCGAAATGAGAGACACCTCCCAGCTCTGTAAGGGCAGTAACCCTGGAGTTGAATGAAGTGGAATGGCTCATTATTTTGTTTTTGGAGCAAGAACAACCATCTCAACAATGAGAACCTGCCCCTGTAGTCCCAAAGCCAGGATCTTCCTGGGAGGGTTCCAGAGGGCGAGGCCCAGGCCCTTTGAACCAGCAGACCCTTGTCACGGATCAGGTCCTGTGCCGATGGACCTTGAGAGAATGGTGGCTACAGAAGACAAATCCAGAAACGGCATCCACACACATGCAAGAAGGCAGAGGAAGCATCTGGTACTCCCCAAATTCAGGAGTAAAACTGTCTACCTTGAGCACCAAGGCACCCTGAGCTTCCACAGAACCAAGTTAGATAATCCCAGAACTTTGAGGTATCTGGGCCCAAAACTAGTATTAAATTGAAGGCGCGGATAAGAAATGGAATGTTTTCACTTTTTATAGCCCAGTGTGCCCAACCAGCCCATCAAACCCACCTTCTTCCCAAGGCAACCCTAGAAAAGATGTCTCACTCAAAGACAGCCCTGGAGAGCAAGTCCTGGCCAAGTTTTCCCAATTATGACTGCATTTCACATCTTTCTTTACAAGGCAAAGTCCCCGCAAGAGTCAGGGATTGAACCTTCTAGAGCCTCACCACTCGGTGTGGACCACAGACCAGCAGCACAAGAATCACCTGGGAACTTGCCAGGAGTACAGTTGCTCAAGCCCCACTCCAAACCTACAGAACCAGCTGCTCTGGGAGAAGGCCCAGCAATCGGGGTTTAAACACCCCCTCCAGGAGCACTGTGGTGCTCACTCAGCTTGGACGCTTTCAAAACTGACCACCTCAGTATGAAACAGGCTAAACCATGCTCAAGGGTTAACAGCTTAAAAATCGCTGGCCGGGCGCGGTGGCTCACGCCTGTAATCCCAGCACTTTGGGAGGCCAAGGCAGGCAGATCACGAGGTCAGGAGATCGAGACCATCCTGGCTGACACGGTGAAACCCCGTCTCTACTAAAAATACAAAAAATTAGCCGAGCGTGGTGGTGGACGCCTGTAGTCCAAGCTACTCGGGAGGCTGAAGCAGAAGAATGGCATGAACCTGGGAGGTGGAGTTTGTAGTGAGCTGAGATTGCGCCAGAGCAAGACTCTGTCTCAAAAAAAAAAAAAAAAAAAAAGATCTCTGTCTTCCTGCAGTTAGACAATAAAAATTCCTTCATTTAGGACCTACCATCTCTGAATCTGTGCTCCTGTGGGCATTCAAAATTGAGATTTACCTATTAAGTCAAGAATTACAGTTAAGCAAGAAAGAAGCCAAAAGCCCTCTTCAAATGCTTAGTCACATGGTTTGCTGGGTTTTTTTAATATGTTAATTACAAATTACTGATCCATACCTACTCGATTAGCTTTTAAGCACTGTAAAATACTTTGTTCATCATACTTGCACATATTCCACTGTGTGCCTGGTTTATGGCTTTTGAATAAACAAATTGGTGTTTTCACACTTCCAGGCAAAGCCAGCAGTGGGGCTTGCGTGGGGGCAGAGGGTGGCGTGTATGTGTCTACGTGTTTAATCATAGCGAAGTATAATATACAACTGCCTCTCTGAAATTTACAAAAATGCTCAGAAAACCTCAATTAAGCTGATTTCTAAAACACACAGACAAAAGGAAACATCCCCAAAGTTTCTGTAAACGGTTTTCGAGCCAACAGCTGAGCCTCTCCATCAGTCTGGAATTTACTAGCTACTTAAAATAACAGGAACATCCTAATATTGCCTCTTACAGCTCAAAAGTAAGGATTTTAGATCAGCCAAGGGGGCTAAGAAACCTCACATGCATGAACACAGAAAATACACTTGTAAAAATATACTGGGCAAGTGGGCTTGCACACACGTGTTGGGATCAGGGGTAAAACACGGCATTTCTCTCTCTCATGCCAAAGATCCAACTATGATGTTTATCGAAGCTTCCCAAAGCCAAGCTCAAACTCTATTAATGTGACTCTTGGGGGAAAAAATCAGAGTACCTTTATCTAGATTTTTAAAATGGTGTGAACACTACCAAGAGCTCATAATAAAAAGAGTACAGAACTCCAAGTCAAAAGGTCTGAATGCTAAGTCTGTCTTTTACCAACTGCCACTTCCTAACCTGGCCGCAAATCACAAATTCTGAACCTCCCATGTCCCCAGCTGAAAAATCGAGATGATGGAAATAGTAACTGCTCGTTGGAGCTCACGGAGCCGCTGTGAGAGCGGATCATGTATCTCATGTGAGAGCACCTGAAAAATCATAAAGCACACATAAACATTAATTATTGGCTAGCACAGGCATTTTTGATTTAGGAGCTTGAGAAAGAGGGAGTCAAAAAAAAAAACCACAGTTTTTTTGCATTTTTAAGTTTCTTGGTTGTGTTCTGGTGTTGGAGGTTATTTTTGTGGGGTGAAAAGCTGCCTCTTTGGTTTTGGTTAACCTAGACCCCTTGGATAACTGTTTGCTGCTGGTTAAGAATCCTCTCCCAGTTGAGAGCCAGACGCGGTGGCTCACGCCTGCAATCCCAGCACTTTGGGAGGCCAAGGTGGGTGGATCACGAGGTCAGGAGATCGAGACCAGCGTGGCCAATATGGTGAAACCCCGTCACTACTAAAATTACAAAAAAAAAAAATTAGCCAGGCATGGTGGTGCGTGCCTGTAGTCCCAGCTACTCTGGAGGCTGAGACAGGAGAATTACTCGAACCCAGGAGGCGGAGGTTGCAGTGAGCCAAGATTGCACCCCTGCACTCCAGCCTGGGCGACAGAGCGACACTCAAGAAAAAAAAAAGGCCAGGCGCGGTGGCTCATGCCCATAATCCCAGCACTTTGGAAGGCTGAGGCGGGCGGATCACGAAGTCAGGAGATCGAGACATCCTGGCTAACACGATGAAACCCCATATCTACTAAAAATACAAAAATTAGCTGGGCCTGTTGGCAGGTGCCTGTAGTCCCAGCTACTCAGGAGGCTGAGGCAGGAGAATGGCATGAACCTGGGAGGCGGAGCTTGCAGTGAGCCGAGATGGTGCCACTGCACTCCAACTTGGGCGACAGAGCAAGACTCCATCTCAAAAAAAAAAAAAAAAGAATCATCTCTTGAACAGAACAGTATCAGGTCAACTGGATGATGAATAAATGATGGAGAACCCTGCCCCATATGATCCAATAAACCATCTTCCTGCTCCAGAAGGTTGCTGCAAGGCATGTCAGCCTAAATAGAAGAGGATCCATTTTTGTTCATTTTTATTTATTTATTTATTTTGAAACAGAGTCTTGCTCTATCACCCAGACTGGAGTGCAGTGGTGCAATCTCGGCTCACTTCAACCTTCATCTCCTGGGTTCAAGCGATTCTGCTGCCTGAGCCTACAGAGTAGCTGGAATTACAGGTGCCCGCCACCATGCCCAACTAATTTTTGTATTTTTAGTAGAGACAGGGTTTTGCCACATTGGCCAGGCTGGTCTCAAACTCCTGACCTCGGTTGATCCACCCGCCTTGGCCTCCCAAAGTGCTGGGATTACAGACGTGAGCCACCGCGCCCGGCCCCATTTTGAAATAATATATCTCACCTTATAGAATTTTAGGATACTGCAGCCGAAGAACACAAAAACCAACTTATATTTTTGTGACTTTCCATCAATTCCGTTTGAGGATTAGAGGTGGAAGAGAGGTAGAAACAGTTTGGCAGTTCTTTATTAAGCACGGAGTCCTCATACGATCCAGTAATTCCACTCCTAGCTAGAGACCCAAGAGAACTGAAAACATGTCCCACAAAAAAACTTGTACACCAATGTTTGTCACAGCATTATTCACAATAGCTAGAAAGTATAACCAATTCACATGTCCATCCACTGATGGACAGATAAAATGTGGCATATCGGGATAATGGAATATTACTCAGCCATGAAAAGGAATGAAGTGCTGATGCATGCTCCAATATAGATAAACCTTGAAAACATTACACTAAGTGAAATAAGCCAGATGCAAAAGGCCAGATATCGTGTAATATTATTCTATTTCTATGAAATGCCTAGAATAGGCAAATCCACAGACACAGAAATCGATTAGTGGTTGCTAGGGGTAAGGGGATGGGGTGGATGGGGAGTGACGGCTAACAGGGAAGGGGTTTCTTTCCGAGGTGATGGAAGTGTTCTGCAGTTAGTGAATATACTAGAATACTACACAGTGAATATACTATAAACCACTGAACTATATACTGTAGAGAGCTGAGTTTTATGTTATGTAAATAACATCTCAATAAAGAAAAAAATATTAACTATTTTTTAAAGACCTAGAAATAGTGGTTAACCAACTAATCAGGAATTAAAAGGGCAGCATACTAGGTGATGACTAATTCACCAACTCCCAAGAGGAAGTGTGGTTGTGACATTTACGTTGATTTCATCTGACCTCCAACCTCAAACCCCAGGCACTCTCTTGCACACTTCAACTTTCTGTTTTCCTTTCTCCCGACCACCCATTCCCCTTTGACTCTTTCCTTTACTTCCTCTCCTTTTCTTCTCTTTCTTTCTTTCTCTCTCTTAACTGGTTAAGTACACACACAAAAAAAAGTGTAAATGGATACAGTGAAGGTAGTGCGCCTTTGAAATGTAACTTTTCTCCTTGCCTATAGCAGTTGTTGAATGAACACCTATAAGAGGCAGCAAATTGGAGTCATCTGGACTCAGTAATGAGGCTGTTACATTTCCTTTTTTTTTTTTTTTTTAAGACAGGGTCTCACTCTCTTGCCCAGACTGGAGTGCAGTGGCACGATCTCGGCTCACTGCAACCTCTGCCTCACAGGTTCAAGCAATTCTCCTGCCTCAGCCTCCCGAGTAGCTGGGATTACAGGCACGCATCACTACCGCCCAGCTAATTTTATATTTTTAGTAGAGACAGGGTTTCACCATGTTGGCCAGGCTGGTCTCGAACTCCTGACCTTAAATGCTCCACCCGCCTCAGCCTCCCAAGCTGCTGGGATTACAGGCGTGAGCCACTGCACCTGGCCAAGGCTGTTAAATTTCATTCAATCCAGGCATCATCATGGTGTGACCATGAGTGAGCAAGTCACTTTACTTCTGTACCTCAGTTTTCCTACCTGTAAAATGGGGACAATAGTAGAACCTAACGCATGAAGTTGTTAGGATTAAAAAGAATAGAACAATGCTTGACACCCAGCAAGTGCTCTATAAAAAAGCAGAAGCCTGTGAACTGAGGCTGGTTCTGAGGTTCCCTGGATCCGACTTAAAAGCATATTTCCAGATGTGAGACTTCTTCTTTTTTTAAGTTTGGTTATTTTTTTTTAGAGATGGAGTCTTGCTCTGTTGCCCAAGCAGATTTCAAACTCCTGGACTCAAGTCGTTCTCCTGCCTCAGCCCTGCTAGTAGCTGGGACTATAGGCACAGGCCAACATACCAAGTTAAAGGTTTTTTGTTTTTTTTTTTTAAATACTTGTCACTGATGAAGCTCAGATGAAGCCTCTTTTAAGTATTGTTTTCTAACAAAACTGTCACATGTTCATTTTTCTTGGTGACATTTTATCTTGTTATTAAATATTATTCTATGTCATTTAATGACAGCATTTAATGTGATTATAAGAAGAGTCTATCATCAATCTACCTACCCACCATCTATCTACTTATTTACAGATAGGGTCTCACTCTGTCATCCAGGCTGGAGTGTGATGGCATGATCATGACTCACTGCAACCTTGACATCCTTGGCTGAAGTGAGTCTCCCACCTAAGCCTCCTGAATAGCTAGGACTACAGGTGTACCCCACCATGCCCAGCTACTTTTTAAAAACTTTTAACAGAGAAAGGGTTTCCCTAATGTTGCCAAGCTGGTCTCGAACCCCTGGCTTCAAGCGCTCCTCCTGCCTCGGCCTCCCAAAGTGCTAGGATTACAAGCACGAGCCACCATAACCCAACCTAAATAAAGTTTTCCAGTTTTGACTTTTCCTTCTGACACCCTTTCAGTTTCCCTTTGTTAATGGAAGAAGAGAGAGAATCACTGCTGCGTTCCAAAATGGAAGGAAAAGAGAGCCAGGACTTTCAGTTGCCGGTAGCAGAAATCCAATCCACAAGTTTAAGCCAAGAGAAAGGAGGATTTATCAGCATGTATCACTGGAGTTTAGTGATGCCTGGTTCCAGGGACTCACACAATGTCAACAGGACATCTTCTCTCACCTCTGACTGGCTGTCACCTGTTGGTGGACTCTGCCCCAACTAGGGAGCCACTGGTAACTTCCTCCCAGCTTAGCAACCTATCTTGGTTGACAAGCCCCACCAAAGTCACATGGCGGGGTGAGAATAGGGGAAGTTCCCTGAAAAGATGGGAGATAGAACATTATGATAGGCAGATCAAAACAGAAGCTGTAGCAATCCACTTTAGACAGCAATCGACTCCCCAAGAGAATCTTACTGAGAAACGATTATGTGCTCAGCACCGCCTAAGGCATGCAGATGGAACACAGAAGATTCATCACAATACCTTAAGGATTGTTTCCGTAGTCTAGTGGTTATCACGTTCACCTAACACAATACCTTGACTTTGTAAAGCATCACTTCCCAGTGAAGAACAGACTGCGCACGCATTAGCTCTTAACCCTTAGAGTTCCCAGTACTTAGCTTAATTTCACACATGACAAAAGGAGACCCACCTAGACTGAGTGACTCATTCAAGGTCGCACAGCCAAGATGTGACTCCAAATAGACATTCCCCCAGTCCAGTGCCTCGTGCACTGCTGCAGTGTGCAAGGGGCCATGTTAAACATGACAGAGGAGAGCAAGATGGCAGAGGAGGAGACGCAGCCTTCAAGTCCTCTCTATCTTCACATAAATGCTCCAATCTGTCAATTCAGGGTGGCATGTGCAGGTGCCGCTTAGGTGCCTCCTCCCAAGGAAGACAAGGCCCTGAGAGCTGAAGATCAGCAAGAGTTTCTAGAGGAGGACTTTGCAGGACGCAGGGAGATGGTGAGGAGGGCCAGACAGGCCAAGCCGGGGTAGGTGCGTGTCCATTTCTTACACTTCTTCAGAAATCAATGAGAAACCTGGCTGGGCACAGTGGCTCACACCTGTAATATTACCAAGCACTTTGGGAGGTAGGTGGATTACCTGAGGTCAGGAATTCAAGACCAGCCTGAACAACATGGTAAAACCCCGTCCCTACTAAAAATACAAAAAAAAAAAAAAAATAGCTGGGCATAGTGGCGGGCACCTGTAATCCCAGCTACTCAGGAGGCTGAGGCAGGAGAATTGCTTGAACCCAAGAGGAGGAGGTACAGTGAGCCAAGATCATGCCATTACACTCCAGCCCAGGCGACACAGCAAACCTCCGTCTCAAAAGAAAAACAAAGCAAAACAAAAAAAAACTGGGCATGGTGGCTCACGCCTGTAATCCCAGCACTTTGGGAGGCTGAGGTGGGCAGATCACGAGGTCAGGAATTCAAGACCAGCCTGGCCAAGAGACCAGCCTGGCCAATATGGTGAAACCCCGTCTCCACTAAAAATACAAAAATTAGCCGGGTGTGGTGGCGGGTGCCTGTAACCCAGCTACTTGGGAGGCTGAGGCAGGAGAATTGCTTCTACCCGGGGGGCAGAGGTTGCAGTGAGCTGAGATTGCACCATTGCACTCCAGCCTGGGTGACAGAGTGAGACTCTGACTCACAAAAAAAAAAAAAAAAAAAGAAATCAATGAGAAACCTGAAGCCTGACTGGCTGGAACAGAAGGAATCCATAAGAAATCAGTAGAAGAATAAAATAATAATGTTTTTTAAATTATCATCATTCTTTGAAATTATTTACATGTATTAAATCATTCATTTACATTTCCTATTTTATGAACTAAGTCCCACTATCATGCCCATTTTATGGATGAGGAAATTGATGTACCAAAAGGTTTGAGCAACTTCCTGCAGGTCAGAGTGACCGAGCAGGCCAGGTGAGGTGGCTTATGCCTGTAATCCCAGCATTTTGGAAGGCCAAGATGGGAGGATCACTTGAGGCCTGGAGTTCAAGACCAGCCTGGGCAACATAGAAAGACCTATCTCTCCAAAAACAACAAGTTTTAAAATGTAATTTAGCTGGGTGTGGTGGTACGCACCTGTAGTCCCAGCTACTTGGAAGGTTGAGGCAGGAGGACTGCTTGAGCCCAGGAGTTTGAGGTTATAAACACAATAATAATGTAATCTGGATCTATAATTCCAAATAATTTCATCATGGGACATGGTAGAGAAAAGATAAAAAGGAAAATAAAAATATGCTGAGACTCTTCCCTTTTTGGCAAATAGAATATAAATGCTGGTTAACAGTAGTCTTTGATTAAAATATATATTAAAATATACATATTAAAAATTCACACAGGCCAGGCTGGGTCTGATGGCTCATGCCTGTAATCCAGACAGCTTGGGAGGCCGAGGCAGGAGGATCGCTTGAGCTCAGGAGTTTAAGACCAGCCTGGGCAACATAGAGAGACCCTGTCTCTAACATCTGTGGTCTCAGCTACTCAGGAGGCCAAGATGGGAGGATCGCTTGAACCCAGGAGGTCGAGACTGCAGTTAGCAGTGATCATGCCACTGCACTCCAGCTTGGATGACAGGGCGAGGCCCTATCTCAAGAAGAAAAAAAAAAATTCACAGGCCAGGCATAGTGGCTGACGCTTGTAATCCCATCACTTTGGGAGGCTGAGGCCAGAGGATCACTTGAGGCCAGGAGTTTGAGACCAGCCTGGGCAGTATGGTGAGACCGCCGCCCCACCCCCCATCTCTATTTTTCAAAAAGAAAGAAAGAAAAACAGAGTGACTGAGCAGAGATTCAAAACTCAGTCCAAACCCACTGGTTTCCCTGTGCTCTTAACAACTGTATCATGCTGTCTATGGGTGATGCTCCCCAGCCAGCTAGAAAACACCTTCACTATAGGTGAGAAGTGGTGCTCACTGCACTGTGTTCAGGAAAAGTGTGTCCTGGAGAAACGCTTCATAAAGGTGGAGCTACCATCACCCCAATCCCCAACCCAGGCTACACACACACACACACACACACACACACACACACACACAACCCATGTCCACAATCTGCATGGGAACCTCCACCCCTAAATCCTACTAAACCAATAACTCTTTTTTTTTGAGACAAAGTCTCGCTCTTGTCTCCCGGTCTGGAGTGCAATGGCACGATCTCGGCTCACTGCAACCTCCGCCTCCCAGGTTCAAGCGATTCTCCTGTCTCAGCCTCCTGAGTACCTGGGATTACAGGTGCATACCAACACACCCAGCTAATTTTTTGTATTTTAAGTAGAGATGGGGTTTCACCATGTTGGCCAGGCTGGTCTCGAACTCCTGACCTCAGGTGATCCGCCCATCTCGGCCTCCCAAAGTGCTGGGATTACAGGTGTGAGTCACCGTGCCCGGCCACCAATAACTCTTTAAGACAAGAAATATTAAAGCAAAAACAATTCCTCTCTCTCCACTTCCCGTCTCCCAAGACTCTTCCTTCTGATAGCCATGTTTTCAGGCTCACCCCCAGCTCTGCCCTATTCAGAAACCAAAGGTCCTCATAAAAGTATTTGTAACAATGTGTGAATGACTGGTGAGCTTCGAATAACTGCGGCAAATGGCCAAGCCTCCAAATAGAAGCTAGTTCAAGCCAGTTTCCTTGGCTCATTTCCCACTGCTATGTCAGGGATCAATTTAGACGATGGCCTCCCCTCCCATTTTCTCTTCCCTGGTGGTACCATTCTTCAGGTCCTCCCACTCCCATCCCAAAACTGGTCCACTCAGTCCTCTCCTGTTCAGAGGCAGCCTTCATGACAGTGTCAGAGACCCTAAGGGTTAAATATGCAGCAGTGGTTTGAAATTTTACCTGTATTTACTCATTTGATCCTTAAAATAACCCTAAGAGACATGTATTATAATGGTCCTATTTCCAGATGAGAAATCTGAGATACAGAGAGGTTATGTAATCTGCCCAGGGACTCATAGCTAGTACGTAGTACACCTGGCATTGACACCCCACACTCTCTGAACCACTATGCCACACAGGCATGGATGAGCAACTCATCATCAAGAGTCAAGCTGGAAGGGAATACATTCTCCTCCAACCATGCAACTGACTTCCTTACTGGTTCCATGCCCCAGCCTAGAGACGAGGTTCTCTAACTCCGACTTCTTTCCCAAGTCTGACTTGACTTTTCCTTCTTGCTCCACGCATCCTTAGCTCCACCACGATGTCCCTCTCTTTCCATCACTTTTTTGGTCCTTGATAATATTTCCTTCGTAAGCAGATTTCTCCAAACCTCCACCCTGGGGAGCCCATTCTGGTGTTCCACCTCCTAAACCCACATTCCTGCAAAGTGTCTCTGTTGTCCTAGCCCTCTATGCCACAGCCATGGGTGCCCCTCGCCTGTTTCTTGACTCAAGCCAAGCAGGAGGAGGATCTTTATGACCAAGATCCCCCACCCTATATGTCTGCATTTGATTTCAGATCAGTTCCTAGGCCAAAGCTCTCTTCCAAACTCGTCAAGATAAGTTTTAAATATATTCTCCCAGAGCAAATAATTTTGTGTTTTAACATGGGACAAAGCTCTAGAAACATCTCTGGGCTGGTGACTCTCCACTTGCCTGTCGGGATCTAGCTTTGGCCCTTCTCCTGCGGCTCCCGCACCAGAAGGCTGACCCACAGGGACTCCAAGGACCCTCGCACCCTCTGGCTACAGTGAAAGACAATTTGGCCAGTGAAAGTCATAGGTAGGAGATGAAGGTTCATGAGGAAAGCGAGGTTGGGGCATTTTCACCAGCTCCGTCCCAGCAGGCTGCAGGCTGGGGCTGGGAGTAGCAGTGGCTTCTTTAGAGCAGTCGGCCCTTCCTGCTGCAGGCCTTCCTCCCTTTTCCCCTCTCTGGGCGTGCTTCCCCAACCCCTACCCAGCCCAAGCCTCTATAAACAGTCCCTCCTTCAAACTCCCCACTGCCTTCCCAATCAAGATCCCCCTCCAGGCACCCTCAACAGTGGAACTCAGACACAGCCACTGAGGACAAGCTCTCTGCAAGCCCTGGACACCAAAGTATTTTGGTGACCACTTCCTCCTAACCAGGCCTTGGTCAGTGGCTCCTTCACAAAATGACATCTGAGAAGAAACAGAAAGCCAAATGAGGATGTGGGTGGCCCTCCTCTTCCCCCGACACAGACCCATGCATCATGACAAGGCCACACATGCCCAGTCACAAGATTCGACAGATGGGACCCCTGGGAGAAGGGGGAAACACCCACGGCTTACAAACCCACAGCAAACCCAGAGTCCCCAGCCTAGGAAGGGGCTGGGGACAGGGCCTGACACCCTGAAGTACAAGGCCTGCCAACCTTGGAGCTGATCAAGGGGAATAATTTTTTTAAAGATCCATTACTGTCAACTGCCCCCGGGAACACCCTTCTTTGCACCAACTCCCCTGCCTTTCAATATGAAGACAAGTCTGACGCCTACATGGGGAACTCAAAGTCACACTTCCTCTGGCAGCCGTTGGTCAAACCGCTTTATAAATCTGCTAATGATTTTGTGTTATCCTGCTAGACTGACACTCGTCGGAAAAAAAGTTACATAACTGGAAATGATTAGAAGATAAGGCTTTAAGCATCATGGTTGGAAATTTCACTGCTCTGCCCAATTTTGGGATGAATTTTAACAAATCAGCATTTCCTGGCCCGTGACACTGGGAAGACTTGTAGGTGTGAGAATCTGCTTCCAGTTAATAGTAGACACCTTGGGACCAGGTTTGTCACACGAATATACCCTTGGTCCTCCCGTCAGTCAACTGGACTCTTCACCCTCCCTGCAAAAAATTTAAAAGCCAGCCTTAGACATATCACCCTTAGGCATATCACCCTTAGACACACACAATGTGAAACCCAGATGGCCAGTAAGCATATAGGTACTCATAGGCTGGACATGGTGGTGTCCACCTGTAGTCCCAGCTACTCTAGGAGGCTGGGATGGGAGGATTGCTTGAACCCAGGAGATTGAGGTTCCAGTGAGCTATGACCGTGCCACTGCACTCCAGCCTAGGCAACAGAACAAAATCCTGTTTTTTTATTTTATTTTTATTTTTTGAGACGAAGTCTCACTCTGTCACCCAGGCTGGAGTGCAGTGGCACGATCTCAGCTCACTGCAAGCTCTGCCTCCCAGGTTCATGCCATTCTCCTGCCTCAGCCTCCCTAGTAGCTGGGACTACAGGCGTCCACCACCACACCTGGCTAATTTTTTTGTATTTTTTTAGTAGAGACGGGGTTTCACCGTGTTAGCCAGGATGGTCTCGATCTCCTGACCTTGTGACCCGCCCACCTCGGCCTCCCAAAGCGCTGGGATTACAGGCATGAGCCACTGCACCCAGCTAATCCTGTTTTTTCCTTTAAAAAAAAAAAAAACAAGGCCAGGTGCAGGGGACTCACATCTGTAATCCCAACACTTTGGGAGGCCGAGGTAGGAGAGTCTCTTGAGGCCAGGAGTTCAAGACCAGCCTCTGTAACATAGCAAGATCCCACCTCTATAAAAAGAAAAAGAAAAAAAGATATGTGCATTACACTGTATGTAAGTTAATGCTCTGTATACTGAAGTCCTTAGAATGAAGTATACTGCAGTTCTCAACTTACTTTGAAATGTTTCCAAAAAAAATACGATTGATGGAAGGACAGAAGGTTAGATATGCAATAAAGCAAGTATAAGAAAATGTTAACGGCGGAATCTGATGATGGGTATACAAGTGTGCACTGTAATTCTTGCAACTCTTCAAATTTTTCATAATAAAATGCTGAAAAAATGCTAATTAAAAAGGTAAAGAGGCCAAGCACAGTGGGGCACACCTGTAATCTCAGCACCTTGGGAGGCCAAGGTGGGAAGATCACTTGAGCTGAGGAGTTCAAGATCAGCCTGGGCAACATGGTGAAACCTCACCTCTTCTAAAAAATACAAAATATTAGCTGGGCATGGTGGCATGCACCTGTAGTCCCAGCTACTTGGGAGGCTGAGGTGAGAGGATCATCACCTGAGCCCAGGAAGTGGAGGCTGCAGTGAGCCAAGATCACACCACTGCACTCCAGCCTGGACAACAGAATGAGACACTGTCTCAAAACATATACATATATATATATATATATATATATATATATATATAGTAAAGATAACACACATGCACAATGTGAGACCCCTACACGTTCACCCAAATGACTAAAATCTTTAAAACCAACAATGGCACACACAGACAAGGATGTAGAACTATGAGAAGTCACAGACAGTGCCAGTGGGAGTGGAAAACTATTTGGTAGTATTTCCCAAGGGTAAACATATGATATACATATTCTATGGCCTAGCAATCCTACCCCTAGGTGAAAACCCAACACAAATGAGAGCTTTTGTCCACCAAAAACATGTATGAGAATGTTCAAGATAGCACTGTTCATAATAGTATGAAAGAACCCAAAGGTCCAAGAGCAGGATAAATAATTGATGGTGTATTTATTCAAAGGGTGACACACTACACAACAATGAGAATGAACTACTGCCACCCATAATATAGGTGAATCTCACAAACAAGGTGTTAAGTGAGAGAAGCCAGATGCACCCTCCCCAACCTCCATCACCAAAAAGAATAACTTCTCTATGCTCAGTTTATGTAAAATTTAAAACCAAGCAAAATTATTACACAATCTAGAAGTCAAGATCAGGGTCACCTTTGGAAGAGAGTACTGACTTGGAGAGAAGGTTTCTTAGGTCCTGGGTAAGGTTCTGTGTCTGACGTAGATGCTTGTTACAAGAGTGTTCCCAGTTTATGAAAACACATCAAACTATACACACGAAGTGTGACCTTTTTTTTTTTTTTTTTTTTTAGACAGTGTCTCACTCTGTCGCCCAGGCTGAAGTGCAGTGGCACGATCTTGGCTCGCTGCAACCTCTGCCTCCCAGGCTCAAGTGATCCTCCCACCTCAGTCTCCCAAGTAGCTGGGACTACAAGTGCATGCCACCATACCTAGCTAATTCTTTTGTAGAGACAGGGTTTCCCCACATTGCCCAGGCTGGTCTTGAACTCCTGAGCTCAAGCAATCCAACCACCTCAGCCTCCTGAGTAGCTGGCACTACAGGTGCGTGCCACCACACCTAGTTAATTTTTTGTAGAGACAGGGTTTCCCCATATTGCCCAGGCTGGTCTTGAACTCCTGAGCTCAAGCGATCCATCCACCTCAGCCTCCCAAGGCGCTGGGATTACAGGCATGAGCCACCCTGTCTGGCCAGGTATGACCGTTTTTCTGTATGTAGGTTATACTTCAACTTAAAAAATTTACATTAAAAATTGCAAAAAAAAAAAAAAAAAGGTGGATCTTCAAGCAATTTGTAGAGATCTAAGGGGTATTTTTAATTGTTTCTCTTTGATTTTGTCCCTATTTCTACTGCCCATTTAAAACACAGATATTAAGTAAAACAGTTACAGGATCATATAGAGCTAAAAGCGACTTCGAAGATCACTTAGTTTAATTCCTCTGTTTTACAGATGTTGAGAGCTGGGGCTGAGAAAGCTTAAGAGACTTGCCCCGGTTACCTAGCCAGGGAGAATAAAGGCACCTAGAGCCTGTGAATCCCAGCTCCCTGTCTAGTGGTCTCTCCACGGCATACCAAACCTCTGCAATCTCACCATGACCGCCTGGATTCACCCTCGCCACCCGGCAGATCACATCACAGGTGCACAATATGACATTTTCCTCTAACTATAATATAGAAAGTTCAGGAAGTATGTGCTTTGCTTGTCGTTTATTTTAGGGATGGGTCTCACTAAGTTGCCTAGGCTGAATAGCAGTGGCTTCACACAGGCACAATCGTAACACACTAAAACCTCAAACTCCTGGCCTCAAGCAATCCTCCTACCTCAGCCTCCCAAGTAGCGGGAACTGCCAGCGTGAGCCACCACACCTGGTCATAATATGGCTGTTTTTGACAGGATACAGTAGGTTGGAAGCCATAGAAATTGTACACACACACACACACACACACACACACACGATGAAGGCATGGCAGTATTTATTGGCTCATATAACTTGGAAGTTCAAGAGTGTTTGGCCTTCAGTTGCAGATGGATCCAAGTGCTTGAACAAGGGTCGCGGCTCTGTTTTGTTTGTTCGCATTTTTTGTTTGTTTTTTGCTAGCTTCATTCTCAGGTGCTTCCCAAGTATTACCAAAGATAGTCATGGCAGCTCCAAGTTTATAATCTTCCTAGCTTTAACAACCCCAGGGGAAGAAAGCATTTCTTTCCCAAACCATACAACAAAAGGTCCTAGGGAGGGAGGAATCTCATGAACCCAGCTCGGGGGACATGTCCATTCCTGGTTCACTGTAGTGAGGAGGATTTAGGAGAGGCCTGGCTCTAACCAAACTCAAACCAGCTCCAACCAATAGTTCATTCATTTTCCATGAACCCACTGCATCTTTGGTTCCCCAAAGAAAAATGGAAGTGTTGTTACCAGAAGAAGGAGAATCAGAGACAACAGACCACAAATATCGACTACAGTAGGTGCCATCTTGTCCTCTGACTCGAGCATTATAACAGGATTTTACCATGTCAACAGGAAAGGAAGGTCGCAGACTTTGAACTTCAGCTTCCTGCAGACTCACATTCCCACACATTTCAGCTGACTGCTCAACAGTTAATCTTGACAGATCTCAGTTGTTCCACTCAGTCATTAACTATTACATTTAAATCAAATATGCCCTCCAGCCCAAGCCAAAAACATACAATGATGGATGATGAAGCGAAATGCAAATGTCCATTTGCCAATCTGCCTTACAAAAATGCCTTCCCAGGCCAGACTCGGTGGCTCATGCCTGTAATCCCAGCACTTTGGGAGGCCGAGGCGGGCGGATCACGAGGTCAGGAGATCAAGACCATCCTGGCTAACACGGTGAAACCTCGTCTCTACTAAAAAACACACAAAAAATTAGCCAGGCGTGGTGGCGGGCACCTGTAGTCCCAGCTACTCGGGAGGCTAAGGCAGGAGAATGGTGTGAACCTGGGAGGCGGAGCTTGCAGTGAGCCGAGATCATGCCACTGCACTCCAGCCTGGGTGACAGAGCGAGACTCCATCTCAAAAAAAAAAAAAAAAAAAAAAAGCCTTCCCAGCATGCTGGCAGAACCCTTCCAAAGGCTCCCACTCTTAAGGTGCTAATATCACCCAGGCACATGCTGGTCCCTCTGAGATAAACTGAAAGCAGTGACTTGGCTTGGGATTGTCCCTGCTCTGACAGCCCGGTCTGAAGAAGCAGGCGCTGCCCAGTGTAAGAATCACACAGTCTGTGCTGAGAGGCTGGGCGGGCTTATTTCAGGGGGAAAAACATCACACTGAATCCTCTCTCTAGGAGGGAGCTGCATATTTTATGAATGGTGTGAACCACTCCTGGCTGTTACTTCCTGAATTTATTTAAAGAATTTAATGTATCCTTCAAGTTTCCTGGGGTCCCCCCTCCCACTCATTCTTGACAAGCACTCTGGGGGAGCTTGTATCTTTTGATTTTTTTAAAGAAGGAAAAAAATATCAAGGGATTGCCGAAGTCCCAGTTTGCTCCACGAGTCACTTTTTAAAAGTTTGATCTTTTCATGTCACTGGCTATTTAATGTGTTAAGTTTCCAGAGATGTATTAAGTGAGAAAAACAGCCACATCTGATCAGTCCATATTTTTCTATGAATCAATAACTTGTCATAAAAGAATAGCAGAAATTATTTGCCTATTAAAAATGTTTAAATGCTAAGCTAAATAAGCCTATCACACGAGGGGAAGTATATGATTCCAATTATATGAAGTCCCTAGTATAGTCAAATTCACAGAGACAGAAAGGACAATGGAGTTACCAGGGGCTGTTGGGGAGAGGGAATGGGGAGTGACTGTTTACTGGGTTCAGAGTTTCAGTTCTGCAAAATGAAAACGGTTCTGGGGCTAAATCACGGTAAGGGCTATACAACAATGTGATGTGCTTAATACTGAACTACAGACATCCAATGGTTAAGATGGTAAATTTTGTTATATGTGATTTATCACAGTTTAAAAAATAAATGTAAAAAGGACAACAAAAAAATATTTTAGAAACAGGCTAGACACGATGGCTCACGCCTATAAGCTCAGCACTTCGAGGGGCCAAAGCAGGAAGATCACTTGAGGTCTGGAGTAAGAGACTAGCAAGGACAACATAGTGAAATCCCGTCTCTACAAAGAAAAAAAAATTTATTTCTCTTTGTAGAGATGGGGTCTTACTCTGTCACCTAGGCTGGAGTACTGTGGCGTGATCTCAGCTCACTGCAACCTCTGCCTCCTGGGTTTGAGCTATTCTCCTGCCTCAGCCTCCTAAGGAGCCGGGATTACAGGCATGCGCCAACATGTCCGCTAATGTTTGTATCTTTTAGTAGAGACGGGGTGCGGGGGAGTGGTTTCACCATGTTGGCCAGGCTGGTTTTGGAACTCCTGACCTCAAGTGATCCACTTGCCTCGGCCTCCCAAAGTGTTGGGATTACAGGCACGAGCCACCAGGCTGGGCCAAAAAATTTTCAATTTAAAAAAAAAAAAAGAAAGAGAAACATAGATTAGAATAAGATTTAAAGAAATCAAAATATCTAGCTACAAAAATGCTTTAGAGAGAAATACACAGATTAAAGTTGAAAGAAATAGAAAGGCATCTAACATATTTTTAATTAGTACCTCCTGAATATTGTCTGTTCTTTATCACTCCTGCATCTTACCTCAACTCTTCCACCTGGGTTGGGGGATAGGGCCATACTTTGAGTGCCGACAAGCTCTTGGTTCCAATCCATCCTTGGCATTCCCATTCTCCCGGCAAGTCCCCGAGACTTTCCCCATGGGGCGGCTTTACCCTGAGGTTTTAAAGCTCATGTTGAGTTACAGAGACCTGGGATACCTCTTTCTAGCTGGGTGCCCTTAGGTCGGGTACTCCAATCCTCACCTGTCAAACGAACAAATTCAAAGCACTTTGCTCATGCAGTGAGGATTACATTAGAGAACGCAGATAACGTGCTCACTTAGCACACCGTCTGGTGCAAAGAAACCACTTGGGACATGACAGCTGTCATTAACAATCCCCCAGGCTCCCATGAGGTCCCAGCTCAGATTTCTCAGTTTCTCACCTTTTACTGCCCCTTACAGTCACCTGGGGAGCTTCACCTGGTCTGACGTCATCAGTCTGGGTGTGGTCTGGGCCTCCCTGCCCAGTTGATTTTGCACTGTGCAGCCAGGATTAGAAATATGGCCATGGACTGGGTGTGGTGGCCCATGCCTGTAATCCCAGCACTTTGGGAGGCCGAGGCGGGTGGATCACAAGGTCAAGAGATCGAGACCATCCTGGCAAACATGGTGAAACCCCGTTTCTACTAAAAATACAAAAATTAGCGGGGCTTGGTGGTGCACGCCTGTAGTCCCAGCTACTCGGGAGGCTGAGGCAGGAGAATCGCTTGAACCCAGGAGGCAGAGGTTGCAGTGAGCCAAGTTCACGCCACTGCACTCCAGCCTGGCGACAAAGCGAGACTCTGTCTCCAAAAAAAAAAAAAAAAAGAAATATGGCCATGACTGGACTTTCTCTTCAGAGAAAACTGTCCTAGAAAAGGTTTAACTGGCCAGGTGTGGTGGTGTGAACCTATAGTCCAAGCTACTAGGGAGGCTGAGCAGGAGGAAGACTGCTTGAGCCTCGGAGTTCAAGGTGGCAGAGAGCCATGATCATACCTGTGAATAGCCGCTGCACTCCAATTTAGGCAACATAGCAAAACCTCGTCTCTCTTTAAAAATGAAAAAAAAAAAGAAAAGAAAAGAAAAAGAAGCCAGACACCATGGCTCACACCTATAATCTCAGCACTTTGGGAGACTGAAGCAGGAGGATTGCTTGAGTCCAGAAGTTCAAGACAAGCCTGGGCAACATGGTGAGATCCTGTCTCGAAAAATAATAATGAAAAAAGGGAAAAAAAAAAAAAAAAAAAAAAAAAAAGGCTGGGCGCAGTGGCTCACGCCTGTAATCCCAGCACTGTGGGAGGCCAAGGCGGGCGGATCATCTGAGGTCAGGAGTTCGAGACGAGCCTGGCCAACACGGTGAAACCTCGTCTCTACTAAAAATACAAAAAATTAGGTGGGCGTGGTGGCAAGTGCCTGTAGTCCCAGCTACATGCGAGGCTGAGAGAGGACAATTGCTTGAACCCAGGAGGCCGAGGTTGCAGTGAGCCGAGATCATGCCACTGCACTCCAGTTTGGGCAATGAGAGCGAAACCCTGTCTCAAAAAAAAAAAAAAGGCTGGGCGTGGTGACTCACGCCTGTAATCCCAGCACTTTGGGAAGCTGAGGCAGGCGGATCACAAGGTCAGGAGATCAAGACCATCCTGGCTAACACGGTGAAACCCCGTCTCTACTAAAAAATACAAAAAAAAAAAAAATTAGCTGGGTGTGGTGGCGGGTGCCTGTAGTCCCAGCTACTCGGGAGGCTGAGGCAAGAGAATGACGTGAACCCGAGAGGCAGAGCTTGCAGTGAGCAGAAATCGTACCACTGCACTCCAGCCTGGGCGACAGAGCGAGACTCCGTCTCAAAAAAAAAAAAAAAAACAAAACAAAAAACAAAAAAAAGAAAAGTTTAACTCTTCATGCCCTAGAGATGTACCATGATTTCATCTTGCTGCTTCTCAAACAGAAAAGGAGCCCAGCACACATGCTGCCATGGGAGCTTTTGTTTCAACTTGACTAAGGACTTCTTGTGGCACCAGCTTGGTGCCCTCATCGATCTCCACCTCCTCTTCTTTACTTAGCAATGCCTTTTATGCGTCAATTTCTACAGATTGCTCATTAGGCAGGCAAGCTTCGTCCAATGGTTGAAAAACATTGGCTTTTGCCAAGAGTGCCTTTAAAAGGTCGAGCCTTTCTTTTCTCTCTGGACATTTTAAAATAAAACTGCACCCCCAAAGTAAATGTAAGCAGAGGATCCACTGCTTGCATTTTTATACCATACTTACCCCTCCTATATAGAGGCTCCCCTACTCCAGCCTCCCAACCTGAAGCTCCCACGGGGGCATGAGACTTGAAGCTCCCCTGGAGGAAAGCCAGTGGCTCTCATGATCTGGAAACGGGACACTTGCGTGCACTGATTCAGACATCCTTTCACCTTGCCCCGTCCAAAGGCAACACCCAGAGGGTCCTACCCAGGCCTCAGGATGCCTCCCTATTACACAGGAAAGTCATCCTGTCCTTGGTCGGCCTCGCAGAGGTCTCAGAGCAAAAGGCACCAGGAACCCAGGACTCGTGGCTTTCTTTTTCTTTTTTTTTTTTTTTATTTTTCTTTTGTTAGAGACAGGGTCTCACTCTGTCATCCAGGCTGAAGGGCAGTGGGGCAATCCTAGCTTACTGCAGCCTCAAGCTCCTGAGCTTCAAGAGATCCTCCTGCCTCAGCCTCCCAAGTGGCTGGGACTACAGGCACACATCACAATGCCCAGCTAATTTTTTAATTTTTAGTAGAGACAGGGTCTCACTACGTTGCCCGGGCTGGTCTTGAACTCCTGGCCTAAGCAATCCTACCGCTTCAGCTTCCCAAAGTGCTGAGATTGCAGGTGTGAGTCACCACACCAGGCCCTCCACCAGCTCCTTTCCAGGGGATGGGGGCCCAAGGGATCTCCTTCAACTCACTCCCAAGGAGAACTCCAATTAGATAAACAGGCATCAGAGTTTGCACATACCAAGTCAGGAAAATATCCTTCACTTTCTCTAGTTTTCTTCCTTTTGCTTTTTAATGAAATATGCATTGATGCTTCCGTTTTATAATGTATTACATTCTTTTGACCACAGAAAATCCAAACAAACTAAACCATCATTAACCTCTCAATGAATCTTCCTCCAGACTTTCTTTTATGTGCACACACACATTTTGTCGTTGTTGGTTTTACAAATTTGGAATTTTGTTATACATGGTATTTTGCAGCCTTTACTTATTATGAACTAATGTTTTAAGTAAAAATTTTCCCTATTCTGCTTAGTCAGAGAAAATACAAGATGATAAAAACATTTCAAGCACTCTCGTGTTTGCAAAATAAGGAACTCGTAACTGATTAAAAAAGACCAGCATATTGATAAAGCCAGGACCCAGGTTTCTATGAGCTACACCTTGGGACAGCCCCCACAGGCACATTCGATCAAAGGCTCCAGAGATCCCCAAGAGTCTATCACTTGTCCTTTCATGAGCTGATGGGTGGAGACCCTGCTCTGGGACTTCACTCTGCCACTATCTGCTGTGTGGCCTTCTAGTTATTTCTAACGTGACTAAACCAATCTACTATTTCCACTTGTCTCTTTTTTTTTTTTTTTTTTTTTTTGAGACAGGGTTTCACTCTTGTTGCCCAGGCTGGAGTACAATGGTGCGATCTCGGCTCACCGCAACCTCCACCGCCTGGGTTCAAGCAGTCCTCCTGCCTCAGCCTCCCGAGTAGCTGGGATTACAGGCATGCACTGCCACAACTGGCTAATTTCGTGTTTTTAGTAGAGACAGGGTTTCTCCATGTTGGTCAGGCTGTTCTTGAACTCGTGACTTCAGGTGATCCATCCGCCTCCCAGAGTGCTAGGATCACAGGCGTGAGCCACCGCACCCAGCCTCCGCTTGTCTATTTCTAACTTGTTTAAAGTTATATCTGTAAACTTCAGTTTTCTCATGGCTAGAGTAGGCCATGAAAAAAATATAAACCTCACGTGGGTGTCAAAAAGATTAAGGAGACAATGGGCTGCACTGTGAGGGCCGGTTACCAAGCCTGGGGTGAGATGGTGGCTTGGCTCATATCCCCTTCGTAAGATTTCAACATGTTTAGAGGGCATTGGCCCTATAACCAAGCATGTCATCTTCTTCTGCCACCTTTGAGAACAGTCATCGAACACAGACACTTGTGCAAAAATTGCAAAGGTCTTTTTTTTCTGTGTCTTTTTTTAGAGACGGGGTCTCAATATGTTTTGTTTTGAGACAAGGTCCTGCTCTGTCACCCAGGCTGGAGTGCAACGGCACAATCACAGCCCACACAGGAGCCTACACCTTCTGGGCTCAGGTGATCCTCCCACCCGGGCCTCCCGAGTAGCTGGGACTATAAGGGATGCACCACCATGCCTGGTTGACATTTGTATTTTTTGTAGAGACGGGATTTTGCCATGTTGCCCAGGCTGGTCTTGAACTCCTGGGCTCAAGCCACCTGCCCACCTCAGCCTCCCAGAGTGCTGGGATTACAGGTGTGAGCCTCTGCACCTGGCCTCTCACTATGTCATGTTGCCCAGGTTGATGGACTCTAACTCCTGGGCTCAAGGTACTCCCACTTCTCAGCTTCCAAGCAGCTGGGATTACAGGCTCAATTCTTTGCCATGGTACTTTACATAGCAAAAAGAAAAAATTAGAAGCACTTTAAATATCCATCAACTAAGGAACAGAAAATAAAGTATGCTACATCCATACTATAGAATACCACACAGTTTTTATAAATAACCACTGATGTATACGTGCTAACAACAAAAAAAAAACTTCAAGATACATTATCAAGTGAGAAAAAAAGAAGTTAAGAAATAATAGCTTGGTTTTCTTTATTTAAAAGAACTAAACCCACAAATCATCAGAGTATCTTTCCACAGAGGCCTAGGGAAGTAGTTCAGGGGAGCTCTAGAATAATACTGGGTTTTTCAACCTTTTTTTCATTATTGCCCTCTCTAAGGAGTCTTTTAAGATATTTCCTACCTAATCACTCCCCCACCACCACGAAAGTTTAATACCACAGTCAGGCTGTATGTCTGTTTACGTACTGCGGACCGCTGGAGAGCCACCAACCGCTGTAGGCCCTAGGATGTCGTTAGCACCTCAGAACCCATTTCTTCCCCCTTCGGGGTGATATCGCCCCTACTGAGAATGTATGGTCTAATTTGTATATTAATTGTGTGGTTAAAAAATTAATAATTAGGCTGGGCGCAGTGGCTCATGCCTGTAATCCCAGCACTTTGGGAGGCTGAGGCGGGCGGATCACGAGGTCAGGAGTTTGAGACCAGCCTGGCCAACATGGTGAAACACCATCTCTACTAAAAATACAAAATTAGCCGGGCATGGTGGCACGCACCTGTAATCCCAGCTACTCGGGAGGCTGAGGCAGGAGAATCACTTGAATCCGGAAGGCAGAGCTTGCAGTGAGCCGAGATCACGCCACTGCACTCCATCCTGGGCGACAGTGAGACTCCGTCTCAAAAAAAAAAAAAAAAAAAAAAAAAATTAGTAATTAGGCCAGGTGCAGTGGCTCACGCCTGTAATCCAGCACTTTGGGAGGCCGAGGCGGGCAGATCACAAGGTCAGGAGTTTGAGATCAGCCTGGCCAACATGGTGAAACCCCGTCTCCACTAAAAATACAAAATTAGCCAGGCGTGGTGGCGCACACCTGTAATCCCAGCTACTCTGCGGCAGCAGAATCGCTTGAACCCAGGAGGCGGAAGTTGCAGTGAGCCAAGATCGTGTCATTGCACTCCAGCCTGGGCAACAAGAGCAAGACTCTGACTCAAAAAAAAAAAAAATTAATAATTTTAAAAGTTCACATTTACACTCAGCACAATGTAAAACCTTGTAGACAGTAACTCCTTCCCTAAAATTTCTTGTGGGTTAAGCCTGCCAGTGAAGTCTGGGTGGGGTTACAGACACGCAAACACAGCCATGCACAGTTTATGCTGTTTGTAATGAAACAGATGCTAACAACACCAGGAAGGGTGCGTCATCCCTGAGGCTGTGACCATATCTCAGATCTCATCTAGGGTGTGCTGACGGTCCCTGAGGGTTTTCCATTCCTTGAGAGCTGCCGATAAGGTCAAGGTCCCGATGACTCCATGGCTGCCTTCACTGAACCCAGGGAGAACTGTCTGGTTTCCTGGTTTTCCACCCATCCTTTGGTTGCTCCTCCTTTACAGTTGGCTTGCTCTGCCCAGTCCTCTTACTTTGCGGTGCCTCCAGGCCCCATCCCCAGACCTCTTCTCTATCCACCCCACTCCTTAGGTGATCTCATCCAGTACAGCGGCTTGAAGACTATCTACGCCATAACGACTTCAAATTTATACCTACATTGAACTAAAGAGTCCTCTTTCCAAATGCTCACTCACTATCATTACTTGAACATATATAGGAATCTCAAACGTAACTCTTGATTTCCTCTCCAAACCTGCTGCTTCCGGTCCTCACCTTCTCATTTCAAACCAGCTCCTTCCTCCCAGTTGCTTATGCCAAAAACCTTGAAACTCGCTTTGAGTTCTCTCTCAAACCTTATACATGCAACCCATCACCAAATCCCATTGGTCTCATTTTCAAAATACATCCAAAATCCAATGGTGACAGCCATGTCACAGCCAGCATCAGCTCTTGCTCGTATTACTGCAATAACCACCTTGTCTCCCTCCTTCTACCCTCTGCTCCCCCCACCAACCCCCCATCACTCATTCCCAACTGAGCAGCAGAGTGATCCTTGTAAACATCCAGCGGGCTCCAGTCACTCCTCTGCTTAATGGCTCCCCTGGCACTCAGGGTAAATGTCAGGTCCTCGTGAGGGTCTCAAAAGCCCTCATGCCCTGGCCCCACCCACTCCTCAGTCTGGTCACCTCTCTGTCCCCATCTCCAACACTCCCCCACAACACACACACTCATTCTGCCCCAGCCACACTGACCTCCTTGCTGTTCCCTGACTACTCCAGGAATGCTCTGGCCTCAGGGCCTTTGCACATGCTGTTCTGTTTTCCGGCTAGAATGCCCTTCTCCCAGGAATCCATGCACTTACTCCATCGTATCTTCCAGGGCTTTGCACAGATGTCGTCTCCTAATGAGACTTTCTCTGTCCATCCCGTTTAAAATGACACATTTTCTACATCACCATGCAGTTTGCTTAGTTTTGCTTGCTGTCTGTCACCCCTAACTAAAATGTAAACTCTATAAAGTCAGGATGTCTGTGGGTTTACTACTACTACATCTCCTACTTTCCAGGTTGTGCCCTGCACACAGCTGGCACTGAACGAGCATTTGTTCAGTGAATGAGCCCCTTATCTTGTTAATCTGCTGAAAGGTTCCAATGAGGAAGAAAGTGGCCTTTTAAACTTACATCTTCTGCCCAGCAGCTCTGTCACCTCGGAGGTGGTCTCTGAGCTCAGAAGTATCCCTCTGCCACACATAAATACCACCACAGATTCCTGAGCAACTCAAAGGCCAGCTGGCACTTTCTGTGGCTGAGCCAGCGAACCACTGGGATCAATTGTTTTCTAAGCTCAGCAATTTGCCTAAGTCCCAGCCAAGGGCAAAAGTCCTCCTAACTCCCAGGCACCATTTCTCTCTCTGTAGCTTCACTTGAGCCACAAAGAATCCAGGATCCCTCAAGCTCTGAGTTCCATTCACGGAAAATCCTAAAACTTCCTTCATCCCTTCAGTCAGAATCTTTTCCTCTTTTGGTTTGGAAGAAACCCAAAGGTGTTAAAACTGAACATCTTGACCGAATTTCCTCCGGGCAAGCTTTCCCCAAGCTCGCTTACTCCAACGCACCAGCCCCTCCTGCCAGACCCAGTCGGAGCCAGACTTTTGAGTAACTTGGTCCAAGCAGGGCTCTGACAGCGAACCCAGAACCCCATTCACAGCTGGCTCCCTGCCTGTCACCAAGAATAGCTCCTTAAATCAGGTCTTCTGGTAACAAATGAGGAACACATCAATTTAGCAGGAAATCGGCTTTCCTTGAAGCGTCTCTGAAGTTTGTTGAGACAAAAGGAATCTACAGTGCTTGAGTAATAGGAAAGACCACCTGCAACTTTTACAGAACTTCTTTGGGACTTGAAAATTCTAAGACGCTAGGGGGAAAAAATCTCGAAAATGAACAAGATCCAATTGCATAAGGATTCATTTCCCATCTCCCTAAATAATCACAGCCACATGCTTCTTATCTGCCATAAAAACCAGGCAGTCCTTGTAAAGGACGGGTGAAGCAGTGAAGAATGCTGGTCCTAAGCAGTGTTGAAACCTCTGATTGGCTGTGTGTCCTGAGCAAGTTCTTTGACCTCTCTGAGCCTTACCTTTATCTGAGAAATGGAATCCACCTCGCCAGGCTGTTGATAAGATTACATGAGAAATCCTGCATGAAAGCCCTCTGTAACCGCTATAGGACTAAACAAGTGACGTTTCAACACATACAGCAAATGCCACTTAAGTTCAGAACTCTCTGAGGGGCACCAGGAGCAAGCACAAAAATAAAAGACTGTCATCACTTTTGTCTTCAAGACGCTTCAAGTTCAGCTGGGAAAACAGCACACACAGGACAGCGGATGATCTAGCATTCGCAAAAGCAACATACTAAGAAAAGCGTACACCTCCATCTGCTGCATTCCCCTAAGTGTCCCTCGGGTCTGCTTGCTTGGATTCTAATACCTACTTGTTTGGATTCTAATATCTAATTGTTTGGATTCTAATATCTACTTCCTGGACTGCAAAAGACCTCAAAGCTATGTGTAAACGAAGTCTCTAAATCTAAGCCAGATAGGATGGCCTGCCACGGCAGCCCTCATTCCACTCCTCCCGTCCAGTCCCGGCTGACTTCACCTCATCACCCACCAGCCAGTGCAGCTAACCTCCTTCCTCTGCCGCATGTCCGGCCCTGCCCAAGGATTGCCCAGGGGGCAGCCAATCATCTTGTTCACCTCCAGCACAGCACTGTGCATAACACTCTGTATTGCTCTCAACTTTGCCCCCAGGCCAGCTGAAAGCAGAAGAAAGAAGAAAGGAAAACAGAATTCAGATGCAGCAATTAGCAAAAGGAGAAATGAGGAAGCAGATTACAAAAAGAAGAAGAAGAAAAAAAGAAACAAAGGGAGACAATCAAAGAAAAAATGAGGAACATACAGAACTATCACTTGACATCTGACTTTATAGCTTAGGAAGGGCTTAACCTCACATTCTATGACTTGCGCCTCTTACAACATTCTGCAGGGCTGAGTAAGCAAGGCAGGGAATTTTACACCCATTTAGGAAATGAGCAAACTAAGGCTTGACAGATTTTAATGAAGCACTTTGTAGCCAGAGCCACTCACTGCCTACCTTCTTATTTCTCAAGTGCCTTTTCCATTGCCAGTAACCCATGCAGTCTCAACAAAAGACTAAAGATTCAGCATCTGGAGGCAGAACTAAAGACCAGAAAAAGAAGTGGATGGTGTTATTCACAACAGCCAAAACACGGGAACCAGCCAAGTGTCCATCAACTGATGGATGGATAAACAAACGTGGTATATCCATACAATGGAGTATTATTCAGTCATGAAAAGGAATGAAGTACTGATACGTTACTACGCAAATGAACCCTGAAGACATCATGTCAACGGAAATAAACCAAACACGAAGTCCACCCATTCTGATTCCATTTCTATGAAACACCTAGAATAGGCAGATGCATAGAACCAGAAAACAGATTAGTGGTTGCCTGATGCTGGGGGCGGGTGAAGGGAGGAGAATGGGGAGTGGCTGCTTAATGAGTATGGGTTACTTTTGGGGATGATGAAACTCTTCTGGAACTGGATAATGGTGATGGTTGTATAACACTGTGAATGTACTAAATGCCACTAAACATTAAAATGGTGAATTTTATGTTATGTGAATTTTAACACAACTTTTTTTTAAAGTACAAGGGGAGGCGGGGAGGAGGGAGAGAAAAAAAATGAAGAGAAGGAGGAATGATTCCTAGGTAAGTCATGAGTTTCCCGAAATCAGGGACCCAAGGAGCTCTGAGGTATAAAAAGAGACCCTCTCTCAGCCAGGCGCGGTGGCTCACGCCTGTAATCCCAGCACTTTGGGAGGCCGAGATGGGCGGATCACGAGGTCAGGAGATCGAGACCATCCTGGCTAACACGGTGAAACCCTGTCTCTACTAAAAATACAAAAAAATTAGCCAGGCGTGGCAGGGGGGCGCCTGTAGTCCCAGCTACTCTGGAGGCTGAGGCAAGAGAATGGCGTGAACCCAGGAGGCAGAGCTTGCAGTGAGCCGAGATCGAGCCACTGCACTCCAGCCTGGGCGACAGAGCGAGACTCCGTCTCAAAAAAAAAAGAGTCCCTCTCTCCTCTTACACTGAGGAGGTAACATGATGCTGGGTTTACCCTTCATGGGGGCGGGGGTTGGCTGCAGACCCAAAGAAAGAACCAGCAGCAGCAGCCTGGAAAGGGAACAGAACCATGGGCACAGGGACACGGTGGAGGGATGAAGCTGACATCTTCACAGAAAAACCAGCTGATCTCTCCCTGGAAAACCCTCGGTGTGTACTTACCTGTCCTTTATACTGGCTGAACTGTTCATTCCCACATATGAATAAGTGAATAACACGAGTAAGTGCCCAACCCTGAGCCAGGCACTGTCATAGGCATTTGGGACACTGTAATGATGGAATCCCCGGCCTCATTAAGTGAACCCTCTGGAGGGTGACAACGTGCAAACTCATAGGCTGCTAGGACTTAGTGTAATATAGTCTGTGGCTCAATCCACCCAGTGTAAACAAAAGCTAATAAAGGAACCTTTCTTCTCTGATTTTTAACAAGTTAATCACATTTGGGGACTGAGTAGAGATTAGAGGGATACAGGGGATGCAGTCTGTAGAACCAACAGCAAGTCACCTTGCAGGATGAGTACCAAACAGACACCCGGATGCAGAAAACCAGCTATTTTAATTAAAAATTCTGGCCGGGCGCAGTAGTTCACGCCTGTAATCCCAGCACTCTGGGAGGCTGAGACAGGCAGATCATGAGGTCAGGAGATGGAGACCATCCTGGCTAACACAGTGAAACCCCGTCTGTACGGTGGTGGGCGCCTGTAGTCCCAGCTACTCGGGAGGCTGAGGCAGGAGAATGGCGTGAACCCGGGAGGCAGAGCTTGCAGTGAGCCGAGATCGCGCCACCGCACTCCAGCCTGGGTGGCAGAGCGAGGCTCCATCTCAAAAAAAATAAAAAAATTAAAAAATTCTGGATTGAGGCCCAGAGTGAGGAATTTGACTTCAGGCCCTTGGTTCAGACAGAATTCTTCCAAAAGACACGTGCCAGTGCCTCCAAGGGCTTTGTCCTGATGCAGCTCTGCCCTCATGCGGCTCACATTCCTTTCTCTGAGACAGGGTCTCACTCTGTCACCCAGGCTGGAGTGCAGTGGCACAATCACGGCTCACTGCAGCCTCGGCCTCCCAGACTCAAGCGATCCTCCCGCATTAGACTTCCAAGTAGCTGGGACCACAGGTGCATGCCACCACGCCTGGCTAATTTTTTTATTTTTTGTAGAGATGGGGGTCTCACTATGTTGCCCAGGCTGGTCTCAAAATCCTGGGCTCAAGTGATGCTCCTGCCTCGGCCTCCCAAAGTGTTGGGATTATGGGCATGAGCCACCATGCCCGGCCTGGAGTTCACATTCTAAGGATAATAAGGTAAAGAAGTGAACTATATAACCCTTTAGCTAGGAATACACGTTAGGAAGAAAAGTGGGACAGGCAAACTGTCCCTAGGTCCCTATGTTTTTTCAAGGTTTTGATCCCAAGTGGAACTATGTAAATAGGTTGCCTACCCAAGCCCAGGCTAAGGGGCCTGTGTGAGTTTGCTGGGGCTGCCACAAAAAAGAATCATAGACTGGGTGGCTTAAACCACTGAAATTTATTTCCTCACAGTTCTAGAAGCTGGAAATCCAAGCTCAAGGTTGCTTGTAAGGCTTCTCCCCACTGGCTTACAAACAGCCGTCTTCTCCCTATGTCTTCACACGGTTTTCCCTCTGTGTGTATCTGTGTCCTCACTTCCCTTTCTTGCAAGGACACCAGTCATACAGGATGAGGGCCCACCCTAATGACCGCATTTTATTTAGTTAGTTAGTTAGTTATTTTCCTTGACCTAAAACAGCGTAGTCAAAAATTCTTTTTCTTTTTATTTGTACTTTGTAGAGCCAAGGTCTCACCATGTTGCCCAGGCTTGTCTTGAACTCCTGGCCTTAAGTGATCCTCCTGTCTTGGCCTCCCAAAGGGTTAGGATTACAGGCATGAGCTACTACAGCTGGCCATGCATTTTAACTTACCTCTTTAAAGACTGTTTCTCCACATGCAGTCACATTCTGAGGCACTAGGGGTTGGGACTTCAAATATGAGTGGGGAGTGGATCCAAACTCAGCCCATGGTATCCTTGAGCACTCCCATAGCCCCGACTAACCCCTGGGGTCCCTCACTGTGCTGAGCACATCCCCCTTATCACTAGGTCTGGTTCCCCATGGACAATGAGCCCTCTGATCCTAGGGACCCCTGAGTCCTGTCCACTCCATCTCATTCTCAGCTATATCCCAGGGTTGAGAACACACCTCGAGCCTTAGAGGGGCTTAACTGAACGCAGGGAAGGATGAAGGAGGCAACAGAGCTCTTACTGCAAACGATTAAAGCTTGTCTGGGCCGAGAATTCCAACAGCTTTCCTAATCGGATAGCAGAGGACAGAGGAGGAGGTCTTAGGAGGAGGCCTCAGAAGCAACTTCAAAGAGGCCAGAGGAGAAAGGATGACCACAGCAGAGAGGTGAGGGGTTAGACCAAGCCACCTGGTTGAGTCGGGACAGCTGGGTGCAAGAGCTGGGGAGAGACTCCCCCCCACTCTCCTCCCTGCACAGTGTCCCTTAGCAGCGCTTGCATTCATCACCCGTAAACTTCAAATCCCGTACACAGCCACCATCACCTTCAAAATCCTTCCAGTCACCCTCAAAATCCTTCTAGTCACCCTGAATGGGCAGCAGAATGGGTGTCACCACCCTTTTGACAGCTGAAGAAACTGAAGGTCAGAGATCTTACATGAACATTGCAAGGCCAAAGAGCCGATAACTCTGTGGAAGGGGTGTTGGAAGGAACCGCAGTTAAAACCCAGGGCCCTCAGCTACACCCAGCTGTCCCCGCAGCAGCCCTACTGAGAAGGAGATGAGGAGAGAGGACCACTCCAAGCATCCAGCTGCCTTTCACTTGCCAATCCTGGGAGTCCTGGCCTGGGGCTCAATGGCCTTGTTCTCCAGGAGCCAGTGGCCTTCCCTTAATGGTCAGCACTCCAAGATGACCTGGCTATACTCCTTCCAACCTTGGCCATCTGTGACCCCAAGCTGGTTAAGCCGTGAGCCAAAATCAGACAAGATATCCCCAGTTCTTAAGGCAAGCTCTCCCTTTATCCTCTTTGATTCACCCATCCAGTCATCAAATACTTACTGAGCCAGACTTCAGAGACGCCAAGCACCATGCCAGACCAGAGTAGTTACAAAAGTTTAGGAAGTGGCTTTCCTGGCCCTGCAGAGCTCAGAGTGTAATGGAGGAAACAGTCAAATAAATAAGGCATCGCAGTCCCATGTGGTTGGTGCCATCCCAGCAGGAGATCCCCATGCAAGCCAGCAGAAGAAAGAACTCTGCCTGGGGGAGAGCAAAGGCCACACAGACGAAGGGGTCCATGGGCCGGATCTTGATAAAGATCATCATGCCCTCGACAGGGATGAGAAGGGCCTCTAGACAGAAGCTGCAGCCGAACAAAGGCACAGAGGTGTCAGGGTGCTTCCCGCTCCCCAGGAGAGGGAAAGTAAGGAGGGTGGAGAGGGAGTGAGGCCAGATGCAGTTTGTACAGGGTCCATATTTGTGCAAGGGCCAGATGAGGAGTGTCTTGACTTCAAGCAATGGGGAGCCAGTGGAGATCAGGTGTGGAGAGGATGCTGCTGATGCCATGTGTGGGGTCCCTGGTTCGGTAGAAACACAAGAGATATTTACTAAGGACCAGGTTAATGGAGACTGTGTCTGCTCCTATGGAGGTGTTACCTTCTCACTGCTGCCCTCCAGCCTTCTCAGATGGAGTATAGCCTCTAAGCATGACTGCTGCTCTTCTCCCCAGACCACAAGCCATAGAAAGCCAAGTACAGGTGACTGCATGATTATCAATCACGTCAGCTGCCTGTCTGCACCGTAACCCTTTCCAACTTGGCTGCATCTTACATCAGTCCTCATTTGCAAGAGACTTGCAGCTGTAGCTGAATATATATATAGTCTTGATGATTTGCAGTGAAGCATAATTTACACCTTCTACTGCTTCTCAGAGAAATCATTTCCCCAAGACTAATAATAAAGCAGACCAACCACCCAGAGTAACAAAGCCCCCCAACCACCTCAACACGCAATTCAGAAACAAACCAGAACACGGGCCGCATTAGGTCAGCGCTGGCGCCATTAGGCACCTCCGAGAGCAAAGCAGGGAAGGAATGTCAGCATTTAGCATCACATAACACTGGGTTTTCAAACTGGGTCCCATAGAGCCAGAGGGATTCCTGGAGGGAGTGATCCAGAGCTTGAGTCACAGTCCCCTGGGAGTGTATGTAGCAGAACGAGCAGCTGCTTTATCCAGGCCCCTGAAGCAAGCACCAGGGCTGGGAGATGGGGGATTCCAGGCAAGCTCAGCTCCCCTGCCTCTCCATTCGGCAATGCCAAGAAGTATCGCTGGCTTCTTGGACCAGGACGAAGGGCTTAGGCCAGAGATGGTTCTGTGGTGCCCGTGGAGTGCTTGGCAATGCCTTGGCAAGTCCATTACCAACATCTCCCAAACCGGCCGCCCCCACCCCCACACTCTCTGAATGACTCGACATAGAGGACTCTGCATAGATGAGGAAGGAGTCCGGCTTCATGTCCACTCTGGCTATTTTCTCCCAGGTGAGGCAGAAGAAGCCCATCTGAAATTCTAAACCCTATCAGGATCTGACAGCCACACCCACCACAGGGCTCCAGAAAACCATACACGGAGCCTGTCTCATACCTCTCCTGTGAACATCCTTAAACCCCAGCTCACTGTCTCTCTGTCTCTCCTAGCACACATTCTAATCAGCATGCATTAGTAATCTGGCTAGAGGGACAGGCCAATCTTTGAAAGAGCTTCACCACCAACTCCCCTCCCTCCCCCACCACCCCTTTTTTTTTTTTTTTTTGCTGACAAGCAAAAATTGCCTCCTCTTTTCAAAGCAAGAAGTCATCAGAAACAGGAAGATCTCTGCCCTCTTCCCTGTGTGGGCTGTCATGGCAGACAGCGGAGGGCTTCTCTTTGTTCGCTGGTTAACAGAGGGAATTAGAGAAAAAAGGTGAGCAGAGAGAGCCCCACAACCACCATCTTGGAGGATGCGATTATACGGCCAGGCCAGACAGGTGCTGGGGCACAGATAGAGCTCAAAAACTGTAGTTGGCTGAAAGAGGGAACCAATGTCCCCTCTGCCATGTCACAAGACACATCAACTTGAAAACATCTGGCCAGGCGTGGTGGCTCATGCCTGTAATCCCAGCAGTCTGGGAGGCCAAGGAGGGCAGATCACCTGAGGTCGGGAGTTCAAGACCAGCCTGACCAACATGGAGAAACTCGGTCTCTAATAAAAATACAAAATTAGCCAGGCGTGGTGGTGCATGCCTGCAATCCCAACTACTCTGGAGGCTGAGGCATGAGAATTGCTTGAACCTGGGAGGCAGATGTTGCAGTGAGCAGAGATCGCGCCATTGCACTCCAGCCTGGGCAACATAAACGATACTCCGTCTCAACAACAAAAAAAAAATTCATAGGTCCTGTGACACCAAATGAGAGGAGAGTATTTTCCCTTATACCAAGCAGGGAGATATTTGAGGAGATCCTGGATGCAATCTGTTGCAGAAAACTCCGTGTTTCCATGATGGTTTATCTGTCACCTTATCTAAGATTCCCCTCCCCTTCAATCCCCTTAACCTCTTAAGATTCTTGGTCACATTTTATCATATGCAGGGAGGATCTGGATAGGAGGAGACTGAGACTATGAATATGAATTTTTGGTTTATGTTTGTGGTCCAAATACACTATAACAAACTCAAAGATCCACAGAAGGGCTGTGACTTCCTTGGACAAAGATGTCTTCAATGATAGCGCTAAAACCAGACAAACAGAACCAAGATGGAAACTGACTCAAGATGACAGTGGCCAGGGGTCAGAAAGACAAGATCCCCACCCAAAATGGTGACCAAGAGGTTGGGAAGGATGCTCCAAGAGAGCAGGTTTCTTTTATTAATAAAGAAGGCAAATAGTAATGACGAGCATTCTGAGCAATGGATGCAAAATACGTAATATGGCAGTGACCATCAGCAAATACTGAGCACTGATGTCAAGCTCTCAGTGGAGCATTTACGTGAAGGAAAACAATTGTAACTTTCACAACAATCCTCTGATGTAGGCCTTATTATTCCCACTTAACGATATGGAAACTAACGGCTGGGCGTGGTGGCTCATGGCTGTGATCGCAGCACTCTGGGAGGCCAAGGCAGGTGGATCACCTGAGGTCAGGAGTTCGAGACCAGCCTGGCCAACATGGAGGAAACCCCATCTCTATTAAAAATATAAAAATTAGCCGGGCATGGTAGTGGGTGCCTGTAATCCCAGCTACTTGGGAGGCTGAGACAGGAGAATCGCTTGAACCCGAGAGGCGGAGGTTGCAGTGAGCCGAGACCACTCCAGCCTGGAGGGACAGAGCAAAACTCTGCCTCAAAAAAAAAAAAAAAGCTATGGAAACTGAGGTAGAAGTTAAGGTAAATAATATGCCCAAAGTCTCATACAGCCAGCATGCAAACCCAGATCTGATCAGCTCTAAACACCACGCTCATCACCACTGCACCAAACTGCCTGCCAAGATGCCCACAAATCGAGAACACCCCCATCCTAGGAGTAGTCACCCAGTAATCAAATCAATCCCAAGGGAGGCCGATTTCTTCAACGCCTGTTTTTCTCTCCAGCACGAAATAATAATGGTTTGCTGCCCTATATATACAATGACTTCATGGAATCTGAGTTATTTGCCCTGCAGCAGGGATGTTCTATTTGAGTCACACACACTCTGTTCCCCAATCAATCTTGTTACCTATCCTATGCATGTGTAAGATGCCTGCATGGGATTTTTATTGTTTTGTATTTATTTTATTGTAACTCCTTATTGTTACTTTTTTCCCCACGTGAAGCCAAGTAACTATCATGGGCAGCAAACTCAGAATCTTGTATTCATTGGCACCAAAGTCAACATGAGGGAACTATAACCTTTTGTTTTCTTATCAAGTGCCTTCGCCTGGTTGTACAACGACACTAAAGGCGTAAAAGATCAGAGACCCAATCCTTGAGCTCAAGGATTCCACAATGTAGTGGGTGGCAATAAAATTCCAACCCAGTAGGGTAAGTGTTAAGGGGTCTAGAACAAGAATGAGGGTGGTGGGGTCGGGGGGGTGGGGCACGGTGGCTCACGACTGTAATCCCAGCCTTGGGAGGCCAAGGCAGGCGGATCACGAGGTCAGGAGATCAAGACCATCCCGGCTAACACAGTGAAACCCTGTCTCTACTACAATACAAAAAATTAGCTGGGTGTGGTGGTGCATGCCTATAACCCAGCTACTCGGGAGGCTGAGGCAGGGGAATCGCTTGAACCCAGGAGGTGGAGATTGCAGTGAGCTGAGATTGAGCCACTGCACTCCAGCCTGGGTGACAAAGCGAGACTCCACCTCAGAAAAAAAAGAATAGAATAGAATAGAATAGAATGGGGATATATCTCAATAGAGCTGTCAAACAGAAAGAAAAGGGAGTAAGGGTAAAAAAGAGGATGGGGGAGGAGGGTTACTTCGAGGAACAGGAACAGCATGCACAGGGCACAGAAGCAAAAGAAAGCAAAACTGTACCCAAGAATCAGGTAGTTCCATGTGGTTCTGATAATATTATGCACGTGAATAAATAGCTAAAATGCAGCTCGGGAGGTAGACAGGGATTGGGTCATGAAGGGCTTGTAAACAAGGCTAAGGCATGTTATATTGTAAAGGCAATGAAGAACCTATGAAAAATGTTAAGCAGCAGAGTTCCGTGATCAAACTGGCTACAAAAATCACCGCACCATCACTTTGGAGGATATGAGATAGGAATTTGACAGGACTTGTTTTACAAGGTACAGGTCACAAAGACCCCGTTGATCAAACAGGATCCAGTAAAGGAGCCGGCCAAAACCCACCAAAACCAAGATGGCAGCCAGAGCTACCGCTGGTCATCCTCACTGCTCATTATGGGGTAATTATAACACATTGGCGTGCTAAATGACACTCCCACCAGCACCAGGACAGTTTGCAAATGCCATGGCAATGACTGGAAGTTACCCTATATGGTCTGAAAGGGGAAGGAACCCTCAGTTCCCAGAGCTCCCTACCCCTTTCCCAGAAATCTCATGAATAATCTCCCCCTTGTTTAGCATATAATCAAGAAATAACAATAAGTATAGTCAGTCAAGCAGCCCATACTGCTAACTAAGCGGTAGCCATCCTTTTATTCCCTTACTTGTGGTGTGTGTGCTGGAGTTTCACTTTTGTCACCCAGGCTGGAGTGCAATGGCACGATCTCGACTCACTGCAACCTCCACCTCCTGGGTTCAAGCGATTCTCCTGCCTCAGCCTCTCGAGTAGCTGGCATTACAGGTGCCCATCACCACGCTCGGCTAATTTTTGCATATTGAGTAGAGATGGGGTTTCACCATGTTGGCCAGGCTGATCTTGCACTCCTGACCTCAGGTGATCCACACGCCTCGGCCTCCCAAACTGCTGGGATTACAGGCATGAGCCACCGCACCCGGCCTTATTCCCTTACTTTTTAATAAACTTGCTTTTACTTTGTCAGCTAACTCTTGAATTATTTCCTGTGTGAAGCCGAGAACCCACGTGGCCTCCCAGGCTCAGCCCCAATTTTGGGGTTCACCCTGTGACAGATGGACATCACCAGGGGGATAAAATGGACAGCCACTCCTGTTAGGGCACACTGCAGAAATCCAGACTAAGTCTCCGAGAGCAAGGACCCGTGAGTTCCATCTAGGGGCTGCAGGAGACACCGGCTTTGTGGCACCACCACCATCTGTAGTGTAGAGCCCTACAACACGGGCCCAGGATTAGATTCTGAGCTCCACAGCAACACTTTAAGAAGAGATTTTCCATCCAGCCCCTTGAAACAAACCTTTCCTTTGCCCCAAGAACAGGCAAAAGACGAAAACGAATGCTTAAGTCCTTCAGCAGCCTCCTGAGTTTTACCTCTCCCAATAAATAGCCTTTTCCTCATTACAAAAAGAGTCTCTTCTGGGAGTGCCCAGGCAGCCGGAGGCCCATCAAACCCAGGTAAGAAGCAGTTAAGACTAATTAGCCCAGGCTGAGCAGCAGCAACCATTATGTAGCAGTTTCAAATAAAGTAGCAATGGCCAGATGCTGCAGCTTCCCTTGTTTTCACTTGTAGGACCTACGCCCCGAAAACCCTCTGGAAAATGCTATACCATCTTGTATGCAACTCCCCAAGTGTTATCCCAATACCAGCAACATCCCACGGGAACATGCTGGAGATGCAGAATCTCAGGCCCCACCCCAGACCTACTGAATCCAAATCTGCATTTCATAAGACTCACAAGTGATTTGTGCCTCATCGATAATGCTGCACCAGACAGTCTTGCAGTATGACCTCAGAGAGGCCCTTGGAAAAGGGTCGCCCTACTTCCCCAACAGCATCCGCCCTGTGTGCCCCAATGAAACTCCAGTTAACAGGCAGCTATCAGCATCTAACTATGATCAACAGAGCATACAGGAAGGTAAACTCCACTTACAGAGTGTGTGTGTACAAGGTGCCAAAGCTCTTCTACCAGGCTCTCCTGATCCTCAGAGGAGCCCTAGGAGACTTAGAAAGATTCTGCAACTGGCCGGGCGCGGTGGCTTATGCCTGTAATCCCAGCACTTTGGGAGGCCGAAACAGGCGGATCCTGAGGTCAGGAGATCGAGACCATCCTGGCTAACACGGTGAAACCCTGTCTCTACTAAACAAAATACAAAAAATTAGCCGGGCGTGGTGGCGAGTGCCTGTAGTCCCAGCTACTCGGGAGGCTGAGGCAGGAGAATGGCGTGAACCCAGGAGGCGGAGCTTGCAGTGAGCTGAGATTGTGCCACTGCACTCCAGCCTGGGCAACAGAGCGAGACTCCGTCTCAAAAAAAAAAAAAAAAAAAAGATTCTGCAACTTGCCTGGGCTCTCACACGGGTAGCAGGGGCTGAGCTGGGATTTGTACGCAGACCTGCCACGTACGCAGACCTGCCACCCTCTTGCCAAGCACTCTGCTGCCCCCACCTCCCAAGGGGTTTCTGCCCGACCCTTGGATGTTGTTGTCTAAGCTGTCCATACTGGGAGTAGCTGCAGGGCTCACATTCCAGTTCACAAACGAAACCACACAAAACAACCAGTTATCCCCTTGGAGCTGATAAACTGTCTGAAGATGTAGAGACCATGTCCCCGTTGCATATGCTTCTCCTAACACTGTTGGCATCTAGCAAGACCATCCCTGGCTGCCTCTCCATCGTCCTGGTTCATACTGCAGTCCAGACCCTGACCCCCCGCCTTTCCAGCGGCTGAATCCTGCACCTCCTCCTTAGCCAGGCTCCTGGCACTGGCCCCAGGAAAGCCTCTCTGAGGCCCACCTCCACCTCGTGTTCAAGGAAACCCCTCTGGTCAAACAGGAACACCAGCCACCATATCTCTGTCCTCGGATTAAATATATTCACAGAGGTCTAATTCCAAAACCTGTGTTCTTTCCATGACCCTGCGTAGCCTCATATAATCCACTTTTAAAGAGAAAGAATGAAAGTAAACTAAATCCAATCTAATTCCAGGATTTAACATGTCTTGCAGACAAACTGAAAACCCCTAAGGGTATTCAAACGCCTTGCTACTCAAATTGTGGCCGGCAGACTAGAAGCAGTGGCATCACCTGGGAGCTGGCGGGAAATGCAGAATCTCAGTGTGGTGTAATATGAAATATATTTGGTCCTTGTCCCCAGGTCCTGCCACATAGCTCCTCATACCCTTGGAATTTCCTGATAGGAATGTTGTTTGTTATTCATAATGAGCTCATTTGATCACACTTCAGTGGATGCTAATAAGGTGACTTAGGGTGGGGGCCCTCAGATAGTCCAGGTTGGGGCTGGTCACCAGGAACAAGGTATTAGAGGATTAGAGGGTTGGGATTTTTGAGCCCCACCTGCTGACCTCCAGGAAAAGGGGGGCCACGGGAGGCTGGAGTCCAAGCTCTATAAAAACTCCGTTTTTTTTTTGAGATGGAGTGTTGCGGTGTCTCACTCAGGCTGGAGTGCAGTGGTGTGATCTCGGCTCACCGCAACCTCCACCTCCCGGGTTCAAGCAACTCTCCTGTCTCAGCCACCTGAGTAGCTGAGACTACAGGCGTGTGCCACCACACCAGGCTCATTTTTGTATTTTTAGTAGAGATGGGGTTTTGTATGTTGGCCAGGCTGCTCTTGAACTCCTGACCTCAGGTGATCTATCTGCCTCGGCCTCCCAAAGTGCTGAGATTACAGGCATGAACCACCCTGCCCAGCCTATAAAAACTCTTGAACAAGATTTGATAAGCGTCTGGGTTGCTGAATACATGGAGATGCTAGGAGAGTCCAGAGAAGGCACGGAAGCTGCACATCCCTACCCCCATATGCCCTGGCATTGAACAGGCAGCCCCCAGCATTCAACTATGATCACTAGAGCATGCAGAAATATGAACTCCACTTACGGAGTGTGTACAAGGTGCCAAGCTCTTCTCCCAGGTTCTCCTGGCCCTCAGAGCAGTCTTGGGAAACTTAGAAAAATTCTTCAACTTGCAGAATGCACCCCTTCCTCTGGCTGTTCATCTGTATCCTTTATAGTAAACCAGTAAACGTGTTTCCCCAAGTTTTGTGAGCCATCCTAGGAAATTAATCAAACCCAAGCAGGGAGCAGTGGGAACCCCAATTTATAGCCGGTCAATCAGAAATATAAGTGACACTACTTGACATATGAAGTGGGGGCACTCTTGTGGGACTGCACTCTTAGCCTGTAGGATCTGACTTCAATGCCAGGAAGACGATGTCACAACCCAATAGAAATATAAGAGGCCGAGCTGGTGTCCATTGAAGAACTGCCTGGTGTGTGGGAAAACACTCGCCACCCCCAATCGAGTCACAGATGTGTCTGGTGCTGTGCGAGTGTGGAAAAACAGTGTGGAGTGTGAGCAGAGAGTTTGGTTTTTTCTTTCAGATTCAGGTTTCCACACTTCAGACCTACTAAATCAGAGTCTGGTTTTTTTTTTTTTTTTTTTTTTTTGGAGATGGAGTCTCGCTCTGATGCCCAGGCTGGAGTGCAGCGGTGCATTCTCGGCTCACTGCAAGCTCCGCCTCCAGGGTTCACGCCATTCTCCTGCCTCAGCCTCCCGAGTAGCTGGGACCACAGGCACCCACCACGCCCCGCTAATTTTTTGTTTTTTTTTTTTTTTTTTTTAGTAGAGACGGGGTTTCACTGTGTTAGCCAGGATGGTCTCAATCTCCTGATCTTGTGATCCGCCCGCCTCGGCCTCCCAAAGTGCTGGGATTCCAGACGTGAGCCACCGCACCTAGCCAGAGTCTGCATTTTAACAAGAGCCTCGAGTGATATGCACACTCATTCATGTTGGAGAAGCACAGATCTCACACCACGTATAGTGATATTGTACAGCTAGGCTCTGATGTCCCTACACCAGAAGCCAGGCCCCACGTATTCGAAGCCTTTTTTTTTTTTTTTTGAGACCGAGTCTCACTCTGTTGCCTAGGCTGGAGTGCAGTGGTGCGATCTCGGTGGCTCACTGCAACCTCCACCTCCTGGGTTCAAGGAATTCTCCTCCCTCAGCCTCCTGAGTAGCTGGGATTATAGGCACGTGCCACCAAGCCGGGCTAATTTTTTTTGTATTTTTAGTAGGGACGGGGTTTCACCACACTGGCCAGGCTGGTCTCAAACTGCTGACCTCAGGTAATCCACCCACCTCAGCCTCTCAAAATGCTGGGATTACAGGTGTGAGCCACCGTGCCCGGCCCAAAGCCTTCTTTATAATATGAAAATATTAGACTGGGTTGGGCACAGTGGCTCATGCCTATAATCTCAACACTTTGAGAGGCAGAGGCAGGAGGATCACTTGAACCCGGTAGGCAGAGGTTGCAGTGAGCCAGGACTGTGCCACTGCACTCCAGCCCGAGCGACAGAGCAAGATTCTGTCTCCAAAAAAAAAAAGCAGAAACCACTTTGCTGTAGCAGCACTGAATTCAGTTTGAGAAGCACCGCTCTAGGTGCAATGATAAAACACTGAAACTGAAACAGACAGGAACTGGGGTGTCCGCATGAGCGGTTACCCATTCGGTGGTCAACAGGGCCATCTACCTAGATTCAGCTTGCTCCTTTTCTCCTTCCAAGCACACGGCAGGATTGTATTTTTTCACTGTCTTAAAGTTAGGTGTGGCTGTGCTTTAGACAATAAAATACCAGCAGAAGTGTCATGTGTCATTCCTGGGCAAAAGCTTTAAGAACCATGTGCTGTTTAACACAGTCCCTGAGGATTCCACACACTGGGTGCTCCATCATCCTGGGTCCTGGAGGTCTTGCGGCTTCAAACCAACTCACAATAGACTTACAACATGAGCAAAAAGCAAACCTATGTAGCTTGAGCCCAGGAGTTTGAGGCCAGCCCGGGCAACATAGCATGACTCTGTATCTCCAAAAAAATAAATTAGCTAGGCATGGTGGTATGCCCCTGTGGTCCCAGCTACTCAGGAGGCTGAGGTAGAAGGATGGCTTGAGCCTGGCAGGTGGAGATTACTCCACTGCATGGCAGCCTGGGGGAACAGAGCAAGACACTGTCTCAAACAAAACAAAAAACAAAGGATATATTAGACCAAACTCCAGATAAGATTTGTTTTATGCACGTCCTTGATTACCAACTACCACTCAACATGGTTGTATTTTCCCTCCATGCACAATGAATGTTTGTAGCTATTTATCAATAAAACACTTGCTAAATGAGAGCAGCAGACTTAAACTAAATAATTCAAAGTTAAGTTTTCTTATTTCTATTTCTAATTATATAAAAAATTTTAAAAAATGGCTCAATGACACTCTTCCATGAGCCACTGCTAAAATAAGGATCTTCTCTCATGACTGAATTAGGACAAGGACTCATTTCTGTGGAATTTTTAAAATAGCATCTCTAAAGAATTTTTACAACTTAATTAGCTTTTTGTTGACTAACCCTAGAGTTATCTGTGCATCTGACAAGCAAATGAGAAGGGAGGAGGAATTGAGGCATCTGAGAAAAAATGAAGAATCTTAAATGTCTGGATGGTTTCAACAGAAAACCTTAAGTGTGAACCTGCAGTCTCCTGAAAGAGGTCACCTGCCCAAGTCACCCTGGAGGGGAGAGCACATACCAAGGGCTCCCTGTAGAAGAGCCACCAACCTCAGCACCAGACTTTGATTGTATCTGCTGAGCCCTGAAGGAACCACGACTTATAGTAATTGCTCAAATAGAAAAACGTATTTTTGTTGAACCAAGGTTGTGACAGATGTACTAACCACACACACACACACAAAAAAAACACAGGGAGTCTGGTATTAGAAAATGACCATATTTTGCCAGGCATGGCGGCTCACGCCTGTCATCTCAGTACTTTGGGAGGCTGAGGAGGGCAGATCATGAGGTCAAGAGATCGAGATCATCTTGACCAACATGGTGAAACCCTGTCTCTACTAAAAATACAAAAATTAGCCGGTCGTGGTGGCGCGCACCTGTAGTCCCAGCTACTGAGCAGGCTGAGGCAGGAGAATCGCTGGCGACAGAGCAAGACTCCAACTGAAAAAAAAAAAAAAAGAAAAGAAAAAAAAAGAAAGAAAATGACCACATTTGTTCAAAAAAGTATAGACCAAGTATCTACTAGTGTGCCCAGCAGTGTACAAGATGCTAGGATAGCTTGTGGGAGGGAGGAGGCCAATTTGAAAAAGTAGCCATGGCTCTCAGGAGCTAATGGCACCTGCTGAAGTGTGCACTGTGGACTCTGCAGAATCTCTTGGAAGCTTGTCAGACATGCACATGGACCGCAGGCCCCATCCCAGGCCTCCTGAGTCAGAATTTGTATTCAACAAGATCCAGGGAATTCATTTTAAGAAACCACTTTGGGCCAGGCGCGGTGGCTCATGCCTTAATATCAGCACTTTGGGAGGCCGAGGCGGGCGGAACACCTGAGGTCAAGGGTTCAAGACCAGCCTGGCTAACATGGTGAAACCCCATCTCTACTAAAAATACAAAATTAGCTGGGTGTGGTGGCGTGCCTGTAATCCCAGCTACTCAGGAGGCTGAGGCAGGAGAATCACTTGAACCCGGGAGGCAGAGGTTGCAGTGAGCCAGGACTGTGCCACTGCACTCCAGCCCGAGCGACAGAGCAAGATTCTGTCTCCAAAAAAAAAAAGCAGAAACCACTTTGCTGTAGCAGCACTGAATTCAGTTTGAGAAGCACTCTCTAGGTGTGATGATAAAACGCTGAAACTGAAACAGACAGGAACTGGGGTGTCCGCATGAGCGGTTACCCATGCGGTGGTCAACAGGGCCATCTACCTAGATTCAGCTTGCTCCTTTTCTCCTTCCAAGCACACGGCAGGATTGTATTTTTTCACTGTCTTAAAGTTAGGTGTGGCTGTGCTTTAGACAATAAAATACCAGCAGAAGTGTCATGTGTCATTCCTGGGCAAAAGCTTTAAGAACCATGTGCTGTTTAACACAGTCCCTGAGGATTCCACACACTGGGTGCTCCATCATCCTGGGTCCTGGAGGTCTTGCGGCTTCAAACAACTCACAATAGACTTACAACATGAGCAAAAAGCAAACCCATGTTGCTTTACCACTGAGATTGTTAAACGGTGGCACATCATAACCCATCCTGACCCATATAGCACACACTCCCACAATGCTACCTTTTTCAGAATATTTCTGTTACTCCTCATCCACTGCTCAAATTCATCATTACTTTAAGGTAGGACCTCTTTTTTAGCCCTGAACAGCATTACTTAACTCAGTTACTCTCTTTGCTCATCAAACTTCACTCCGGAGTCATCTGATTTTTTCTTTTCCACAGATTTCCTCATGTGTTTATGCTTTTATCTTTTGTACCGTATGCTTTTTGGTAAGCTGCCTTAAATCCTATTTGCCACAAGGTGACAGACAGACAGTCACATGAACAGACACACCAGACTTGGCTTTGAATGAATTTCGGCTGTTTCCAAAAAAAAATCAAATCCACCCCTCAAAAGATTTGCTGTTATTGAGGATATTTATAAGAATGTGGTCCCAGGCCAGCATGTATTCCTTCTACCTATTCTTCCCACAAAAGGATACTTACAGAATGTTTGGTACACACAGTTCCCACTTTTGAAAAGTAATTCATTTCTGGACACACCATCTCTTTTTGCCTCACTATGAGGAGAAACTATGCTAGCTCCACAAAGACATTTAGCATCATTAACCAACATTTTTATTTTTAAAATTCAGTTTCATCCCAGCACTTTGGGAGGCCGAGGCAAGTAGATTACTTGAGGTCAGGAGTTCGAGACCTGCCTGGCCAACACGGTGAAACCCATCTCCACTAAAAATAGAAAAATTAGCCAGACATGGTGGTGGGCACCCGTAATCCCAGCTACTCAGGAGGCGGAGGCAGGGGAATTACTTGCACCCAGGAGGCAGAGGCTGCAGTGAGCCGAGATCGTGCCACTGCACTCCAGCCTGGGCGACAGAGCAAGACTCCACCTCAAGAAAAAAAAAAATCCATTTCAATATAGTTACTGAACCCCTTCCGCATGTTCTGACCTTGTGCTAAGCACAGGTAAACCTGATTTTAACTAGTTCCTTCTGGTGTACATTGAGGTTGTCGTTCATCTTGTGCTATCAGAGGCTGTGATATAATATACGCTGATATTTACAGCTTGCCTGATATATCAGATGCTCCCTGAGAAAAAATTTCTAGAAGCGGAATTGCTGGGACAGAGAACATGTACTTATTAACGTTTTGGAGGTATAGTGCCAAATGGTCCTTCAGGAAGCTCAGGACCATTTCCTTACACCCTGCCAATACCATTTTTTTTTTACATATTTCTGTCCTCAAGCTATTTTTTAATTAAATTTGCAATTATTTGATCACTGGTGAGACTAAATAGTTGAGGACTTTTTATATGGTTTTGTGTGTGTGTGTGTTCATTTGTTTTAAGAGACAGAGTCTCACTCTTTCGCTCAGGCTAGAGTTCAGTGGTGCAGTCTTGGCTCACTGCAGCTTTGACCTCCTGGGTTCAAGTGATCCTCCCACCTGAGCCTCCTGAGTAGCTGGGGCTACAGGCATGCACCATCACACCCAGCTAATTTTTTTGTATTTGTAGAGAAAAAATTTGGGTTTCTCCATGTTGCCCAGGCTGGTCTTGAACTCCTGGGCTCAAGCAATCTGCGCGCCTTAACCTCGCAAAGTGCTGGGATTATAGGCATGAGCCCCCGTGCCCAGCCTGTATATGTTTTATTATGAAGTGTCTATCCAAGTTCCTTGCCCATTCTTATACTGATATGTTCCTCTTTGTTTTGGGTTTTGTTGTTTTTTTTTTATTTATAAAAGCACTTTCTACATTAAGGAACTTTTTCCAAATTTGTATTTGCCTTTTACCTCCTTTTTTTGGGAAGAGATTTCTAGTGGCAGAATAAAGGATGGACAGATGGGGAAAATACAAAAGGGAAAAAGTGCATTACAAGTGACCTGCAAGAAGTGAGACCCCCTGAGGTTCCCTTACTCCCTCCGATCAACCCACCAGCAAGATCTGTTGACACTCTGCAAAATACATTCCAAATCCACCCACCTCTCACCATCTCCACTTCCATCACCCTGCTCTGAGCTTCCCCACTGGTCTCCTCGCTTCCCCTCCCTGTTTTCTTCAAATCCATTCTCCACCCTACAGTCTAGAAGAGCTTTCCAGAACACATCCGAAGATGCCACCCGCTTCAATCAAACCAAAGGCTTTTCCACTGCATTTAGAAAATGACCCAACTCCCCAGGTTCTCTCTCTTTCCCCCGCACATCCCCAACCCCTCCCCTGCTACTTGCCACTCTAACCATTCTGGAATATTCTGGCTCTCCCAGGTTTATCAAACACACTCCTCTACTCAGGGTTATGTGCATCTGCAGTCCCCCTCAGCCTCAAATTATTTTCCCCCAAATAGTCACATGGCTGGCTGGGCACAGTGGCTCACTTTGGGAGGCCAAGGTGGGTGGATCACTTAAGGTCAGGAGTTGGAGACCAGCCTGGCCAACATGGCGAAAACCCTATCTCTACTAAAAATACAAAAATTAGCCGGCTGTGGTGGCATGTGCCTATAGTCCCAACTACTTGGGAGGCTGAGGCATGAAAATGGTTTGAACCCAGGAGGTGGAGGCTGCAGTGAGCTGAGATCACACCACTGCACTCCAGCCTGGGCAGCAGAGCAAGACTCCAACTCCCAAAAAAAAAAAAAAAAAAAAGTTGAAAACAAATCAGAAGAAGAATATTACTTCACGGCCCATGAAAATTATAACAAATTCAAATTTCAGTCCATAAATAAAGTTTTATTGGAACACAGGCACACCCATTGGTTTCGGATTATCTCTGGCTGCTTTTGCACTACAGCAGCAGAGTGGATTAGTTGTGACAGAGACCATATGGGGTGCTCTCACTGCTTGTCACTGCCTCTGGCGCACTACAGATCACACCGAGGCAGCCGTAACTCAGTTATGCCTCGTAGCCCACAAAGCCTAAAATGTTTCCTGGCCTTTTACAGAAAAGATCTGCCAATGAAAGTTAAGAAGGAGAAGGTTTTAAGAAATGTTTCTGGCCGGGCGCGGTGGCTCATGCCTGTAATCCCAGCACTTTGGAAGGCCAAGGCGGGCGGATCACAAGGTCAGGAGTTTGAGCCCAGCCTGACCAACATGGTGAAACCCCGTCTCTACTAAAAATACAAAAAATAGCCGGGCGTGGTGGCGCGTGCCTGTAATTCCAGCTACTCAGGAGGCTGAGGCAGGAGAATCGCTTGAACCCAGGAGATAGAGGTTGCAGTGAGCCGAGATCGTGCCATTACACTCCAGCCTGAGCGACAGAGCAAGACTCTGTCTCAAAAAAAAAAAAAGAAATGCTTCTAAGGAAGAAGGGAAGGGATGAGGCTTGCTAACCTACTGAACAGGAAAGGAAAGGTAAGGGGAGAGATATCAGGGGAGTTGGTGGACGGATGGTGGTGACATTCACTAAAGTTTAGAGCAGGGGTGTCCAATCTTTTGGCTTCCCTGGGCCACACTGGAAGAAGAAAAATTGTATTGGGCCTCACATAAAATACACTAATGCTAACTATAGCTGATGAGCTAAAAAATATATATCTCACACACACACACACAAAAAAAAACCCTCATGTTTTAAGAAAGTTTACAAACTTAAGGCCGGGCACGGTGGTTCACACCTGTAATCCCAGCACTTTGGGAGGCCAAGGCAGGTGGATCACCTGAGGTGGGAAGTTCAAGACCAGCCTGACCAACATGGAGAAATCCCATCTCTACTAAAAATACAAAATTAGCCAGGCATGGTGGCGCATGCCTGTAATCCCAGCTACCCAGGAGGCTGAGGTAGGAGGATCGCTTGAACCCAGGAGGCAGAGGTTGCAGTGAGCCGAGATCACACCATTGGACTCCAGCCTGGGCAACGAGAGCAAAACTCCGTCTCAAAAAAGAAAGTTTACAAATCTGTGTTGGGCCACATTCAAAGGCCATCCTGGGCCACATGTTCCACAAGCTTGGTTTAAAGGCTGGGAATAGAAGAAGGCAGTGAAGAGGCTGGGCACGGTGGCTCGTGCCTGTAATCTCAGCACTTTGGGAGGCCAAGGTGGGAGGATCACTTGAGCCCAAGAGTTTGAGACCAGTCTGAGAAACATGGTGAAACCCTGTCTCTACAAAAAACACAAAAATTAGCCAGGCGTGGTGGCAGGTGCCTATAATCCAAGCTACTTGGAGGATCATTTGAGCCCAGGAAGTCAAGGCAGCAGTGAGCTATGATCATGCCACTGTACTCCAGCCTGGGCAACAGAGCAAGACCCTGTCTCAAAAAAAAAAAAAAAAAAAAAAAAAAGAAGGCAGTAAGGAGAGGAGAAAGGGCTGGGCACGATGGCTCACGCCTGTAATCCCAGCACTTTGGGAGGCTGAGGTGGGTGAATCACGAAGTCAGGAGTTCGAGACCAGCCTGGCCAACCTGGTGAAACCCCATCTCTACTAAAAATACAAAAATTAGCCAGGCATGGTGGTGGAAGCCTGTAATCACAGCTACTCAGGAGGCTGAGGCAGGAGAATCACTTGAACCCAGGAGGTGGAGGTTGTAGTGAGCCGAGATCGCGCCATTGCGCTCCAGCCTAGGCAACAGAACAAGACTCCATCTCAAAAAAAAAAAAAAGAGGAGAGAGATGATGAGTTTAGTTTTGACATGTGAAATTTGAGTACCTAGGGGCTGAATCTGAATACCAGCTCCAAGCTCAAGAAGAGTAGTAGACAGAGAAATAGGAAGTTAAACTAAAAACAAATTCTTAAAGATGGTAGGGAAGACAGAAAGCGTGAAGAAAGGAGGTGGGTGGGTCCTCTTAAGACTTCTCAAAAACTTCTCACAGTTCATATACCTACTGAAACTAAACTTTCACAATGTCACAACATGTTCTGGTCAGTCAAGGAAAAGCCAGAGAGATCTGCCAGCCGCCACTTCTTCTTCTCGCCATAGGCATAAACACCACCCCAGAAGCCTCGCCATAGCAGGGAGACACAGAAATATACTAATTTTGCATTTAAGTACAGAGGAATCCCTCCTGACATTTTGTTAGAAAGCCTGTCATGTGTCGCCTTGCTGCTGTGAGTAATAAGACAGCACAGTCCCCTGGGCTGGACTGATAATAGTCAAAATACCTTACATGTACGCAAGGCTTCCTGGTTTACCAAAAACATTTTCTTTCACCAGCGAAGTGGGGATCAGTATCCGTGTTCACAGACAAGGTCTACTACACCGTCAGAAAAAAGCTGGGCTTTTGCAGACTGAGAAGAGTGTGTGAAGGTCAGCCTCTCATTCATGTTTCTAGGTGGTAACAGACATCAGGGATCCACAGAGTGGTGAACAGATGTCAGGGATCCCCGCCGACTTGTTGCTAAGGGAACTTTTGTGAAAATGCCCTGAATCCACTCAATCCATAAGCCTTGCTCATTGCTTTAAAGTCCTGTGGGGTAGCCACTGACCAGTCCAGCACACAAGTATAACAAAGGAGGTGGTTCCTTCTGAGCTGAGGCTGACAGAGTGGTGGGCCAAAGGTCATTTTCTAACACCAGGAGCTACAAATACTGGCCACAGCCCCCATACCAAGGAGGAGGGTGATTTAGTGAAGATGTCAGAAAGCACGCTGGTCTTTTAAGTCACAATTACCCACCCCTCCGAGCCACAAGCCCTAATTACACCTTTTGTGAACAGAGTTGATGACTGTCTGAAAAATACTAGCATGACAGACAAGGTCACACTCATTTTGGGTGATTTTCATGTTGCAGAAAGAAAGGAAAAGGCTCTGTATTAAAATCAATTTGTGTAATATAGCAAACATCTATTAGATGTCAGGGAGTTCAGATCCACTGTCTATGAATCACCAGCACTGAACAGCCCTGGCCTAAAAAAAGCTGGACTGGTATGTCAATGGCTTAGTGGACAGGCCCAGAGCCAAGCAAATCTGATTTCAAATTCCAGCTGCATCATTTATCGTGTGGCCTTTAGAAAGAAACCTCCAGAGTCAAAAAAAAAAAAAAAAAAAAAAAAACCCTCCAAGGATTGCAATAGAGGTAGAACTGCCAAGTCTCTGCATTTTACCTCCCTCTTGGGGTTCTCTCTCTCATCAGTCTGGCCTGGCACTACCTCCCCACTAATGGATCATCTGTCCCATGTATGTTCTCCCTAGCCTTCTGAGGGAGCCAGTCTGCAATACGGCCCTGGATGAACCATGCCTCCCTTGTAACCACACCTGTACCCATCTCCCTTCCAAATTGACTCTGGACAGATCCTGTGACTACTTTCCCAGTAGAATGTGGCAGAAACGATATGCCAGTTCTGGGCCTAGGCCATAAGAGGGCCTGGCAATGTATGCCTTTGCATTCTTAGAAGCCAGCTACCACATAACTCCAACCACCCTGCTGAAGAGAAAGGCCATGTGGAAAGGCCCTGGAGAATGAAACACTACATGGAGAAAGGCGCCACATGGAAGAACATCAAAGCACCAGACAGGTGAGTGAAGATGACATTTTGGAGGCTGCAGTCTAGTTGAGCCTCCAAGACTCTGCCCCAGCCACCATCTGATTGCAACTGCATGACACTGAGACACACCAGCAGAAGAACCACCCAGCTGAGCCCTGTCAATCCACAAAACCATGCCAGATAATAATAAATTGTTGTTTTGAAACACTAAATCTTGGGGTGGCTTGTTACATGGCAATAGATAAAACATCATTCCTTAATTATCCATAGCACAGCCCACTCTCTCCCACAGACACTCCTTATCAACTCCTGCAGCACAACTGCATGAACCCAAAATGGGAGAACAAAGGGTAGAGTAAAGGAAATCAAGTTTAAGGGTGACCCTCAGCAGCCATTCTAGTTTTGCTAGCAAACAGTGTCATATTCTGTTAGTAACCCAGAAGTCCAGATTATCCAGCCAGATCCTGGATTCTAAGAATACCATCTAGTTCAAAGAAAGCTCTATTTTGTTTGCATTCCAATCCCATTGTCCCCCAGAATTATTTCCCAAAAGCTCTGGGAAGTTTTGTAGATGCCTTACAGCATTCCCCAGGTCCCTAATTTCTTCTCTCCACTCAAGCAAAGTACAGGCCACAGGAATTCCTGGACACTATTAAACCCTCCAACCACTGACCTGTCCAGCCCCTGGGCCTGTCCTGGTACCATGTCTTTCTCTCCAAATCTTCCCCAAGATGGAGATCTAGGCTTCTCTATCCACCTCCCCCAGGAGCTATTTCTCAGCCTTGATGTATCCCAGAAAGCTGGTGGAAATATTCCCACATGTGGGGTTCCCAGGTCTATGGAGGCAATCTCAGGCCTAGCTTGGAGCTGGCAGAACATGCTCCCACAGCTCCTATTCTCTGGTCTCAGGTCTCTTCCTCTACCATATCTCTCAAATGATGTTAAAAAGACTTCTCGGCCAGGCGCAGTGGCTCACACCTGTAATCCCAGCACTTTGGGAGGCCGAGGCGGGTGGATCACGAGGTCAGGAGATTGAGACCATCCTGGCTAACATGGTGAAACCTCGTCTCTACTCAAAATACAAAAAATTAGCCAGGTGTGGTGGTGAGCACCTGTAGTCCCAGCTACTCGGGAGGCTGAGGCAGGAGAACGGTGTAAACCCGGGAGGCGGAGCTTGCAGTGAGCCGAGATCACGCCACTGCACTCCAGCCTGGGCAACAGTGCGAGACTCGATCTCAAAAAAAAAAAAAAAAAAGACTTCTCAATTCCTCTCCCTCGTCATAGCAGAAGAAACCCTCAGGAAAGATTTTTCTAGTTGATTTTATCTAATAACCAGCTGTGGGCCTTGGCTGTAAGGCCTATTCCTTTTCTGGAGGTAGGTGTTTCCCTCTGCCCATCCTTTGAAGAGCTGCACCACCCCCTGAGTAGGAAGAACCCTTGTGGCCAGAGTCCTTGGGCCTACCAGAGACCTCTACACTTCCCTGCCTGTGCTGAGGTTTTCCTGCAAGCTGCTCTCTGGAAGCCAACCAAGTATGTGCTATACCATTTCCTTGGAGTCTTGACCAAAGAGATTGCCCCAAAAACCAAGACCTCCTCCAAGCTGGCCTCCTCCCAAGGGCTAGCTGGCCACAGGGTCAGATCTGGTGACTCTCTTAGAGTTGGCTCCCAACTCCCCTCCCCTGTGTATGCTTCCTGCAAAGGCTGGGTCTCTCGGTTCCCCTTGCTTCATCTGAACAAGGAAGATCTCCTTCGGAAGTATCCAGTGTGCACACAGTATTCAATGCCTCGCTCCCCTCCGCCAAGATGGGGTTTCCTAGTATCACTCTTTCCATCAGGGTGAAAGTTCTGCTGGAGAAGGGAGCACATTAGAGATGCCATGTTCATCTGTGTACCCACAATCCCATCCCTAGCCCAGGAGGCTAGTACAGTCCACCTGTCTGTACTTGTTTCTCCAACAGCTGCCCTGGCCTTCTGAACCCCATGCTCCCAAGCAAGCTCAGTGACAGCACCACATGGGCTGACATCTCATGAGGTTCGCCATCTCCAGTATCTATGGGCCCCCTCTCTAGTTTCATGAGTCCAGATGCTGGCCAGTCTACCTACCAGCCTGGGGAACTCTGCATTCTCTGAGTCTGCCCTTCAGGACTCACCCCATCCCAAGCGACTCTGCCTGCATATCCTCTATCTCTACCTAGCCTTCAGCCTTGAGGTCCAACTTGCTCATGTAGGAGGTTCCCAGATGCCAAGCACCTGACCCACAAGCCCCCCCTGTTGAAACTGCATCTGCTTTGGCCCTGAGAAGAGTCCCATCCAGTACTTAGGCCACAGGACTCAGGCCCCCTGTGGGAAGACCCCCAGCTGGCTCTGAGTAAAAGTCACAATTTGGGGTTAGCAGGGAAGATCCTCCAAGTTGCTCCTGGATGCAGCTGTCCTCACTTTAGCCCTAGAGGTTCAGCCTCCCTTTCGCGGTGCTGTCACCAACATGCTGACCTCAGGGGCTGCGCTTGCCCCTTTTCCCCATGGATCCAGACCCTTCACTCACATGTTGTTTGGCATAGTTGAACTCGGGCTATCATGTTTAAAAAAGGCACAGGCGCAGGGGGTGATACTCAGCCATCTGAGCTGCTAACAAAACATGCGAGCATTACTAGTTGGGGAGCTGACTTCACCTCTCTCATATTCAGCTTGCTTGGCTATAAAATGGGGGAAGTACCTCACCCTTCACAGAGCTGTCAGGGAACTGGTGATAATGTGCACGTACTGTGCCGAGCAGGTGCTCAGAAGTATTGCTCACGCAGATGGATGCTTCTGTTGCAAGTTACTAGTCAGGAATGGTCTTCAGAGGCCCTGAGACACCGGAGATCTCCTACCTTTGTATATGTCAGAGGATGGGACAGACACACCCAAAACTGTCCCGGTTGTTAATTCTGCTTGCCCCCTGGCCCTGGTCTACCGTCCCTTTCCCGGAAGAAAAAGCAGCACTCCACTCTTGCTAACTAACACCTATCCAGCCTCACCCCTACACAAAACACAACTGGCTCAGCCCAGCCAGGGATGCTCCTCACCGGACAGACATCCATCAGCCAAATTTCCACATCAGAATTTCCTGGAAAAGGGAGACCACCCGAAGAACTCCCAAAATACGTATCTATCCCAGGGCTTCAAGCTAGAAACAAGGAGGCCCCTTGCTTCTCATGTAAGAAGCAATACATTCACTTTCTTTTACATCCGAATCTCAGGAAAGGAACTGAAAAAGCCAGGGCAGGGAACACCTGAGCCTCTCCTACAAGTAGGGCAGTCTCCAGATACAGAACCAAGAGGGTTCCTCCAACATACTCTGCTGACAGCCCATGAAAGCTCATTCCAGCAGCCCCTAAACTTTGCTCAAATGCTACTGATGCCTTTAGGAGAGATTTTGTTGTTCTCTGGACCTGAAAGCAACCTAATGTACTTTTATAAGGCCAGGCTCTTGCTGACAATGTTGCCATAGGATACATCCTCAGGCGGACTCACCCTGTAACCATTTCACTTCTTTCTTTCTCTCCCCCCACCCCCCACCCCCGATGAATTGCACTGAGCAGTTTCAGTCAAAATTTGCTACTTTGTTCTCTGTGAAGTAGGTCAAGAGTTAAATTATAAATAAATTCAGCCTCCATGATTTCTTCGGGCAGTGTTTTACCAGAATGTTTAGGAATACTGACACAATTGAAGGTAACTGTTAATTTAGTCTTTACAAGAATCCTGGAGGCAGGCGGGCTTCTAGTAAAGGGGATGTCCTGGGAGGTCATCCCCCCACACACAAAGGACTTTAGAAACTTCGAGTCTCACTCAGGCTGTGACTGTGAGTGAGCTCAGTGATTAGAGGACAGCCTGTCACACAGACAATAAACAGCCAGCCGCCTTGCCTCAGCAGGTCCTGTGTAGCCCTGGGGCCAGGCCAGAACCCCAGAACAAGCCACTTTCGGGGTCTGAGCCTTAGCCTGGGGGAGCTGGACCAGGGGAGAGGGCAGTGGCGGGGTGGGTACTACGGCACCCCGGGATCAAGCCTGATGAGGGGGCTCGGGCTGGTGGCCAGCAGGCTCGGCTGACCAGCAAGTGGGTGGGCCCGAGGCGGCCAGGCAGCCTGACCCAAGTCAGCACGACCGTCCACGGGTCGTCAGGCTCTAGACTCCCGAGTGGAGACGCGGGACTGCGGGACCGAGTCGGTGCCACTTTCTCGGACCCCTGATCCTCCGTGCATCTTCCCAAGACCGCCAGACCCTTCACCGGCCCCTGCCACTGCCGGGAACGCTCCCGCCTGCTCCTGAACTTACACAGGCAACAAGTTCTCGCTTCCTCAGAGCCGCCACGGTGTGCTCGGGAGGCCCGGCGCAAGAGGGAAGCTCCCCGCGAGTCCGCTTTGCCCACGCCCCGAGGGGCGCCCGCTGCCGTCGCTGCCCCCCAGGAGCGTGGAGCTACAGGTCGCGTCGGCAAGGGCTGCCCCCCGGGGGGCCCCTCCGACCGGGACGCTGCGGCATCCCCGGAACGGGCAACAGGTACGCGAGCGCACCGAGGACCGCAGCCCCGGCTCCTCCAGCCCCGGCCCTCGCCCCTTACCTCCAGCAACTGCACGTAGCTCGCCGGGAACCAGCCACGGAGCCCGTCCTCCTTCTCGCCTTCCCACCAGCCGCCGTCCGGGACCTGCAGCAGCGTGATCAGCTCGCCCGCGGCGAAGCGCAGCCCCTGGCCGTGCCGCTCCCCGGAGAAGGGGTACAGGGTCCGGCAGCGAGCGCCGGACATGGCCTTGGCGCCCGGGTTCACAGCGCAGCCTGCATCCCCGCCGAGCCCCACGGGCTGGGCAGCGGCTCCGCGGGGTCCCAGGCGCCCGGCGCTCCGGGCTCCCGCGCTCTGGGCGCGCGCCGTCTCTGAGGTGCGCGGGGGTCCTCGGGCAGGCGGGGGACGCGCGCTCCGCGCAGGGAAGCGGAGACTCGTTGGCTTCGCAGAGCGAGCGGCGACGCCCCCGGGCCGGGCAGCTCGCGGATCCCAGCTCTGGGCTGGGGGGCGGGGCTCAGGGGGAGGAGACCCAGGCGCCGCGGGCTCCGGAGACAACTTCCCGGGAACGCGGAACGCGGGCTGCCGCCGCGAGGACTGGCCGGGGCCGGGGCCGGGGCCGCCCCGGCGCGCGGAAATGCGCAGCTCCCCCGGGAGGTGGGACCGGGAGCATCCCCCGCGGCAGGACTCCGCGGCGCGGGAGGGAGCGGCGGGCTGCGGTGGAGAGGGGCTGGCGGCCGGGTGGCCGGGCGGGGGCTCGCTCTCTGGCGAGGGGGCGGGCCGGGGCGGGGCCAGGGCGGCCACGCCCGCGGAGGGCTGCGCGCTCCCTCGCAGAGGAGCCTGTCACTGGGGAGAGGGGCTCCCACTCGCGCCCCCACCGCCGGGGACCGCGGAAATGGAAACGCCCCTCTGTTCTGTGCCTGCTTTGTAGGCCTGGCGGCCCGTGGCGTGCGGGCGGCTTCTTCGAGGTGTCTGCTAGGGATCGTTTGTGGTTGTCATTGTAGTGGTTGAACCTGGGGTTGAACTTGACTCACCGGAAACTGAACAACGGGTGAGGACAGGTTTGAAGCCTGGCGCCTGAGCCCAGCAGCCTGGTGGCAGCGTGGCACGCTGGAGGGACGCAATGGGAAGGAGACGGGGTCGGAGTTGATAGAATTGGAAACAGTCGATGGGGATAAATGGAGGAAAGGCAAACGGTGAGACGAACAGCACCAATGCTTTTACTTGCAGAGGGAAGGCCGGCCCAGGGTACTAGCCCTCCCGAAATCGAGATGGGCTGACTAAAGAGTCTACACTCATGTAGTCAGTCAACAAACATTACCCGGAAGCTGCCATGTTCCATGCGATGTGCCAGGTACTACAAAGATCATTTGGGCCAGTCCCTGCTCTCCAGGGACCAGTGAACCTGAGTGCTGCAGAATGTTGACCTTGAACTGACCGTACAGAAGTAAAAGAAAGCTTGGTTTCTTTGCTATTCTACTCCATAAAAAATTTTTAAAAAATTTAAAAAGTACATTTTTTAGCCTGTAAATAGCTGGACTTGGCCAGGCGCGGTGGCCCACGCCTGTAATCCCAGCAGTTTGGGAGGCTGAGGCAAATGGCTCACTTTAGGTCAGGAGTTCGAGACCAGCCTGGCCAACAAGATGAAACCCCATCTCCACTAAAAATACAAAAATTAGCCAGGCGTGATGGCGGGCGCCTGTAATCCCAGCTACTCAGGAGGCTGAGGCAGGAGAATGGCTTGAACCCGGGAGGCGGAAGTTGCAGTGGGCGGAGATCACACCACTGCATTCCAGCCTGGGTAACAAGGGCGAAACACCGTCTCAAAAAAAAAAAAAAAAAAAAGCTGGACCCTTTAATACGCCTGTATACCTCTGTCTACTCCTTCCCCCTCCCCCAGTCACCTTCTGTGGCTCCCTATTGCCTTTTAAATTTGGTACAAACTTCTCCGCCTGTACATTTCAGGCCCTCCACAACGCCTCCTCTAGCTTCACCTCTTATTGTGCCTGCCTAGATATCCATTACAAAACCAGTCAGGCCGGGCTCCAAAAGCCTGAAGATCTTGTACACCTGTCTATGCTTTGAATCAGACCCTGGCACAGAGCCTTTCACCTAGTTCAGTGGTTCTCAATCCTGGCTGCACATTAAAGTCATTACACAACTTTTTAAAAATACTCATGCCCAGGCTTTAAGAGTCACTACTGAGCCGTAGTCTGCAGCTAAGCCATCTCACCTGAGCAGCCCATCTGTTCTCCAGCCATGGGCAAAGTGACACATGCAGATTATTTGTAATAGTCCATCAATTGCAAAGTCTTGAACATTTGCTTGGCCAGAAATATAAAGAAACAAACTCTTGACCACAGTCACCACTAAGAGTCCCTTAACGCGGAGCTGCATAACTTCATATCAAAAACAGTCATTAAAAATAGCTGGCCCAATGAAGTTTTAAAAGAGATACAATTCCTTGTATCAGGAAAATATGTGACTTCCAGCAGGCTGTTCTCAGGCTTCATTCCTGATGATGTGGCCTGAATCAAGGTAGGACAACTGATTTCCAGCCATCCTGCAACCCCAAATTCTCTGCGTGCCCGTGAGGAACCGTGATCCAGTTTGGACTTGAGAAATCGCAGCCTACACAGCATGCCACACACTCGAGTTCTACGTGACCCACCTCAAACATTCCTGCAGCAACCAAAAATGATAATAGCTGTTAATTTCTCCACTTAATTCATTTCATTCCTGTAATCCTATGAGCTGATGAGGTGACTGTTGTCCCAGTTTTCAGGTAAAGAAACTGGGCCCAAAGAGTGTGACTTGTTCACCATCATACAGCTGGTCAACAGCAGAACCAGCTTTGAACTCAATTCTAGCTTATTGTACACTGAGTGTTGCTTTCTGTAGCCCCCCCTGCCAGTTAGAAAGCAGGTATCCTAGTGACTCACCCACAAATAGCACCTTAAGAGAAAGTTCTCTAGGCCGGGCATGGCCTGTGAGAGCTTATGCCTCTAATCCTGGCACTTTGGGAGGCCGAGGCGGGCAGATCACAAGATCAGGAGATTGAGACCAGCCTGGCCAACACGGTGAAACCCCATCTTTACTAAAAATACAAAAATTAGCTGGGTTTGGTGCCGCATGCCTGTAATCCCAGCTACTCAGGAGGCTGAGGCAGGAGAATCGCTTGAACCTGGAAGGTGGAGGTTGCAGTGAGCTGAGATCACGCCACTGTACTCCAGTCTGGCGACAGAGCAAGACTCCATCTCAGAAAAAAAAAAAAAAAGAAAAGAAAAGAAAAGGCTCTCTGGTGATACCCAATGTCAGTCTTCATAGAAATAAGACTGGACTAGCAGTTAGTGGAACTCCTGTTCCTGATCTCATCAATCAAGTAACCTCCAAATCCTCAAGTCTTCCCATACCTTTGGGTCTATTTCCCCATCTGTAATTGGAGATCGAATCCAGTAACTGGAATATGGGAATTTAAGTGGTTAAATGTAGTTAGTGGTTAAATATGTTGGCTTTGGACTGCTTTTATTCAAACCTCATTTCTGCCACTTTCTAGCTGTGTGCCATTGGGTGATTTACTTACATCTCTGAGCCTCATTTTCCTCATCACTACAAGAAGACAACAGTAGTATTAATATCATAGAGTTATTAAGAATATTAAGTGAGGAAGCATGTAAACTGTTTAGAGCAGTGCCTGGCACATTAAATGCCCCTATGTTAGCAATTGTTTTTATCTGTCCAGTTCAAGGGTCCTGGTGATTTATTACGTAACACTTCTTTTTTAACTAAGATTTCTAGAGCAACAATAGAAGGAGGAACTCTTACATCTTTGGGATGCCACAAATTTTGTAGAAACACACTTTGGCTTTCTGTTTTCTCCCAGGATCTTGAAGGAAAGATAAATTCCTCCCTTATCAATTTTCCCTCCTGCCTTCTCCCTCTCTGATCTTCTATTACTATCTTGATATAGTATTTAAATCTTTAATTATTTTGCTTTTTTTTTTTAATTTAGGCAAGATCTGGCTGTATTGCCCAGGCTGGAGTGCAATGGTGTGATCTTGGCTCACTGCATCCTCCGCCTCGCGTCTCAAGCCATCCTCCCAACCTCAGCCTCCAGAGAAGCTAGCTGGGACCACGGGTGCACAGCACCACAGCTAGCTAATTTATTTTTGCTTTTTTTTTTTTTTGAGATGGAGTCTCGCTCTGTCGCCCAGACTGGAGTGCAGTGGCACGATCTCGGCTCACTGCAAGCTCCACCTCCTGGGTTCATGCCATTCTCCTGCCTCAGCCTCCCAAGTAGCTGGGACTACAGGCGCCCGCCACCATGTCCAGCTAATTTTTTATATTTTTAGTAGAGACGGGGTTTCACCATGTTAGCCAGGCGGATCTCAATCTCCTGACCTCGTGATTTGCCCGCCTCGGCCTCCCAAAGTGCTGGGATTACAGGCGTGAGCCACCACGCCCAGCCTATTTCTGCTTTTTTTTAAAAAATAATTATTATTATTAAGTCTTATTTTACTGGTTAGACTGTTAGTAACTCAGGAGAGGAATAGCATCTTTGTTTTAAATTTCCATCTGTCTTTTTTTTTTTCTTTTTTAGACGGAGTTTTACTCTTGTCACCCAGGCTGCAGTGCAATGGCATGATTTTGGCTCACTGCAACCTCCATCTCCGAAGTTCAAGTGATTCTCCTGCCTCAGCCTCCCGAGTGGCTGGGATTACAGGCATGCACCACCACGCCTGGCTAATTTTGTATTTTTAGTAGAGATGGGGTTTTGCCCTGTGGGCCAGGCTGGTCTCGAACTCCTAACCTCAGGTGATCCACCCACCTCTGCCTACCACAATGCTGGGATTACAGGCATGAGCCACTATGCCTACCCTATCTATCCTTCTTAAAGCCTAACGTTGACTCATACAAAAAGCAGGCATTCAGTACTTCTTGATCTACTTTTGCATAGATTGTTTGGACCCTGTTCATATTTAGATTTTCTACTTGCTAAGTTGTTGTATAAACCTGTGTCAGAGCTTTCTCTACACACTGTGCATTTGATAGTTATGTAGTGGCTGATATTTCATTTCTACCCAAGACAACCTTATATACCTTTCTATCAGCCTATGGATGGCAGAGAAATTGAAAGGTTTCCATTTCTTTACAACGTTAAACATAGCCAGGCGTGGTTGCTCACACCTGTAATCCCAATGCTTTGAGAGGCTGAGGCTGTGGGATCCCTTGAGGCCAAGAGTTCAGGACCAGCCCAGACAACATAGTAAGACCCCTGTCTCTACAAAAAATAAAATAAAATAAAAAATAAATAAAATAATTTAGCCACAGGATGTGGTGACACGTCCCTGTGGGCCCAGCTACTCAGGAGGCTGAGGTGGGAGGATCACCTGAGCCTAGAAGATCGAGGCTGCAGTGAGCCATGACCACACAACTGCACTCCAGCCTGGGCAGCAGTGCAAACCCCTGTCTAAAAAAAAGAAAAAGGAAGAAAAAGCAAGTTAAACATAAATTTACCTAATGACCCAGCAATTTCTTCCGAGGCATCTGTCTAAGAGAAATGAAAACATATGTCCACACAAAACTTGTAGTGAATGTTCATAGCAGTATTATTCACAGAAGTCAAACAGTGGAAATAATCTAAATGTCCATCAGCTGGTGAATAGATAGACAAGATGTAGTATGCCAATAAAATGGAATATTTACTCAGCCATGAGAAGGAGATATTGATTCGCACTACAACATGGATGAACCTCAAAGACATTATGCTAAGTGAAAGAAGCCAGACACAAAAGGCAATGTATTATATGATTCCATCTATATGCAACATCCAGAAAAGGCAAATCCATAGACATGATTTAAAAATTAGTGGTCACCTGGAATTCGAGCTGCAAACAAGGAAGAAAGAAACAAACACAAGGTTTCTTTGGGGTGATGGAAATGTTCTAAAATTAGTTTGTGTAATGATCACGCAACACAGTAAGTCACCAAACCGTACACGTAAAACAAGTAAAATTCGAGGTATATAAATTATACCTCAAAAAATTGTTAGTGTTAAGCAAAAATCAAAATTCATAATGATTTTCATCACCCAACAAGAGTTATCTTTCTCAACTCATGTGTGCCATTTCATTCAACAACAGCTCGAAGAGGTGTTAAACACATATTAGAAAATGGACAGTGTGCTGGGCCTAGGGATAGAGAGATAACTATGACAGCTATATAAAGAATACTGGCTGAGCATGGTGGCTCATGCCTGTAATTCCAAAGCTTTGGAAGGCTGAGGTTCGAGGATCACTTGAGGCCAGGAGCTCAAGTCCAGCCTGGGCAACATAGTGAGACCCCATCTCTATAAAAAATTTGCCGGGCATGGGGGCATGTGCTTGTAGTCCCAGCTACTAGGGAGGCTGAAACAAGAAGATCATTTGAGCCTAGGAAAGCTATGATTGTGCCACTGCACTCCAACCTGAGTGTCACAGCAAGACCCTGTCTCTAAAAAAAAAAAAAAGAAAAATAGGTTTTAAAATAAAACAATTCATATAGATCAATAAAGAAAACATAGACAACCAAATAGAAAAATGGGCAAAGAACTTGAACAGGCATTTCACAAAAGAAGATATCCAAATGACCTATTGGTCATATTGAAAGATGCACAACATCATTAATCATCAAGAGAGCATGATTTGCTTTTCTTTGATTTTGATTAAATCATAAGAAGGTATCAATATACACTCAGAAAGTAATGAAGATAAAAACAGAACAGAAAACACCACATATTGGAGAGGCTGTGGTACACCCGGAGCTGTCATACACTGCTGGTGAGAGCCTGTTGGAAAATTGGCAGTATTTAGCACAGTTGAGTTGAGCGTTCTCCATAACTCATCTAATCCCCTTCTAGGAATATAACCAACTAAGTTATGTTGATATGTCCAACAGAAGATGTACAACAATGTTCATAGCAGCACTATTTATAACAGCCCCAAACTAGAAACAACCCAATATCTATCAAACTAGAATTGATAAATTGTGACATATTTATACAATGGAAAACTCTACACTTAGAATAAACAGGCTTGGTACAATGACTCACCTCTGTAATCCCAGAATACCGGGAGGCTGAGGTGGCGGGATCTCTTGACGCCAGGAGCTTGAGACCAGCCTGGTCAACACAGTGAGGCCTCATCTTTACTAAAAATAAAATAAAATAATTTAGCCAGGCATGATGGCATGTACCTGTAGTCCCAGCTACTCAAGAGGCTGAGGTGGGAGGATCGCTTGAACCCAGGAGGTCGAGGCTACAGTGAGCTGAGATCACACCACCGTACTCCTGCCTGGGTGACACAGTAAGACCCTATCTGGAAAAAAAAAGAGAGAGAGAGAGAGAGAATAAACAAACTATTGCTACATATAAGTGAATCCCATGGATGTAATGTGGAGCAAAAGAAGCCAAACACTAAAGAGCAGAGACATCATGATTCTGAGAGAGGAGGAAGGAAGAAACCAGTCAGGCAGGCAGTTAGGGTGGGTCCTCGGTAAAATTATTTCAAACAAAAGAAGAGCCTGAAAAATCAAACTGCAGGCACAGATTAGGGAATTTGCACAGGGGGGCTTGCCTAAGACATTCCAACAGCCACATAGATAAGAAAGGCTACACAGGGGACTTGCCCAGACGTGCCCACAATGGAAAATTCCATCCCCTGACACATGTGCAGTAAGAGGAACAAAGCAATATGGAGTAATTTAAGCTAAGGAGCCCCATGTGCACTAGGAGGATGAGGTGGAGCTACCAGAAATTCACACCTTATACAAATGAGAAGCCCAGCCCTCACTGGTTTCTTATAAAAGCCTCTGTATTCAACTGTGAAATGGCAACCCTCTTTCAGGCCCCCTCTCTGCAATGGAGAGCTTTCTCCTTTCGCTTATTAAACTTTTGCTCCAACCTAACCCTTGGTGTCTATGCTCCTTAATTTTCTTGGTCATGAGACAAAGAACTTCGGGTGATACCTTGGGCAACACCAAGGTACACCAATGCTACACTGGGTGCATTGGCGAGACTGTAACAATTCCATGTATATGACATTCCTAGAAGTCAGGAGAGGAGTTATTTTGGGGAAAGGTAGTGACGGCACAGGGGTGTCTAGGTTGCTGATAATAATCTATTCCTTGATCCTGTTGCTAGTTACATGAGCTGTTCTCCAGTCTGTATACTAATTTGTGCGCTTCTCTGTGTGGATGCTATTTTTCGATATGGTTTGTTAAAAAATAATAGTATTCTGGCCGGGTGCGGTGGCTCACGCTTGTAATCTCAGTACTTTGGGAGGTGGATGGATCACCTAAGGTCAGGAGTTCAAGACCAGCCTGGCTAATATATAGTGAAACCCCGTCTCTACTAAAAAAATACAAAAATTAGCTGAGCATGGTGGCGGGCACCTGTAATCCCAGCTACTTGGGAAGCTGAGGCAGGAGAATCGCTTGAACCTGGGAGGTGGAGGTTGCATTGAGCTGAAATCATGCCACTGCACTCCAGCCTGGGTGACAGAGCAAGACTTCATCTCTCTCTCAAAAAAAAATAATAATCACAATGGTATTCTAATCTCAAAGAATTTGTAGTCTAAATTCTACAGAGATGCTTTCCAAACTTTTTTGACTGTGCACCCCTATCAGTAAAACTCCCGGAGATATCTACTTCTATTATCTATGAATTAGATAGATGAACCACTAAACTAATAAGCATATTATCATAGAATTAAAAATTTAAAAAGGTAATATTGAAGAAGATGTAATATTCAAATAGCCGTTCTAATATTGTATTCCTGCACCATAATGGAAGTTTTATGTACTTCTCAGTGATCTTGAGAATCGGTTTCAAGAAGATACTGGGAAAGAAAGTTAATATACTGAAAATAAGCATTTTGGAATCATGACTTCAGAGAAGTAAATGGGTCCAGTTCTCCCCTTGGAGTCCGGAAGAAACCTGGCATTGGGCCTCCATAGAAGAGGAAGTGTGAAGAGTTCTATCCATCCCTTCCTTGATTTTCTCATCCAGAATCTCAGCCAGAGTTCCAGCCAAAGATTCTGAAACTTAAACGTGTATAAGGATCACTGGAGAAACATGTTAGAAAGGATGCCTATTTTTAGGCCACCCTCCCAGAGATTCTGACTTAGTGGGTCTGGGATGGGACCCAGGAATCTGTGTTTTCAACAAAATCCCCAGAGTACTGTGGGGTTTTCAGACCATATTTCAAAGGTTATTGGGCCAAGTGCAGTGGCTCACACCTGTAATCCCAGCACTTTGGGAGGCCAAGGCCGGCAGATCACTTGAGCCCTGTAGTTTGAGCCCAGCCTAGGAAACATGGTGAACCTCATCTCTACAAAAATACAAAAATTAGGAGCTGCGATTGTAGCAGAGCACTCCAGCCTGGACGACAGAGCAAGATCCTATCTTAAAGGACAAGGGGGGTTTTATTTTCAGGTATCATCCATACTCTCAGAGTGTATTTGTTTATTTATTTATTGAGATGGAGTCTCACTCTGTCGCCCAGGATGGAGTGCAGTGGCGCAATCTCAGCTCACTGCAACCTCCGCCTCCTGGGTTCAAGCAATTCTCCTGCCTCAGCCTCCCGAGTAGCTGGGACTACAGACGCCCGCCACCATGCCCAGCTAATTTTTGTATTTTTAGTAGAGACGGAGATTCACCATGTTGCCCAGGGTGGTCTGTATCTCTTGACCTCTTGATCCACCCACCTCGGCCTCCTAAAGTGCTGGGATTACAGGTGTGAGCCGCCGCGCCTGGCCTAGAGTGTCTTCACTTATAAGAAGGGTTTACATTGGCATCTTGTTTGGCCAGGCCCACCAATGTTTAAAAAGGGGGGAAGGAGGCTGGGTGCAGTGACTCAAAGCAGTAATCCCAGCACTTTGGGAGGCTGGAGGCAGGTGGATCACTTGAGGCCAGGAGTTCAAGCCCAGCCTGGCCAACATGGCAAAACCCCTTCTCTGCTAAAAAGTACAAAAAGTAGCTGGCTGTGGTGCCACACGCCTGTAATTCTAGCTACTTGGGTGGCTGAGATACGAGAATCGCTTGAACCTGGGAAACAGAGCTTGCAATGAGCTGAGATTGTACCACTACACTCCAGCCTGGGTGACAGAGACTCTGTCTCAAAAAAAAAAAGTAAAGAAAAAGAAGAGAAGGGAAGAGGAAGCAAAGCTAGAGGCAGATGGAAAACAGTGATAGATCAAAGAGGAAAGAAAAAATTGTGGGGAACAGGAGACAGAGAATATAGAATAAGAAAAGAAGAGAAGGACAGAAAAAAGAAGGGAAAGGGACGAGAGAGGGGAACGGGGTGGGAGAGTGGAGAAGAAAGAGAAAACAAAGGCCAGCCTTCTCTCAGGTCTTCCAAGATCTCCACCCACTCCCTCACAAACACAGCTTCCCTGGTGTAAGCTAAAGGTTTCATTTGCAGAAGCAGCATGAAGCAAGAGAAAAGGAGAAGGGAAGAAATAAGTTGTGTGACCAGAAATAACACAAACTGAAGTCTGCTTTTTCACTGCTGTTGCTTGGTGGGTGTGGAAAGGAGTTCCAGCCCCATCCTCAATGTTCCCTAACAGCAGCACAGAAATATGGAAATGAGATTGCCCTTTGGGAGTAAATAACAGTAAAATATCCACGGAGGAGCCCAGCTGAGCAGAGATATGCAAAGCCACATAAAGAGACAGAAAGGCAGAAAGTCTCCAGGGCCAGGACCCAACTCCGATGTGACGTCGCTATTAACATATCTGAAGCTTGGAAAAATCCACCCAAAGAAGGGTGGGCTGTCTAAGAAAAGCTTAGAAAAGAAGTTTACGAAAATTGCTGTCCCTCCCGGGCTCTCTGTTATCCCTCCTTGTGGTTCCTTTGCCCAGGGCCACACGGTTCCCTCATTCTTGAAACACACACACACACACACACACACACACACACGCAGGCACGCACGCAGAACTACCCTTGATTACACACCCAGTCTGCTTCTCTTGCCCCGAAGACAAGCCAGATCCTAATTTCCCCAGTGTTGTGGCAGAAACTGAGGTTTTCATTTGTAGGTGGTGTCCCTCTATTGTGTAAAAATGGTTCTCCAGTGTGCATTAAAAGCAGCTTAGGTTGCTGGGCGTGGTGGCTCATGCCTGTAATCCCAGCACTTTGGGAGGCCGAGGCGGGCAGATCACGAGATCAGGAGATCGAGACCATCCTGGCTAACACAGTGAAACCCCGTCTCTACTAAAAATACAAAAAATTAGCCAGGCATGGTGGCGGGCGCCTGTAGTCCCAGCTACACAGGAGGCTGAGGCAGGAGAATGGCGTGAACCCGGGAGGCGGAGGTTGCAGTGAGCCGAGATCGCGCCACTGCACTCCAGCTTGGGTGACAGAGCAATACTCCATCAAAAAAAAAAAAAAAAGTAGTTTAGGTTGACATAAATTCCTGGGGAATCTTGAGCTTCAGAAAAAAACAAAACGCACAGGAATGACCTGGCCACAGGTTCTTGGCTTTTTTGTGGACAAAGGGGCTGGCCAAGGAAGACTGTCAGGAATAGCGCATTTCTTTCTCAGAACAAATCCCCGGCACGAGTCTTCATTCTTTTGAAGATAAAAATAAATTCGGAATTAATCACAACAGAAAAGGAACAGTCTCTTCAATGACTATAATTAGTTCTCCGTTTATTAATGAAGACTCCAATGATTAGGCTCATCCGAGTCCCAACTGTTTTGCTTGGTAATTACACACCTAAGACAAGGAGTTTCACCTCTGTAAACCTCAATTTCCTCATCTGCAGGACAGGGATGGGGGGACCTATTTCATTAGGGCTTGAAAAAGATTGCAGAAAGCCGTCTGGGGGATGTGGTTGGCCGAGAGTCCAGCTGTGGGGAATGTACAGCGTGCCTTCTGCAGAGAACTGGCTTCAGACCAGAAGAAACTTGACTTGATGTATTCAGGAGCCAGCGTGCTCTGTGGAAACTTCCAGGCCTGGTATCACAGGGAGTAGGGAGGTAGAGGGAATGCTTATTTACACTGTAGACTAATAAAAATTCCTTCCAGAGCCTCTGGGTACAACCTGGATGAGGTAATAGAACGCACATTTACATACCTGTGGACTTCCCCAACAGGATCTCCCTGTCAGACAAAGGAGGATTTCCCAAGCCCTTCCCACGGTCACCTGAAGGTCAGAAGGTCAGAGGCTGAGAAGCAGGAACAAGTTCATGGGGACCTGTGGGGCAGCCTGGACACTGGGCAGAAAGGGCTTCATGAGAACCATCTTGAAAATGAAAGGGCACATGGCTGGGGCCTCTCTGGGCAGTCAGAGTTAAAATAATAACACAGGGAAGCCCGGCATTCCCAGAGGCCAATATCCAGATGCTTCAAGAATCTGGAATTCAGCCAGGCATGGTGGCTCACGCCTGTCATCCTGGGACTTTGGGAGGCTGAGGCGGGCGGATCACCTGAGGTCAGGAGTTCAAGACCAGCCTGGCCGACATGGTGAAATCCCGTTTCTACTAAAAATACAAAAATTAGCCAGGCGTGACAGCATGCACTTATAATCCCAGCTACTCAGGAGGCTGAGGCAGGAGAATCACTTGAACCCAGGAGGCGGAGGTTGCAGCGAGCTGAGATCACACCACTGCATTCTAGCCTGGGCAACAGAGGGAGACTCTGTCTAAGAAACAAACAAACAAACAAACAAACAAAAATCCAGAATTCAGTGACAACTGAGCAAAAGGAATTTTGAATAAACAAGGTGAAAAGTCTGTACCATGTTGTTCATTGTTGAAGGGAGCAGTAGAGAAATGGGGTTCATGAGACTATCTTCTCTACTTGTTTATAAGTTTGAAATTTTTCATAATAAAAAAAAAAGGAAGGCCATGCCTATAATCCCAGCACTTTGGGAGGCTGAGGCAGGAGGATTGCTTGAGTTTAGCAGTTCAAGACCAGCTTAGGCAACCTAGTGAGACCACATGTCTCTACAAAAAATTAAAAATTACCCAGGCATGATAGTGTGTGTCTGTAGTGCCAGCTACTCGGGAAGCTCAGGCAGGCAGACCGCTTGAGCTCAGGGGTTTGAGGTTGCAGTGAGCCAAGATTTTGCCACTGCACCCCAGCCTTGGTGATAGGAAAAAAAAAAAAAAAAAAGGAAATATATGCACCTTCGTTACTCCATATACCTACTCCTCTGAAAGAGCATCAGAATCTCAGTTAGAGCCTATCCACTCACAGTTTTCAAACAATTCTAACAACAGATTTTTTTAATCTAGCGTTTTTCAGATAATAATGTTACCGGAAAGGGGTCTCAATCCAGACCCCAAGAGAAGGTTCTTGGACCTCATGCAAGAAAGAGTTCATGATTAGCCCACAGAGTAAAGTGAAAGTAAGTTTATTAAAAAAGAAATAAAGAATGGCTACTCCATAGGCAGAGCAGTGGCTTGGGCTGCTCGACTAAGGATACTTATAGTTATTACTGGATTATATGCTAAACAAAGGGTGGATTATTCATGAGTTTTCCGGGAAAGGGGTGGGCAATTGCCAGAACTGAGGGTTCCTCCCCTTTTTAGACCATACGGAGTAACTTCCTGATGTTGCCATGGCATTTGTAAACTGTCATGGTGCTGGTGGGAGTGTCCCATAGCATGCTAATGCATCATAATTAGTGTATAATGAGCAGGGAGGACCACCAGAGGTCACTTTCATCGCCACCTTGGTTTTGGTGGGTTTTGGCCAGCTCCTTTACCACAGCCTATTTTATCAGCAAGGTCTTTATGACCTGTATCTCGTGGCCACCTCCCATCTCATCCTGTGACTTGGAATGCCTATAACGTCCTTGGCCGGGCGCGGTGGCTCACGCCTGTAATCCCAGCACTTTGGGAGGCCAAGGCCGGCGGATCACGAGGTCAGGAGATCGAGACCATCCTGGCTAATACCGTGAAACCCCGTCTCTACTAAAAATACAAAAAATTAGCCGGGCATGGTGGCGGGCGCCTGTAGTCCCAGCTACTCGGGAGGCTGAGGCAGGAGAATGGCGTGAACCCGGGAGGCGGAGCTTACAGTGAGCTGAGATCGCACCACTGCACTCCAGCCTGGGCAACAGAGTGAGACTTCCTCTCAAAAAAAGAAAATAAAAAAATAAAATGCCTAACATCCTTGGAATGCAGCCCAATAGGTCTTAGCCTTATTTTACCCAGCCCCTATTCAAGATGGAGTTGCTCTGGTTCAAACGCCTCTAACAATAATGTATGGAAGAAGATATTGACAGCAGGAAGGAGCACCAGCTAACGACAGATTGACACTGGCAATGAGGGGTGGGGATAGGGATCAGAGAGAATCATTTTAAAAGACTCAAGAAAACAAACAGTATCTTAGCCAGAACTATTTAGCAACCATCAAGAGCCCCTTAAGATGCTGGTAATCAATATTCATTAAAAGACAGAGCACTACTCCTCAAATATAAACATTATTCAAATATAAAGTACTATAAGAATGACAATGACCCAGAATCATTCCATTTTGAAAGTCAAGGCAGTGTGTAATACTTTCTTGAATAATCTTCACCCATAGTGGTTAAAGGATTTCAAGTTATTTAAACTGTTTGTAAGTGTCAAAAGACACAAGCACAACAAATTTAGCTTAAAGATCTTAATTGGTTTTTATTTGTGATTCTAGAATTGGGCACCACTTTCTTCTGTAAAACAGAATGAGTGTTCCCATGAGCTGAGCAGAGGAGGTTGGTTTTATATTCAGAAAAGAGCTGGGGAAAGCAGAAACAAAATGTGGACTGCTATTTCAAAGTTGAAAGACCGGGCACGGTGGCTCACCACCTGTAATCCCAGCACTTTGGGAGGCCGAGGAAGGTGGATCACTTGAGGCCAGGAGTTCCAGACCAGCCTGGCCAACATAGCGAAACCCCATCTCTATTAAAAAATACAAAAGTTAGCTGGGCGTGGTGGCACATGCCTATAATCCCAGCCACTCAGGAAGCTGAGGCAGGAGAATCACTTGAAGCTGGGAGGTGGAGGTTGTGGTGAGCTGAGATCTTGCCAGTGCACTCGCTCTAGCCTGGGCGACAGAGGGAGACTCCATCTAAAAAAAAAAAAAAAAAAAAAAAAAAAAGTTAAAGGTTAGGCCAGGTGCAGGGGCTCACACCTGTAACTCCTAGCACTTTGGAAGGCCGAGGCTGGAGGATCACTTGAAGGCCGCCAGAGTTCCAGACCAGCCTGGGCAACATAGTGAGACCCCGTCTCTACAACTTTTTTTTGAAATTAGCTGGGTGTGCTGGTTCACGCCTGCGGTCCCAGCTGCTCAGGAGACTAAGGCAGGAGGATCGCTTGAGCCCAGGAGTGTGAGGTTGCAGTGAGCCCTGATGGTGCCACTGCATTCCAGCCTGCGCAACAGAGTGAGGCCCTGCCTCCAAAAAAATAAATAAATAAAGGTTAAAGCAGAGGGCTCTTGCTTATCATGTCAGCTAAAACTGGCCTGTTTGGGGGATTATCTCTCTCTCTCCTGGTTTCTCAAAAGGTCAGATTAACAACTTAGCTTCTGTTTGGTAGCGTGGAACTTTAGCATGAGTTCACTCCATTTTGGTTTGGTCTGTTGGGCCTGGTACAGGAGCTAGTGCAAACTAATGGCTTCCTATAAATTTGTGCGTATCAGGTGCTTCCTACTGGCCTCCTCACTGCAGCCACCCCAGAAATCTCAGCATATATTCTTTAAGGCACTCACTAAAAGAATAACCCTGGCCAGGCATGGTGGCTCACGCCTGTAATCCCAGCACTTTGAGAGGCTGAGGTGGGCGGATCACCTGAGGTCGAGAGTTCGAGACCACCCTGACCAACATGGAGAAACCCCATCTCTACTAAAAATACAAAATTAGCCAGGCATGGTGGCACATGCCTGTGATCCCAGCTACTTGGGAGAGGTTGAGGCAGGAGAATCACTTGAACCAGGGAGGTGGAGGTTGCAGTGAGCCAAGATCGCGCCATTGCACTCCAGCCTGGGCAACAAGAGTGAAACTCCATCTCAAAAAAAAAAAAAAAAACCCTGACTTATGAGCAACCATTTGCCCTGGACAGAACTTCAGGAATTAGGGGTAATCTGGGGACAGAAATAATTCTGAAGAAAAGCTGCTACTGGAGAAATTATTGCTAGTGATTGCTGGTCATGTATTACAAACATAAGTGAAAGGAACAGTTTTGATTCTTGGGCAAATTCATTTGTGTAGAACAACTCATTTTCTAACTAAAATGAAATGAGATGGCTGTTAATATTGGTCACCTGGGGGAAGAGGCTGGGCGTGGAGGGGCGGGTGAGAGGAGACTATCCTGGCATTGTTTCATTAGCTACAATGAGCTCGTATTACTTTTGCAATCTAAAAAAGATTAAAAGGGAAATTAAGTATTCATAATAAGTAAGGAAATAACGAACATAGATTTTTGTACCTGTGGCCCTTCACCAGGTTAGTTAGGAGATAAAGATACTTTAGCCTATGGTGAGTTCCAACATCCACCTCCTCTCTCTTTATGGGATCTGAACCTACTGGCCTCCTAGTATTCTTGTGCGGTGACTTGTAACCTTACACTCTGACACTTGGCTTTCTTGAAAATCTTACAGAAGCGATTGTCCTACAGGAACAACTGTCTCCTAGTGAGTTGGTATTAGATTGAATCATGCAAAAATATCGATGCCAGATCATTTTTGGTCTATATGCATAGTTTAACTTAAGAGTTTCTTTCTTTCTTTTTTTTTTTTTTTTGAGACAGAGTCTTGCTCTTTCACCCAGGCTGGAGTGAAGTGGCATGATCTCGTGCAACTTCCAACCCCCGGGTTCCAGTGATTCTCCTGCCTCAGCCTCCCAAGTAGCTGGGATTACAGGGGCCCACCACCATGCCTGGCTATTTTTTGTATTTTTAGTAGAGATGGGGTTTTGCCATGTTGGCAAGGCTGGTCTCGAACTCCTGACCTCACGTGATCCACCTGCCTTGGCCTCCCAATGTGCTAGGATTACAGGCGTGAGCCACTGTACCCGGCCTAACTTAATGGTTTCAATGCAACATCCCCATCCACAGTGAACCCCAATGGATAAAGTGAGGCCTATGGAAGTCTCCAATTCACCCAGTCCCTGCCACATTCCTTACTGCCACCCATGCTACAAAGCATTGCCTTATGTTATGCTGGATGAGTGACATGCACCGCCAGCAGCTCTCCAGAATTACTGAAAGCTTGTGAAAAAGGTATATACCTGGGACCAACTCAGGAGATTTTGAAATGAGGAGGTCTGGGTGTCTTTATTCTTGTTTCCCAGGTGATGTTTATGCACGGGTCCAGCCCAGAACCTTAGCATAGTGCAATGTTTCCCATGCTTTACTGCATGCCAGAATCACCTGGAGATTTCAGAATGGCTGGGAGTGACAGGCATCCATATTTTTATTTTTATTTTTTTATTTTTGTTTTTTTGAGACAGAGTCTCGCTCTGTCATCCAGGCTGAAGTGCAGTTACACGATCTCAGCTCACTGCAGCCTTAACCTCCCTGGTTCAATCATTTCTCATGTCTCAGCTTCCCAGGTAGCTGAGACCACAGGCACCCACCATCACGCCAGGCTAATTTTGGTGGTTTTAGTAGAGATGGGTTTTTGTCATGTTGGCCAGGCTGGTCTGGAACTCCTGACTTCAAGTGATCCGCCCACCTCGGCCTCCCAAAGTGCTGGGATTACAGGTCTGAGCCACCGCACCTGGCTGCATCCACATCTTTAAAAGATCCCCCAATTATGTCGATGTGCGGCCAAGTTTGGGAACCACTGTCACAGTGAATGACAGTTTGTTGACCTTCATTTCCAGAGGCAGGGTCACCTGTAGCCCAGAACTGAGCACGTCATCAGGGAGTAGGAACAGCACAGGAGGGCAAAGATCTGCCCACATGGATGACTCTGGTTAGGTCCTGGGACAAGCTGACCCTGTTCTCTAGGGCTGGACTTGCTGGCTTGGCCCACCTGGCTGCCTGCCTCCAGGGATGGAACACCTGCTGGGCCTCGCTGCCCCAGCCCCCACTGTTTCCTGGGCAGCCCCGCCTTCCGGTGCCCACTTCGTGAGGGATACACGCTTGGGAGCTGCTTCCCCTGCCTGGGAGTGCAGCCCAGGACCCACCAGGGAGCATGTTGCCATGACGATGGTGGCAGCCTGCTCCCCAGCCCCCTTCTGCCACCATAAAAGCCCCGTGGAAAATCAGAACTCACAGGGCTCTTCTGACTGCCTGGACTTCTCCACAGGAAAGGGATATGGGAGCTTTTTCCCCTCTGTGCCATTTGCAAAGCTGGAGGAGGGAACAACAGCCTCAAAACAAAAACGCAATTTTCCCACTTTATTGAGATACGTAAAGAAATCTATTTTCTTTTCTTTTTTCTGTTTGTTTTTGAGATGGAGTCTTGCCCTGTCACTCAGGCTGGAGTGCAGTGGTGCAATCTCGGCTCACTGCAACCTCCACAGCCCCTCTCCTCCCCTTGCCCCGGGTTCAAGCAATTCTCCTGCCTCAGCCTCCCGAGTAGCTGGGATTACAGGAGTGTGCCACCAAGCCCGGCTAATTTTTTGTGTTTTTAGTAGAGACAGGGTTTCGCCATGTTGGCCAGGCTGATCTCAAACTCCTGACCTCAGGCAATCTACCCGCCTTGGCCTCCCAAAGTGCTGGGATTACAGGCGTGAGCCACCGCCTCTCACTCCCTATTTTCTTATCACAAGGATTATCCACTGCAATTGTTGTCATGGTGTTTGTCAAGAGAAAAATGGGGAATGTATGAGGGAGAAAGAGCTGTTTCTCTTCAGGTGGAGAAGAGGCAGGCTTGAGGTCTCTTGTGAGGTTCCAGTCAACAGGTCAGTCAGGGCTGTAATCACCTGAAGGCTTGACTGGGGCTGTAGGAGCTGTTTCCAAGATGGCATACATACAAAGCAGAGGAAGCACAGCAGAGGCATCAAAGGGTGATTTCTAGAAAAGTGCCATTGAGTGAAGAGGATGAGACTGAGGCTGCCTGGAGCAGGGCTGGGTAGACTAATAAAGAAATCAAGGGAGACCCCTGGCAGAGAATTTGGCCAGGAAATAGGTCTGGGAAAGAGAAGACTGATATAGAGTACTCTAGTTGTCTATTGCAGATTATTTCAAAATATAGTGGCTTAAAACAACAATAAATAGTGCTTTTTTTTAAAAAATTGATGCTATTCTTGTTTATATTGATTTTAATTAATTAATTACATTTTAAAGGCAGGGTCTCACTATGTTGCCCAGGCTGGTCTCGAACTCCTGGACTCAAGTGATCTTCCTACCTCAGCCTCCCCAATAGCTGGGACTATAGGCACACACCACTATGCCTGGCTACATTTCTTTTTCTTTTTTATTTTTTTGAAACAGAGTCTCCCTCTGTCACCCGGCTGGAGTGCAGTGGCACGATCTCAGCTCACTGCAACCTCTGCCTCCAGGGTTCAAGCGATTCCCCTGCCTCAGCCTCCCAAGTAGCTGGGATTACAGGCACCTGTCACCACACCCAGCTAATTTTTGTACTTTTAGTAGAGACGGGGTTTCACCATGTTGGCCAGGATGGTCTCAATCTCCTGACCTCGTGATCTGCCCACCTCAGCCTCCCAAAGTGCTGGGATTACAAGCGTGAGCCACAGCACCTGGCCTGGCTACATTTCTTATCTTATACATTCTGTGGGTCTGTCGAGTCAACAGCAGCTGAGCTTGGTACTCCTGGCTTGAGGTCTCTTGTGAGGTTCCAGTCAACAGGTCAGTCAGGGCTGTAATCACCTGAAGGCTTGACTGGGGCTGTAGGAGCTGTTTCCAAGATGGCATACACATAGCTGGTGAGCTAGTCATGACTGTGGGCAGGCGGTCTCAGTTCCTCCACATGTGTAGCACTCCATAGAGCTGCTTGAGTGTCCTTATGACATGGCAGCTGGCTTCCCTCAGACAGAGTGATCCCAGAGCCAGTAAGACAGAGCTGCAATATGTTTTGTGGCTCACTCTCAGAAGTTACACGTTTCTTTTTTTTTGAGACAAAGTTTTGCTCTTGTTGCCCAGGCTGGAGTGCAATGGCGTGATCTCGGCTCACTGCAACCTCTGCCTCCCGGGTTCAAGCGGTTCTCCTGCCTCAGCCTCCCAAAGTGCCGGGATTACAGGCATGAGCCACTACACCTGACCTTCACATCTTATTTCTACATCTTGTTGGATCCACATGTCAGCCCTACACAGGGCTGGGAGGGAATACATAACGGTATGAATACCAGAAGGTGAGTATCATGAGGGCCATTTTGGAGGCTGGCTACTTAAAGGAGAAAATTCTTTCTCAGTCACTGCCAAGTATAATTATGGAGGTTATTCCCTGTACAAGGAAACCCAGCAGATGGGGCAAGAAGGGGACTTCAATCCAGGCTGAACTTGACGTCTGGCCATGCCCCCAGCCAAAGCAGGCGGGTACACCCCCTTTTTTTTTTTTTTTTTTTTTTTGAGACAGAGTCTTACTCTGTCATCAGGCTGGAGTGCAATGGCATGATCTCTGCTCACTGCAACCTCTGCCTCCCAGGTTCAAGCCATTCTCCTGCCTCAGCCTCCTAAGTAGCTGGGAATACAGGTGTGCACCACCACGCCCAGCTAATTTTTGTATTTTTAGTAGAGGTGGGGTATCACCATGTTGGCCAGGCTGGTCTCAATCTCTTGACCTTGTGATCAGCGTGCCTCAGCCTCCCAAAGTGCTAGGATTACAGGTGTAAGCCACCTTTTAATAATGTGCCTCTCTAGAAGAGGTACATGCCCTGTTCTTACAAAGATGCAGTTTGTGCCTCAGCCTCACTTTTTCAGGGTATTTTCAAATGCATGTAACAGAAAACCCAACTTTAAAAAAAGAAAATATAATAATGCATTGATTCATATAATTGAGGGGTGCAGGGGGATAGTGCTTCGGGTATGGCTGAACCTAGAGTCTCAAACAATGTTCTGACCTTTCTATCTCACTTCTGGTTTCCTCTGATTTGCTGTGAGTCCGTGGCAACTTTGCTCTCCTAAAATTCTCTTATTACCATGGCACCTAGGTGCTCTAGTCCTACTGACTCTCAGGTTCAGCCCAGATATGAAGATTCTTCCTTGAGGCATTTGGAATAAAAAGTTCTCAGCCTGATTCTCTTTGACTCCTCCTTTGCACATTCACTGTGGCCAAGGACATGAACTATGCTGATTGGCTTAGTCTATGATGTACAGCCACCCCTAGAAAATAGGGCTGGCTCAATTCTAACCCAACAATTTTGAAGATTTCTTCTAAAGGAATGTATTGGATACTAGTAACCAATAAGAAAAGGAAGAAAGAAAGAAAGAGAGAGAGAGAGAGAGAAAGAAAGAGAGTAAGAAAGAAGGAAGGAAGAAGAAAGAAGGAAGGAAGGAAGAAAGAAAGAAAGAAAGGGACAGAAAGAAAGAGAAAGAAAGAAGAAAGGAAGGAAGGAGAAAGAAAGAAAGAAAGAAAGAAAGAAAGAAAGAAAGAAAGAAAGAGAAAGAAAGAGAGAGAGAGAGAAAGAAAGAGAGTAAGAAAGAAGGAAGGAAGGAGAAAGAAGGAAGGAAGGAAGGAAGAAAGAAAGGGAAAGAAAGAGAGAGAGAAAGAAAGAAGAAAGGAAGGAAGGAGAAAGAAAGAAAGAAAGAGAAAGAAAGAAAGAAAGAAGGAAGGAAAGAAAGAAAGAAAGAAAGAAAGAGCAATGATCCTGGAAGGGTAAACATCACAGTGGTTCACCATGGCTGAGGTTCAACTGACACTGGAGGGAGAAGGTTCCTCCTTGCTATGCTTTGACTGTCCCCTCCAAAACACATGTTGACATTTAATTGCCAATGTAATGGTATTGGGAGGTTGGACCTTTAATGGTTAGGGCAAAGCCCTCATGAATGAATTAATCCTATCATGCCAGTGGGCTAGTTATGGGTTTGTTATCTTGGGAGTGGGTTCCTAGGATAAATAAAAAGATGAAGTTTGGCTTCCATTTCTCTGTCTGTCTTGCTCATGCTTGCATGCCCTTCTGCCATGTTATGACACAGCATGAAGGCACTCGCCAGGTGCCAGTGCCATACTCTTGGACTTGCCAGCCTCCAGAACCATGAGCCAAATAAACTTCTATTGTGTATAAATTGTAGAGTCTGTGGCATTTTCTTATGGCAGCAGGAAACAAACTAAGACAGTGCTAGAATCTTGGGGTGGATGCTGGCCATCAGAAGATGGACCAGAGCAGTGCCTAGGTACAAAGGGAAAGAAGAACACCTGTGACTGTTGCCTTAGGTGTAATCAGAGGCCTTGGCTTGCCCCAGGCTTGGTGGGTGAAGCCCCATATCATAGGCTTGTGATCCAAGCTATCAACCTTTTAGAATTAAAAAGTAGAATTTTGTTTTCAAATTACTTTTCTCAACAGTAGAAGTGATGTATAAATTAAAGGAGAGGATCTAATCATTTATCATTCATTCATTCATTTTTTTTTTTAAGAGACAGAGTCACACTCTGTCATCCAGGCTGGAGTACAGTGGTACAATCATAGCTCACTGCAACCTCAAACTCCTGGCTCAAATGATCCTCCTGCCTTAGTTTCCTAAGTAGCTAGGACTAAGACATGCACCACCACACCTGGCTAATTATTTTATTTTATTCTTTTAGATACAGGGTCTATGTTGCCCAGGCTGGTCTTGAACTCCTGGGCTCAAGCGATCCTCCTGCCTCGGCATCCCAAAGTGCTGGGATTACAGGTGTGGGCCACCAGAACTGGGCATCATGAGTCTTCAGATATGTCTGGAGCACTTCCCACATGCCATAATGTCTCGCGATGAAACAATGTTTTTTAAAAAATTGGGAAATGGCCAGGACATGGTGGCTTATGCCTGTAATCTAGCACTTTAGGAGGCTGAGGCAGGCGGATCACCTGAGGTTGGGAGTTTGAGACCAGCCTGGCCAACATGGTGAAACCCTGTCTCTGCTAAAAATTCAAAAATTAGCTTAGCATGGTGGCAGGTGCCTGTAATCCCAGATACTCAGGAGGCTGAGGCAGGAGAATTGCTTGAACCCAGGAGACAGAGGTTGCAGTGAGCCAAGATCACGACACTGCCCTCTAGCCTGGATGACAGAGCGAGACTCCATCTCAATAAATAAATAATTAAAATGGGGAAATGTAAGTGCAAATCCAGGACTGGCTCCTTTTAGATTTAACTCTCAGTAACCATTGCTTATCAATATCTACTCCCAGGTATAAACAGTACTAGTCTGACTCTTTTTGGAATTGAAGATCTCCCTGGTTGTGCCTGTTTTGGCAGTTCCAATTCTTGGGGTGAAAGCTGCTTTGCCCATTCCTCTGCTTGAGTCGTGAGAAAGTATTTTACAATCAGCGTATTTTTCTCCAGTTGAGGGGCAAGGGGCCGTTTCAATTCGACTACTTCACCATTCTTCAGCATTAAAAATCTTTGCACTGCCAGGCGCAGTGGCTCACTCCTGTAATCCCTGCACTTTGGGAGGCTGGGGCGGGTGGATCACCTGAGGCTGGGGAGTTTGAGACTAGCCTGACCAACATGGAGAAACCCCATCTCTACTAAAAATACAAAATTAGCCGGGCATGGTGGCGCATGCCTGTAATCCCAGCTACTCGGGAGGCTGAGGCAGGAGAATCACTTGAACCCGGGAGGCAGAGGTTGCAGTGAGCCAAGACCGTGCCATTGCACTCCAGCCTGGGTAACAAGAATGAAACTGTCTCAAAAACAAACAAACAAAAAAAACTAATTAAAAATCTTTACATCTCCCTTGCACAGTAATTCCTGCTTTGCCTATGTATTTTTGTGTCCTGAGGCAGAAAAGAGAGAAAAACATTGGGTACCCACAATTCCAGTTCAGGCTGGGAAGAGAAGACTCCTATTAGCTAGAGTCTGCCACCAGACCCAGCTCCCTGCTAGCACACTCGATGGCTCCCTCCTTCCCCTTTAAGGTTCCTTATCTGTATGGTATTAGGTTGAGCAAAAGTAATTGTGGTTTTTCCCATTTCAAAGTAATAGTAACTCTATCAAGAAGAATTTAAGATTCTGCTCATTTCTGCATTTTAAAATCTGGCTCTGTGAAATTTTGCAGGAGAAATGGGTTCTATTTTTAAAGGGGCTGATTCTTTCTTTCTTCTGATCATTTTCAAGTGAAATTTGAATGAAATAGAGCAGTTATGAAAGCTCAGCTGCATGATAGATTCTTCCTGAGCTGTGTGGAGCTGGGTTAATGTTTCACAGAAAGTTGATCACTTCTATTAGTGGTCTGATGGTTCACTCAATAATTGTAGAGGACATAGAGATGTGTATTTAAAATGAGTTATATTGAACCGGGCAAGGTGGCTCATGCCTGTAATCCCAGCACTTTGGAAGGCCAAGGCAGGTGGATCATCTGAGGCCCAGAGTTCGAGACCAGCCTGACCACCATGGAGAAACCCCGTATCTACTGAAAATACAAAATTGGCTGGGTGTGGTGGTGCATGCCTGTAATCCCAGCTACTCGGGAGGCTGAGGCAGGAGAATCGCTTGAATCCGGGAGGTGGAAGTTGCAGTGAGCCGATATCGTGTCATTGCATTCCAGCCTGGAGAACAAGAGAGAAACTCTGTCTCAAAAAAATAAAATAAAATAATAAATAAATGAGTTACATTGAATATTTATTTTATGTATATTGAACTTGCATGATTCATGAATATTATTGCTAGGACAAAGTGAAAATAGATAGCTATGTTAGCTCAGACCTGATTGAAAGAAACATGTCAGTAAACAAAAATGCTATTGGTACACAGATACGGCAGAAATCATGAAGATGGCTTTGTTTGTTTCCTGTGGTTGTGTAATAAATTACTACAAACTTGGTGACTTAAAATAACACATATTTATTTTCTTACAGTTCTGGAGGCCAGAACTTTAAAATCAGTTTCACTGGGCTGGAATTAAGGTGCTAACAGGTCTGTGTTCCTTCTGAAGGCTCTAGGGGAGGACCCCTTCCCTTGCCTCTTCCAGGTTCTCTGGAGGCTGCCCACATTCTGTGGCTTGTGGCCCCATCATTTGAACCTTTCCCTCCATAGTCACATCACCTCCTCTCCTGTGTGTATACAAATGTCTCTCTGCTTCCCTGGTTTTTTTTGTGCTTCTTTTGTGTGTGTGTGTGTGTGTGTGTGTGTTTTGTTTGTTTGTTTGTTTTTATTTTTTTTGAGACAGAGTCTTACTCTGTCACCCAGGCTGGAGTGCAGTGGCACAATCTTGGCTCACTGCAGCCTTCCCCTCCTGGCTTCAAGTGATTCTTGTGCCTCAGCCACCTGAGTAGCTGAGATTACTACATGTATTTTTAGTAGAGATGGGGTTTTGCCATGTTGGCTAGGCTGGTCTTGAACTCTTGACCTCAAGTGATCTGCCTGCCTTGGCCTTCCAAAGTGCTGGGATTACAGGTGTGAGCTACCAAAACCAGCCTGCTTCCCTTTTATAAGGATACCTGTGATGGCATTTAGGACCACCTGAATAATCCGGGACAATCCCCCATCTCAAGATCCTTAATGCAATCACATCTCCGAAGTCTTTTTTTTTTTTTTCTTGTTTATTCTTTTGCCAAACAAGGTAACACATTCTCAGGCTCCAGGGATTGGGACATGGGCAGCTTTTAGGAGGGCACTATTCAGGCTACCACAGTGGCAGAGGAAGTTTGGAAAGCACAGAGCAGGTGAAGAAATAAGACTTGTGTTGCCAGAATCCATATCCCAAAGGTCTCCAGTGATCGTCAGAGAAAAGAGTCTGCTCTCTGCTTCTGCCTCCAGCTCACTGAAGATGTGGGAGGAGTGGGATGTGCAGAGAAAAGGACCATGCAGGCCGGGTGCAGTGGCTCACGCCTGTAATCCCAGCACTTTGGGAGGCTGAGGCAGGCGGATCACGAGGTCAAGAGATCGAGACCATCCTGGCCAACATGGTGAAACCCCGTCTCTATTAAAAATACAAAAATTAGCTGGGCGTGGTGGCACACGTCTGTAGTCCCAGCTACTTGGGAGGCTGAGGCAAGAGGAATCGCTTGAACCCGGGAGGTGGAGGTTGCAGTGAGCCGAGATCGCACCACTGCACTGCAGCCTGGGTGACAGAGCAAGAGTCCGTCTCAAAAAAAAAAAAAAAGAAAAAGAAAAAAAAAAAAGGACCACGCACTCCAGGCAGGTTCCTGTTGTCCTTGAAGAGTAAACACAAAAACACTTGCAGGAGTGACCTTGGATGCATTCACCATAACCTTGGATTCTTGGACATAATTTGAATCACTGTGCATACATTGTGCATACATTGGTGATACACACACCTTAGAAAACACGAATTTTAAATTGCCCCGGGTTCAAAGGAACATTGTTTTACTCCATGCAGATCATTACCTTAAGGCCCCATTTCAGATTCACACTGTATTTATTGAAATTGCTTTTGAAATGTGAATCACCGAATGTTAATAAACAAAGCAATTATTCTTGATTTTCTTTAAGCGTTCCATTTATTAAAGGGAACTGATGCTATTCATGATTTCATGAAGAAACATGAGATCTGTAAGTAGGTTAATGTGCTTTTCTCATGAAATTAACGAAGGCATTTTCTTATTGCATAATCAGTAAATTAGAAACGGGATTATCGCATTTCAGGGAAAGGTGCTGTAATAACTTCTCGCTGGATCTGATTAGCGCATTCACAGCAAGTGCTTTCTCTTGCAAGACTTCCTGGAGGGAGGGCTTATCAACCGAACTCATGTAATTCAGCAAGTTGCGTTAAAGTGTGCAAATGAAGTGAGTGGGAGAGAGGAACTAAATCTCATATCAGCATCAGCTTTGATGAGACCCAGGCTTGCTCCCCACCCCCACGTGCACCGCCCACCCTCTGCACATCTGCACAGGCCTGTTGTTGCTCTGACATCATGGCACAAGTGAGTGATGTCTCTCTTGGCCAAGCAGACAAGAGGAGACCAAAGGAACCAGAGAGCTCCGGGAGACAGGGATGCCAGTCTGCAGCTGGTGAGGAGAGGAAGCCGGGGGGCAGCTCACTCTTTCTCAGAACAACGTCCGGAGAACCTCTACAGGGAAGCTGGTTCAAAGTGCCCCAAAGGTGTGGCCTGAACAACCTTTCTTTAACATGCTCCTCCTGGGCCTGGCTCTGATCCGCGACAAAGGAGCCCATCATTTTTGCTCCCGGCTTCTGCTTCTACTGATTTTTGATTCAAATCCCAGCATAGGGTCTTTTTGCTAAATGGGGTCTTTTTAAATAAAAGATGCATTGTTAGAGAAGCTAGGAGAGTTTCATTTCTGTAATGGGGTCTTTAGTCAAACACAGAGCAGACCTTCTCAAGGAGAGGGGACAAAGCTATCAGTGGTCAGGCCCCACAGGCTGGGGAGAGACAGAGAGAGACAAAGATTCTAATCCAAGTGGGTGACAGCCAGGAGGGGAGGGAAACCTTGCTGGTTTTATTCACAAGAGTTTTCATTAGTGACCAACAGTTAGAAGCAATAAAGAAGGGTGTCAGGTCTGAAGGGACATCAAATTCAGTGACTTTAAAGTTCCCTTCTAGTACCACGGGTGTGACCCTGTGCTTTTATGGTTCACTTAGGCATTCTTTCCTGGGCTGAGCTGTGGAGTAGACAGAACGCAGTTTCCTGCATCACACAGCCCTGGGTTCAAATGAAACCCCACCACTCACAGCTATGTGGCCTTGGGTTTGTCATTTCTCCAAGTCTGTTGTCCTTGTCTACAAAAACAGAGATACCACCTCCCTCCTGATAGCATTAGTAACTATGAGACAGAGAATACTGGGCCATGTCTTAGACTGTTCAAGTCTTTGTCACAAAATGCCACAGACTGAGCAATTTATAAACAAAAGATGTTTCTTTCTCACATTTTGGAGGCTGGAAGCCCAAGATCAAGGTGCCAGTAGACTCAGTGTCTGGTGAGGGCCCATGCCTCATAGATGGCACCTTCTGTGTGTCCTCATATGGTGAGAAAGGCGAACAAGCTCCTTCAAGCCTCTTTTATAAAGGCACCAACCTCATTCACCTCCTAATCACCTAATCACCTCCTAAAGGCCCCACCTCTTAATACCAACACATTGAGGGTTAGGTTTCAACACATGAATTTTGGAGAGGCACAAACATTCAGATCATAGTAGTCCAGGTCCCCAAGTCCCACTATCCAGGTTCCCAAGTCCCACTATTCTTTTTTTGTTGTTGTTTTTGTTTTTGGGAAGGAGTCTCACTCTGTTGCCTAGGCTGGAGTGCAGTGGCATGATCTCAGCCCATTGCAACCTCTGCCTCCTAGATTCCAGCATTTCTCCTGCCTCAGCCTCTCAAGTAGCTGGGACTACAGGCATGCAGCACCACGCCTGGCTAATTTTTATATTTTCAGTAAAGATGGGGTTTCGACATGTTGGCCAGGCTGGTCTTGAACTCCTGACCCCAGGTGATCTGCCCACTCCTGCCTCCCAAACTGGTAGGATTACTGGTGTGAGCCAGTGCGCCCACCTCCAAGTCCCCCTATTCTTGATAAGCTGCCTGTCCTCCAAAGCTGGTTAAGGAAACAGGTATTCAGTCCTCCCCAGTGTGTGTGCTGAAGCTTCTGGTCATAACCTCAGCTTGGGCCTTGCTGCTCCCTTCCTCCCCTCCCGGCCTGTTCCTGCTTGGCTATTGCAGGTGGACGCTGCTCAAGTGCATCTGGATACCAAGGGTCTGAGAGGCAGGAATACAACTAGAGGAGCCAGAACAATTCCAACACAGGGAGCTCCCAAGAGAAATCCCAAGGGAAGTCCAAAGAGAAGTTGCCACGTGGGCCTGAGAGTCTTGGCCCACTTTGCTTGTGCACCTCCCCTTGGCCCTGCAGAGGGACTGAGTTCCTGGCTGTTGGCTTCTAGGGTATGCAGAGTTGCCCAAGTGCGATCAGAGGGGAGGAAGCCTTGAGCACCCCCTAGTGGCCGTGGCGGAGCATGTAAACCAGCGGCCCAGGGTGGGGGCTGCGGGCCCCACCTCCCACCCCCACTCCACGCAAGACTCTTAGGGCCTCATCATCAGACTTTGGAGTCCACTTCCCAAATGTGGCACCACTCCTTTCCACAAAACCAGGGGCCACAAATGAGAGATTTGGTGCCTCCAATTTATTTGGTCAGCTCCATGCTGAAGAAAAACTTTACTTGCCAATACATAAGTGTTGGATTTGACATAAAAATCCAGACATGTGATTTCTCTTATAAAATCAGAAGCTCTGGCAGATGAAGCCTCGCTGGCTTGCCCACTGCTCACCTCCTGTTGTGTGGCCAGCCCAGTTCCTAACAAGCCGTGGACTGGTACTGGTCTGGGGCCCAGGGTTGGAGACCCCTGCAGTAGAGGGCAGGGGCAGAGGTGGGGAGTCCATTAAGAGGCTGTTGTTCTGATGCAAGTAAGAGATTAGGGTACACTGGACCAGGTTGGTGTTAGTAATCATGATTAGAAATGGTTGGTACCGGCCGGGCACAGTGTCTCATGCCTGTAATCCCAGTACTTTGGGAGGCCAAGGCAGGTGGATTACCTGAGGTCGGGAGTTCGAGACCAGCCTGACCAACATGGAGAAACCCTCATCTCTACTAAAAATACAAAATTAGCCGGGCGTGGTGGCGCATGCCTGTAATCCCAGCTACTCAGGAGGCTGAGGAAGGAGAATCGCTTGAACCTGGGAGGCAGAGGTTGTGGTGAGCTGAGATGGCGCCAACACACTCCAGCCTAGGCAATAAGAGCGAAAGAGCGAAACTCCGTCTCAAAAAACAAACAAACAAACAAACAAACAAACAAAAGAAGTGGTTGGTACCACAGAATTGAACCCCCTCTCGTATATAAAAGCATCTTCTGTCTCCCATTTTTCCTCATTTCTGCTCTAACTGAGGCTGAGAGTCCCTCGTTGTAGCCCCATCATGCTGTAGCCTGAGCCATTTTTTCTGGAACTGATGGGTCTCCTTCAGCTTTACCTTGCTCCACCCAATTCTTCATGGTTAGAGTGCGGTTCTGCAATCCCATGGTGTCACTCACCAGGATCCAGAAGAATACCAGTCTGTACCCAAAACATTTAGAAGACAAAAGAAAATGCTAGAAGAACTCATCATCTTGGTAAAATGACTTCTGTCATTCAATCCTGCTACCGAGCCAGGAGCTCGAAGGTCTCTAGAATTTTCTTTTGCTTTTTTTTTTTTTGAGGCGGAATCTCACTCTGTCACCCAGGCTGGAGTGCAGTGGCTCAATCTCGGCTCACTGCAACCTCCGCCTCCTAGGCTCAAGCAGTTCTCCTGCCTCAGCCTCCCAAGTAGCTGGGACTACAGGTGCCCGCCGCCACGCCTGGCTAATTTTTTTGTATTTTAGTAGAGACGGGGTTTCACCCTGTTGCGCAGGCTGGTCACGAACTCCTGAGCTCGAGCAATCCTCCTGCCTCAGCCTCCCAAAGTGCTGGGATTACAGGCGTGAGCCACCGTGCCCAGCCGAAGGTCTCTAGGATTTTCTACATGCTATTATCTTTTCTTGGAATACATCTTCCCTCCACCCAGGCAACTCTAGTCTTAGCTTAGACATGGCTCTCTCCATAGAGCCTTTCCTGACCCAGAAGTTTTTGCTGAGGGCTGCCACCCCCAGTCAGAAGGCAGTTCCAAATTCATCTCATACAGGTCTGGGACTAGGGTGCAAGCTTTCAGGAGCCAGTTACTCTCAGGGTCATGCAAGTGTAGGGGCCACTTGGGAGTGTCTCCTTACATTCTACACCCTAGGAGCCTCCTGCACTCCACCCTAGTCCTGGCCCTGGCTATGACCCAAAACATGCAAGAACATCAAGCTCAGGGGCTTTGTGCCCCCAGATGCTTTGCCAGTATGGCGCTGAGTTAGATTGTACCTTGCGAGGCACTGGCCTGGCATTTGGAAGAGAGAAGAGCAGAAGAAGCCATCATTATCCAGCAGCACTGAACTCGCTTGGCAGCAACATTCATCATTCCCGAGTCACCTTCCTGAGCTCACCCATTTCACTGGTACCACTAGCTGCTGAGAATGTCATGAGACCCTTCCTCGGGATGCCCACGTTCTGTCATTTCTTGAAGCAGCCCTCCTGACTGCCACTTTCCAAGCCTCTATTTCCCTCTAATAAACTTTTTGGTCTCCTAAATACCTGGAGTGGCATTTACTTTCCAGGCTGAGCCCTGACAGACACACTTCCCCAGTCCCCCATGAGAAAGAATAGGCTTCCCATGAGTCACGATTTCAGCATCTTCACCAGCACAGGACATCTGCCTGTCAGCCAGCCCTGTGCACTCTGGCTGCCGATGCCCAGGTCTTCCTGGCCTTCCTTTGGTGCCCCTGCCTGGCACATAACTCATAACTCTTAATCTCCATCCTTAAGTGGGTTCCTCAGGAAAGCTGTCTCTGGCTCTGCCCAGCCCTCTCTGTAACCAGCTCCATGCTGTCCTAAGCACTTAACTTAGAGCTTCATTATTATTATTATTACTTTTTGAGATGGAGTCTCCATCTCTTTTGAGATGAAGTCTCCATCTCTTTTGAGATGAAGTCTCTCTCTGTCACCAGGCTGGAGTGCAGTGGCATGATCTCGGCTCACTGCAACCTCCACCTCCCAGGTTCAAGTGATTCTCCTGCCTCAGCCTCCCGAGTAGCTGGGATTACAGGCACGCACCACCACACCTGGCTAATTTTTGTACTTTTAGTAGAGATGGGGTTTTGCCATGTTGGCCAGGCTGGTCTTGAACTCCTGACTTCAGTTGATCCTCTTGCCTTGGCCTCCCAAAGTGCTGGTATTACAGGTGTGAGCCACTGTGCCTGGCCAGAACCCCATGGTTTTCTTACTTCCTATAGTTTATTCCTGATATGGTTTGGTTGTGTCTCCACCCAAATGTCACCTTGAATTATAGTAATCCCCATGTGTCAAGGGTGGGAACAGGTGGAGATAACTGAATCATGGGGGAAGTTTCCCCTACACTGTTACTGTGGGAGTGAATAAGTCTCATGAGATCTGATGGTTGTTTTTTTTTTGAAACAGAGTCTCGCTCCGTTGCCCAGGCTGGAGCGCAGTGGCACGATCTTGGCTCACTGCAAGCTCTGCCTCCTGGGTTCAAGCGATTCTCCCACCTCAGCCTCCCAAGTAGCTGGGACTACAGGTGCCCACCACCATGCCTGGCTAATTTTTTGTATTTTTAGTAGAGTCGGGGTTTCACTGTGTTAGCCAGGATGGTCTCTATCTCCTGACCTCATGATCTGCCCGCTTCGGCCACCCAAGATCTGACGGTTTTATAAATGGGAGTTCCTCTGCACTTGCTCTCTCTTGCCGGCTGCCTTGTAAGACCTGCCTTTGCTTCTCCTTTGCCTTCTGCCATGATTGTGAGGCCTCCTTAGCCATGTGGAACTGTGAGTCCATTAAACCTCTTTCTTTTATAAAGTACCCAGTCTTGGGTATGTCTTTATTAGCAGCATAAGAACAGACTAATACAGTCCCAATGTATAATATTTCTTTGATTATTCAATAATCGGTGGCACATCTCTTTCAGTAGGTGATAGGATCCATGAGGACAGGCAGAATTGCCCACTATGGTATCCCCTGTGCCTGACTCAGTACCTGGCACTAGTATGTGCTCAATGAGCAATTTGTAAAATGAATCAATAAATAATTTGTTGCATTGAATTGCATCAGGTTGTCAGCACCCATGGAGCACTTCTGGTAATGGTAGCTCAATGATAGGAACTATAGGAGAGGTAAAAAAATGAATAATCAATAAACAGATAGGAAAGGTTAAGTCTTTTGAAGGCACGTATTCCAATATGGCCACCAAGGGCTCTCCCATCCCAGGAGCACTTGTTACAAGGTAACCTTGACATTCCTCTCATCAAGAGGTGCCGTCTATGTCCCTTTCCTTTGAAATTAAGTGAACTTTTGCACCTGTTTTGACCAATAAAATATAGCAGAAAGGTCATAGCAAACAATGCCGCTGTCCCCTTACTTTGGAATACTCCCTTCTGAAGTTTGTGGCCATGGAGGCAGTCTGGCTGTCCCCAAGTCTGCCATGCTGTGAGGAAGCTCAAACTCCCCTAGATAGAGAAGCCCTGAACCTACTTGAAGAAAGATGTCCTGCCAGTCTTCAGCTGCTTCAACCACTGTCTGGCTGCAATTAAATGACACCACTGGCCAGAACTGTCCAGATGAGACTGTCCCAAATTCCTGACCCACAGAAACAATGACAGATAGTAAAATGACTTTTGTTGCATTAAGCCACTGAATTTGGGGGTGATTTGTTACACAGCAAGAAATAACTAGAATAGATTTGAATTCAAAGAATGTATGATCTAGTTAGAGGCCGGGCATGATGGCTCACGCCTGTAATCCCAGTGCTTTGAGAGGCCAAGGTGGGAAGATCACTTAAGTCCAGAGCTCAAGACCATCCTGGTCAATATAGAGAGAACTTGCCTCTATTTTTGAAAAAAAAATTGAGTTGGAAAGTCAAGAAGTGAGTGAATTTAACCAAGTTTATTGGATGGTGCCAGCAGTCTCTGGATGGCAAGGGTCCAAATTGTATGGTTCTATCTATGTGAATACCATAAATACACTCACCCATCCATCCCCATCTTCTCTCTCCCATTCATCTCTATCCATGCTCCCTTACCTCTGCCCCTAATCTTGCCTTGGTCCTTCAAATCCTTGGTTCCCATCATATGTCTGCAATTCACTGCAGGGCTGATGCTTTCTCAAACTCTCAAGCTGATAGAGCCTTAAATTAACAAGCTACCTGGTCTTCCCAGCTTCACTTTGGATATACTGCAGAGTGGAGTCAAGGATGTTTAGATCACAAACCCCTGGTTCTGGCTCCTGGATCTTGGTAACAGTCATCACATAAATTTTCTAACAAGAGACACATCCACATAATTAAACCAAAGATATCACAGACGCAGACACATGCAAAGAGGGCAGGGCTGGGAGAAGGGAACCATTCATCAAAACCTCATCATAAATTCAAGTTGAAGGACTGAAAAGGAACAAAGCATGGATACTTCCCAAACCCAGCAGCTGGACCTCTCACTGAAATCCTGAAATCACCGCAGCCCAACTCAACATCTGGGAGAGAATAAAAAATAATAAAGACTTAAAAAGAACAGACGCTGGGCAATTACCAGTTGAAGTGCGGATGGGGAATATAAATTCTCTGAGCGCCTAAAGACAGAAATATACATTGGCACATGGGTCTTAGGGCTGTGAATTTCATCCAGCTGTAGCCACCATTCTTTCTCACTATGACTAATATTTCGTCAGCAAATGCACTTTCTAAGCAATGAACATAATTATGTTCAGGTTGACATGACCTAAATTAGAGTGGCTGAATTTTTATTTATTCGACATCAGCAGTGAAGTAAAATGTCCGAAAGGATTTTGATGCTGAATCAAAGTACCAAAGAATGTTGGGAATAACATTCTATTTAGAATTGGAAGATCTGGATAGAAGTCCTATCTAGTCCATGTATACATTTTGTGAGACTGGGCAATATTGAATCTCCTAAACGTGGACAGAAATTGGAAATGAGATAAAACCTACCTCCAGGGTTTTAATGAGGATTAAATTAGGTAATATATCTTCCAAACTCCTGCCACATTGCTTTTGGCTTCTTCACCTGTGAAATTGGAGCAATACTTGCACAAGAGGGTTAGGTTGTAAGGATTCCTTAGCTTATGATACTAATTAAGATACTCTCGGTTGTAACAGACAGTGGAATTTATAGTTGCTTTAAAATATAATGTATTGGCTGAGCACAGTGGCTCATGCCTGTAATACCAGCACTTTGGGAGGCCAAGGCGGGCGGATCACCTGAGGTCAGGAGTTGGAGACCAGCCTGTCCAACATGGTGAAATCCAGTCCCTAACACACACACACACACACACACACACACACAATTAGCTGGGGCGTGGTGTCACATGCCTGTAGTCTCAGCTACTTGGGAGGCTGAGTATGAGAATCTCTTGAACCCAGGAGGTGGAGGTTGCAGTGAGCCGAAATGGCACCAGTGCACTCCAGCCTGGGCAACAGAGTAAGACTGTCTTAAAATAATAATAAAATAAAATAAAATGTATTGAGTTGTTCTAGCTAATGAGAAAGCAGAAGGTAAGTGATTCCAGGGTAGGATCAATGACATCAGTGATGAGTAATATCAAGGCATTGAGTCTAAGTCTCTGCAACCCATGTGGCTCTTCTCTCATGGTGAGAAGATGGTTGCATCAGCTCCAAGCATCAGGTCTTCACACCAGAGTGCCCAAAGCATGAAAGGAGAAGAGTTTTTTCCACACATCTCTCTTACCAAGGAGGAGAACATTGCTCAGACACCCCCTACACATTTTCTGTTACATCTCATTGGCCAGAACTGAACCATGGCTATCTTTTGCTGGGAAGGAGCCTGGGGAAATAAATACTCAGTATTTCCAAAAGCTAGCACGGAGAGCCACCTCTAGCAGCAGGGGAAAAGGGGGAGAAAAATGACATTGCAGTGGGAAACACACTGGGTCTGCCCCTGTAATGGATGTGGAGTGTCTACCATGATGGGCCCCATGGTCAACGGAGTAACATTCATTGAGCACTAGCTATGTGCCAGCTATGGTCTGTAGTCCTTTAGAGGGATCACCTCATTTCATCCTCTCAACAATCCTTGAGAAAGTACTACTATTAGCCTTGTTTTATTGTTTTGAGACTGAGTTTCGCTCTCGTTGCCCAGGCTGGAGTGCAGTGGTATGATCTCGGCTCACTGCAACCTCCACCTCCCAGGTTCAAGTGATTCTCCTGCCTCAGCCTCCCGAGTAGATGGGATTACAGGCATGCACCACCACACCCGGGTAATTTTGTATTTTTAGTAGAGATGGGGTTTCTCCTTGTTGGTCTCAAACTTCCGACCTCAGGTGATCCACCCGCCTTGGCCCCCCGAAGTGTTGGGATTACAGGCGTGAGCCACCGCGCCCAGCCAGCCTTGTTTTATAGACAAGGAAATTGAGGCATAGAAAATTTCATCCACTTTAGCTCAAGGCTATGCAACTAGTGAGTTGGCACAAAGATATCCACACCTGAGTCAGAGCAGGTTGAGTCTTCAAACTAGGTCAAAGGTGGATGCCTATCTCATTTCTCAGGTCTTGTTTGTTCTGATTCTCACCTCGAACTCAAGTGGATTTGAGTTTCTACCTGTGTATCTTAGTGATGAGTATGTTTGTGAAACATTTCCATAAAGTCATGAGATCTCCTAAACTGTTCCAGAATTTATTTACACGTTCAAATTGTGGTGATTGTTGCGGAGTGGAGGCCTCCAGGCTCAGGCTTACCTGGACCACGAGGTCAGCGACTTGGGCCCATATCAGGACTGATTTGTGCCCATCACTTTCCATGGGGTCTGAGAGATTTTCTCCAGAGAGGCGGGTGGTAAGCTGTGGTCACACCCATGGTTTATCTTATGCCTTGTTAACTGGGCAGGGAGGCTACTGGAAGGAAGTCCCCCAGTATGGACCACAGGGCACTTGGGAGAGAATACGGGCCTGGCACAAGGAGCTGGGCTCAGCCACACGGCCTGAAGGTTTTGGGTGTGGCTTGTTGGCTGTTACTTGGCCCTGTCCCTGAGGAACAGAAGTGCTTTGATTGTGACCTCAGGGCCAAGGGAGTAGAGCAGTGAGGAGAGGGGGACCTTCCTAAACCTCCCTGGAGAACAAAAGCAACCTCAGCACTTCGGGGCAGAGCAGAGCAGACCTGGGACGATGCCTGGAGCAGAGCAGCTGCTGGTGCCCATGGGAGTCTCCTAGAGCTTGGGGAGAAACAGTGCAAGGTGCACAACCAGCTGTGGACAAAGGTCTGTTCTCAGCCTCCTACTGTGTGCCAGGCACTGGCTGGCATGGTCCGTGTCCTCAACAGATTGCCTGACAAGGGAAAGGAGCTTAGAAACAGCGTGTTGACGGTGAAACCCCGTCTCTACTAAAAATACAAAAAAAAAATTAGCCGGGCGTGGTGGTGGGCGCCTGTAGTCCCAGCTACTCGGGAGGCTCAGGCAGGAGAATGGCGTGAACCCCAGAGGTGGAGCTTGCAGTGAGTCGAGATTGCGCCACTGCACTCCAGCCTGGGCGGCAGAGTGAGACTCCATCTCAAAAAAAAAAAAAAAAGAAAAGAAACAGCCTGTTGAGCTCTGTGATGGGGGAAGTGCAGGGTATGAAGAGCGCCTCCAGGAGGGCCAGGCACCTAACTGGGCTTGGGGAAGATTCTGGAAGTGTCTTATTAGAGCATGCCTAACCTTTCATACCAGTTTTCTACAATGCTTCTGCTGTCTCATATTTCCCTATTGCATGCCAACCTCCATGGGGCAGCCAGATTTGTCATCCTGAAGCAGAGTTTTCTCAACCTGATTTTTTCCATGATTACGACCCGCTCAATACAAATCAGTGAATTTTTTTTTTTTTTTAGCTGGAATTTCACTCTGTTGCCCAGGCTGGAGTGCAGTGGCGCGATCTCAGCTCACTGCAACCTTCGCCTCCCAGGTTCAAGCAATTCTCCTGTCTCAGCCTCCCGAGTAGCTGGGACCATAGGCGCCCGCCACCATGCCTGGCTAATTTTTTTTTTTTTTTTTTTGTATTTTTAGTAGAGACAGGGTTTCACCATGTTGGTCAGGCTGGTCTCAAACTCCTGACCTCAGGTGATCCATCCGCCTCAGCCTCCCAAGGTGCTGGGATTACAGGCATGAGCCACTGCACTCGGCCACATCAGTGAAATTTTAATACCACAGAGATATTGTATGTCTGTTTGCTTATTGTACATACATCTGTTCTTTATACACAAAAAGTACAATTTTTTACTTCCCAGGAACCAATTTCTGTCCCTTTGGTGGCAGTATTTCCCCCCACTGAGAATGTAGTTTTCTAAAAGAATAAGCCCAATTTTCTTAGTCGATTCCTGCTGCTATAACATAATACTTCAGATTGGGTAATTTATAAATAATATAAATTTGTTTCTTAGAGTTCTGGAGGCTGGGAAGTCTAGGGTCAAGGTACCAGTAGGCATTGCTTTGGGCCAGGTGTGGTGGCTCACGCCCGTAATCCCAACACTTTGGGAGGCTGAGGCAGGCAGATCGCCTGAGGTCAGGAGTTCAAGACCAGCCTGGCCAACATGGTGAAACCCCATCTTTACTAAAAACACAAAAATTAGCTGGGCATGGTGGCACATGCTTGTAATCCCAGCTACTCAGGAGGCTGAGGCAAGAGAATCGCTTGAGCCCGGAGGCAGAGGTTGCAGTGAGCCGAGATTGTACCATTCTACTCCAGCCTGGGTGACAAGAGCAAAACTCTGTCTCAAAAAAAAAAAAATGTGCCAGCCGATTTGGTGTCTGGTGAAGGCTTGCTTTCTGCTTCCAAGACTGTGCCTTGCTGTATCCTTACTTAGCAGGACGGCAAAAGGGGGACAATTAGGATCCCTCAAGCCCTTTTACAAGAGCACTAAATCACTTCCCATAGGCCTTTTAGTACCAGCACCTTGCGGGTTAAGTTCCAACATATGAAGTTTAGGGAGATGCAAATATTCGGACTGTAGTAGCTATACTCTTCGTGTGAAGCCATTAAATCATTTCTGAGGCATGTTTAGTTGATCCGTTTAATCTGGTGGCTCCGGTGGTGTGGCAGTGGCATGGCTAGCTGGAAAGTTACAGCATGGATGAAGGGTACACCTAATGGAAGCCTGTAAGTCAATGATTGGATCAGTTCTCTATCATTTCATAACAATTACCCTGAAGCTTAGTAGCACACACATCATCTCTTTTCTGTGGGTGAAGAATCTTAGTATGGTTTAGTTGGGTGCTCATGCTCAGGGTGTCTCACAGGTTGCAATGGAGGTGTCTGTCAATTCAACTGGGGAGGGTCTGCTTTCAAGGTCACCCTGTGGTAGTTGGCAGAGCTCAGTTCCTTATAGGCAAGTGGACTAAGGATCTCAGTTCGTTGCTGACTGTTGTCTTCAGGCTGTCCTCAGTCCCTCCTTCACATATGAGCCTTCCCATGGGGCAGGTGGCAACATGACAACTTGCTTCATCAGTGTGAATGAGAGTGGGGGGAGAATGGAGAGAAAGAGAGATAGGGATAGGGAAAGCACCAGAGGGAGAGAAGGAGAGAGGGAATTTGACCAAGACAGAAGTCAAAGTCTTTAGAAGCAAGGCACTCTGTAGAGGCGATTGCACAAAGTGTGAATAGCAAGAGGCAGGATCATCACTGAGAGCCTTTCAAAAGCTGTCTACTATGGTGGTCAAGCCAAAGTCAAGAAACACACAAGTCACAAAAGCCATTGGTGGTCTAGGTTGGGTGGATGATCAACAATTGGGCAGGCAGCCAGGACCTGCCCTTAAGGCAAATCCATGGGCCAAGAGCAGAAAGGTGGCATGGAATCAGTGGTTAACAGGAGTCCAAATTCCAAGCAAGGCACTGAGTCAAGTCAAGAAGGATACCAAGGACTCTGGGAGCAATCCCTGGACAAGCAGCCCAGACAACAGAGATGAGTTAGAGTGGTAGGAAGATTCTTTTTATTTTTTTTATTTTTATTTTTTGAGATGGAGTCTTGCTCTGTAGCCCAGGCTGGAGTGCAGTGACCCGATCTCGGCTCACTGCAAGCTCCACCTCCCGGGTTCACGCCATTCTCCTGCCTTAGCCTCCCGAGTAGCTGGGACTACAGGCGCCCACCACCATGCCAGGCTAATTTTTTTTGTATTTTTAGTAGAGAAGGGGTTTCACCATGTTAGCCAGGATGGTCTCGATCTTCTGACCTCGTGATCCACCCACCCCTCGGCCTCCCAAACCGCTAAGATTACAGGCGTGAGCCACCATGCCTGGTGGAAGATTCTAAAGCTAGGTAATGGCTTTGTCAGCCAGGAAGCCTCTTACACACCAATTCCCTGATAAAAACTGCCCCCAGACCCCGGTAGGTCTAGGGCCTGGAGGTGGGAGCAGTGATCTTCTATAGGAAGCTGTGAGAATTGAGCATCCTAGAGACAGAGCTCAGAGCAAATGGGGAAGCAGCACAGGGAATATTCTAGAAACAGACAGGTGGGCTTTGAATGCCAGCCCAGCTACTCACTAGTTGTGTGGTGTTAGGTGAATAAATTGACCCTAAACCTGAGTTTTCTTTTCTCTAAATAATCCTCAATTCATAGTAAGGCTGACGAAGATGAAATAGGATACTAAAATCTTAGTACAGTGTCTGCTACAGAGCAAGCATTCAATAAATGTTTATTATTGCTATAATTCTTATTATATAAAGGTAATATATTTAGGGGAAAAACAATGCAAACCTTAAAATCAAAATAACACCACTGACAAGAGCCTAATATTCTCTGATTGAGAAGATGCAAATTCAAAATTTAACCCAATTTCATATTTGCTAATAAAGGGTGGCAGGCAGTATGGGAATCACAATTGCTGAAGGGCTATTTCATGTCAGGCATTGCTCTAGGTGCCTTGTAAAGCTAATTTCATGCCATCCTTTCAACCAACTTGCAAAAGTGGAGTTGGTATTCCCATGTTATAGATGAAGCAACAGAGACTCAGAAAAGTTGAGTGAGTTGCTGAAGGTCACGTGGTTAATAGGAGCTAGAACTGGACATTTGATACAGGCCAGTTGGATTCCAAAGCCCAAGGCCATCAATCTTATTTTATGCTAACATGGTTGGGTGGAGATGTTAACCAGAGCCTACATAGCTTACTCATGACATAGGGAGGAGCTGAAGAGTGAGTCCAGGTTGCAGAATATGTGACAAGAGGAGCCAAGGAATCAGTCAACTCCCAAGGGCAAAAGAATGATGTTTTCATTCATTACCATTCAGGAAAGAAAACATATTTCTCCTTAGGAAATCAGAGTCAGAATCCAAGATAGTGAAGAACCAACACAATAATATGTTGGACATTATTAATAGGTATCAGTTCTTTAATATTTGAGTTTCCCCTGGGAAGGAATAATCTCTCCTCCAGTGCATTTTCACCCGTGAACAGACCTAATTTTATGTCTAGTATCCAGAAGGCTTCTGGGCTTCTAAAGAGGTTTTCACTCTGGATGGACAATTCTCTAACACTATTTTTTTAGCTACCACAGCTCGATCAAAACACTCTCTGTGGATGTATATATACTAAAGATCACTGCCAATTGTAGCTGTAACAGTCAAATTTCTTAGTTGCAGAAAAGTTTGAGCAGAAAGGGATTTACAGCTGGGTGCGGTGGCTCACACCTGTAATCCCAGCCCTTTGGGAGGCTGAAGCGGGTGGACCACCTGAGGTCAGGAGTTCAAGACCAGCCTGGCCAACATGATGAAACCCCGTCTCTACTAAAAATACAGAAATTAACTGGGCTTGGTGGTACGCGCCTGTAATCTCAGCTATTCTGGAGGCTGAAACAGGAGAATCACTTGAACCCAGGAGGCAGAGGTTGCAGTGAGCTGAGATTGCACCACTGCACTTCAGCCTAGGTGACAGAGTGAGACTCCATCTCAAAAAAAAAAAAAAAAGGGATTTACTACCAGATATTGTATTATTTTCGATATTTCCAGGAAGACTGGAGAACCAAGCTTGGGCCAGCCAACCATGTCGTAGCACTTTTCTGGTTTTAAATTTTGTATTAGAAGATGTTTGGGACTGAGTGCAGTGGCTCACTCCTATAATCCCAGCAATTTGGGAGGCCAAGAAGGGTGAATTGCTTAAGCTCAGGAGTCTGAGACCAGCTGAGGCAACACGATGAAACCTCGTCTCTATAAAAAATAGAAAAATTAGCTGGGCATTCTGATGTGCGGCTGTAGTCCCAGGTACTTGGGAGGCTGAGGTGGGAAGATCGCTTGATTCTGGGAGGTGGAAGTTGCAGTGAGCCAAGATCATGCCTGGGTGACAGAGTAAGACCTTGTCTAAAAAAAAAAAAAAAAAAAAAATGCCTGGAATTTGCTTCAAAAGAATATGGAAATGGAGAGTAGGGGTACCGATGAAAATAAATTGACACAAGTTAATAATTATTGAAGCTAAAACAGGTGCACGAGGTTTCATTTCACTGGTCTATTTTGTTAAAATAAATTTATTGAGATATAACTTAATGAGTACAGCATACATTTAGTGCTACACTAAAAACCCAGACTTTACCACTATGCAGTATATCCGTGTAACAAAATTGCTCCTGTATTCCTTAAAATTTTACAAATAAGATTTTAAAAGGGGAAAAAGAAAAAAACAGATTTGTTGAGATATAATGTATATGCTATAAAATTTACTCATTTTAAACTGTACAATTCAATGGTTTTTAGTATATTTACAGAATCGAGTAACCATCGCCACAATCTAAATTTGGAACATTTTTATCACCCCCCCAAAAGGAACCCCATACCCATTAGCAGTATGGGTATTCCCATTCTGCCATTCCCATTCCTTCTCATTCCAGCCAAGGGAAAACTGTAATCTACTTTCTGTCCCTATATATTTGCTTATTTGGGATATGTCATATAAATGGAAACATACAATATGTGGTCTTTCATGAGACTGGCTTCTCTCACTTAACACGTGTTCTAGCTCCATCCATGCTGTAGTGTGTATTAGTAGGTCATTCTTTTTGACTGTTGTATGATACATACATTCAGTTGTATGTATGTCACATTTTGTTTACCCACTAATTAGCTGGCAGGCATTTGGATTGTTTCCACTTTTTTGGCTACTATGAATAATGGTGCTAGGAACATTCATGTATAAATGTTTGTATGGACACGTTTTTATTTTTCTTGAGTATTCCTAGGAGTGGAATTGCTGCATCATATGGTAACTTTATATTTCACATTTGGAGGAACTACCAGATTGGTTTCCAAAATGGCTGCACCATTTTGTACATTCCTACCAATAATGTATGAAGGTTCCAGTTTCCCCACATTCTTACCAACAGTTGTTATACTCTTATTAAATTTTTATTTTTTTATGTGGTAAAACATATACTACTTTAACATGTACTACTTTAACCCTTTTTTTTTTTTTTTTTGAGACGGAGTCTTGCTCTGTTGCCCAGGCTGGAGTCAGAGGCACCATCTTGGCTCACTGCAACCTTCACCTCCTGGGTTCAAGCAATTCTCATGCCTCAGCTTCCTGAGTAGCTGGGATTACAGGTGTATGCCACCATGCTTGGCTATTTTTTTTTTTTTTTTGAGACAGAGTCTGGCTCTGTTGCCCAGGCTGGAGTGCAGTGGCACAATGTTGGCTCACTGCAAGCTCTGCCTCCCAGGTTCACACCATTCTCCTTCCTCAGCCTCCTGTGTAGCTGGGACTACAGGTGCCCACCACCACGCCTGGCTGATTTTTTGTATTTTTAGTAGCGACGGGTTTCACTGTGTTAGCCAGGCTGGTCTCGATCTCCTGACCTTGTGATCTGCCTGCCTCGGCCTCCCAAAGTGCTGAGATTACAGGCGTGAGCCACCGCGCCCTGCCAGCTAATTTTTGTATTTTTAGTACAGACGGGGTTTCACCATGTTGGCCAGGCTGGTCTTGAGCTCCTATCCTCAAGTGACCTGCCTGCCTCCGCTTCCTGCACCCTGTCTATTTTAGCCATTTTAAGTGTGCAACTCAGTGGCATTAAGTACATTTGCAATATTGTTTGCATAACAGTCACTACTCTCTTTCTAGTACTTTTTCATTGCTCCAAATAGAAATACTGTATGCTTTATACAGTAACTCCTCATTCTCCTTTCTCCCCAGTCCGTCTACTTTCTGTCTCTATGAATTTGCCTACTCTAGGTACCGCAGATATGTGTAATCATATAATCTTTGTCCTCTTGTGTCTAGCTTCTCTCACTTAGCGTAATGTTTTCAAGGTTCACCCATGTTGCAGCACGTATCAAGATTTCATTCCTTTTCATGATTGAATAATATTCCACATTACCTATATAACACATGTTACTCATTCATCTGCTGATGGACACAAGTTGTGTTCTCCTTTTGGCTATTGTGAATAATACCGTTATGAACATTGGTGCAAAATATCTGTTTGAGTTTCTGCTTTCAATTCTTTTGGGTATATACCCAGAAGTGGGATTGCTGGATCATATGGTAATTCTATGTTTAACTTTCTGAGGAGACGCCAAACTGTTTTCCACAGCAGCTGCACCATTTTACATTCCCACGAGCAATGCACAGGAGTTCCAATTTCTCCGCATCCTTGCCAATACTTGTTATTTTTGATTCTAGCCATCCTAGTGGGTGTGCAGTGGTATCTTATTGTGGTTTTGATTTGCATTTCCCTGATGGCTAATGATGTTGAGCATCTTTTCATGTGCTTATTAGCCATTTGTATACCTTCTTCAGAAAAATGTCTATTCAAATCCTTTGCACATTTGAAAGTGATTTTTTAAAAATCTTCTAATTTGAGTTGTAATACTTCTTTATCTATTCTGAATGCAAGTCTCTTATCAGGTATATAATTTGCATATGTTGTCTTTTCACTTTCTTGATGGTATTGTTTGAAGCACAAACGTTTTTAATCTTGGTGAAGGCCAGTTTATTTTTTCCTCTATTGCTTACGCTTTTGGTGTCTTATCTAAGAAATCATTGCTCACACCAATGTTGTGAAGATATACTGTTCTGTTTTCTTCTAAGAGTTTTATACTTTTAGCAGGTACAAAAAGGTCTACGATCTATTTTGAGTTAATTTTTGTGCATAATGTAAGGGTCCTAACTAATTCTTTTCCACATAGATATTAATCTGTCTATGTTTGTGTATGGTGAGGCTTCTCGTAATAAAACCTTAATTTAAGAAAAGGCAGGCTGAGCATGGTGGCTCACACCTGTAATCACAACACTTTGGGAAGCCAAGGTGGGTGGATCATTTGAGGTCAGGAATTTAAAACCAGCTTGGCCAACATTGTGAAACCCCGCCTCTACTAAAAATACAAAAATTAGCTGGGCATGGTGGCAGGTGCCTGTAGCTATGTGGGAGGCCGAGGCAGGAGAATCGCTTGAACCCGGGAGGCAAGGTTGCAGTGAGCAGGGATCGCACCACTGCACTCCAGCCTGGGCAACAGAGTGAGACTTTGTCTCAAAGAAAAAAAAAAAAAAGAAAGAAAAGAAAAGGCATTGATAAAAAAGTTATATACTAGGTACGAACTGCTTTTCATTGCTAATGACTTCTACCTAAAATAAGAGTGTTTTTAGCACTCTTATGTTTGGTTTTCAAATTTATTCACTTTAAGTAAAAGAAGTTCAGAAGTAGGCAGAGCTGATATGGCCATTCTATTCTATCTATAATTGTTATTGACCCAGAATCCTACTATCTGTTTGTTTCAACATTCTTACATGTGGCATCTATCCTCAAGGTTACCATGGTCACAATGTAGTTGCTGGAGCACCAGCAACACCTTTGCATTCTCAGCAGGAAGAAGAAAAGTTAAAAAAAAAAAAAAAGCCGGGGGTTGGGGAGCGGGGAGAAGGAGAGTCATCCCTTTGAACAACTTTTCCCCGAAGCTAATTTAAAGACTTGAGTTTCTTTCTTTTTTTTTTTTTTTTTTTTTCTTTTAACAGAGTCTTGCTCTGTCACCCAGGCTGGAGTGCAGTGGCGCAATCTCGGCTCACTGCAAGCTCCGCCTCCCAGGTTCACGCCATTCTCCTGCCTCAGCCTCCTGAGTAGCTGGGACTACAGGCGCCCACCATCACACCCGGCTGATTTTTTGTATTTTTTTTTTTTTAGTAGAGATGGGGTTTCACCATGTTAGCCAGGATGGTCTCGATCTCCTGACCTCGTGATCCACCCCCCTTGGCCTCCCAAAGTGTTGGAATTACAGGCGTGAGCCACCACGCCCGGCCTTTAAAGACTTGAGTTTATAACCCATTGGCTATTCCCATAGTAGGGAGGCTGGGTACATTAACATATTCATCAGTACAAGGGTCCTAACATTAAATTAAATGAGGATGCATGGTGGATATCAAGTAGCCAAGGCAGCTGGCTGTGGTGCAGGGTGCTACTTGGCCACCCACTACCAATTTTCAGTCCTCTTAGTGGCAAATAGGATTGTGGGATTAGATGAGCCAAGTATTGCTAGAGCTTCCAAGTTTTAGAGACCTGAATTCTACATTTAATATAAATTCTCCAGATTTTTCAATGCTGGTAACCAATCCAAAAAAACAAAAGTTTAACCTTGTCTGGGCCAAACACAGTACATCTGTGGCCCGTGTTCCACCTCTGTGCTGCCTGTTGACATCCTCTGCTTTTGGGTGAACATTAGAGCTCTTGAGACACCTGAAGGGCCCAGGAGTGGTATTACAATTCCCCTGTGTGGCTCCGAGCCAGTGGGTAGAAGTCACGAGGAAGTAGATCTTGGCTCAACTTTAGGAAGAACTCTATCTGCAGAGCTGTCAAAAACAGAAGGAGCTGCCTGGGGAGGTAGGAAGATCTCTGTCGCTAGAGGTGTTTGAGCAGATGCCAGAGAAGAACTTGGCAATGATTTCTAAGGTCTTCCCAACCCCAAGAGTCTCTGAGGCTGTAAGAAAATTACTGTGATGATTACTGCTGCTTCGATGACTCACTGGAAGGAGGACCCTGTAGGAGGCAAGAGGAGGATGAGACGCCACACATCTGGATTGCTAAGGAGCTAGCAACCCACCAGCTGTGGTGTCCTACCCTGCAAATGACAAGGCAGAGGGAAAAGGGAAATGCCCTCACCGTGGGGATGACCTCTATTCAACGTAGCCTGTAGGGTAGCAAAGAGTTCCTTCCCAAATATTTACAAGCATGATTTGATTCATCTCCATGCATTGCATAGGGATACACAACAGATATGTAGCTTTTCTTACGCAGGATGATTCAGTTTACTAAACTCCACTCCTTTATTTACTCCTGCTTGCAGGGCTGGCTTCCTGGTATGTGACCTGTGCAGGTGTAGAGGGCCCTGCATGCAGAAGGACCTGATGCTTGGTGTAATGCTCCGCTGTTACCATCTTAAAATTCTCAGTTTTGAATAAGGGGTCTCACATTTTCATTTTTCCCTGGCCCCTGCAATTATGCAGTGGGTACTCCATGCTTTTACCCAAAATGTATTCAGTGTAGAAAATGCGAAGCACTGGTGGCCGGGCCCACTCTGTCACCCGAGCTGGAGTGCAATGGTGTGATCTCAGCTCACTGCAACCTCTGTCTCCCAGGCTCAAACAATCCTTCCACCTCAGCCTCCTGAGTAGCTGGGACCACGGCCGCGTGCCAGCACGCCCAGCTAATTTTTGTCTATTTTGTAGAGATGGGGTTTCACTATGTTGTCCAGGCTAGTCTTGAACTCCAAGGCTCAAGCCATCCGCCTGCCTCAGCCTCCCAAAGTGCTGGGATTACAGGCATGAGAAAATTTATATCTTTCAGGCCACTGCCTTATGGGAGCTTTTCGTTAGCCTACTTGACCAAATACAATAAACAAACAGGAGTTAATTATGCGAGAAAAAGGGAGAGAAGACAGACTCCAAAGTGCCCAGTCCAAGGAGAACGTGGCATATTCAGGGAACTGGGAATGGTTCAAGATGCTTGACACTCTGGCTGTGGGAAGGAGAGTGGTGACTTAGTCAGCTCAGGCTGCTATAACAAAACACCATAGACCGGGGAACTTAAACAACAGACATTAATTTCTCTCTCTTTTTTTTTTTTTTTTTTTTTTTTTGAGACAGAGTCTTACTCTCTTGCCCAGGCTGGAATGCAGTGGCGTGATCTTAGCTCACTGCAACTTTCACCTCCCAGGTTCAAGTGATTCTCCTGCCTCAGCCTCCCAAGTAATTTGGACCACAGGCACCTGCCACCACTCCTGGCCAATTTTTGTATTTTTAGTAGAGATGGGGTTTCGCCATGTTGGCCAGGGTGGTCTCGAACTCCTGACTTCAGGTGATCCACCCACCTCGGCCTCCCAAAGTGCTGGGATTACAGGCGTGAGCCACCGCGCCCGGCCCAGACACTTAATTTCTCACAGTTCTGGAAGTCCAAGATCAAGGTGCAGACAGATTTTGTTCTTGATGAGGGCCTTCTTCCTGGTTTGCAGATGGCTGTCTTCCTGCTATGTTCTCACATGATGGAGAGAGGGATGGAGGGGGAAGGGAGGGAGGCGAGGGGAGGGAGGGGTCTGTTGTCTCTTCTTCTTCTTATGAGGGCACTAATCTCATCTTGAGGATCCCCACCCCCACGCCAAATACCATTACATTGTGATTTAGGACTTCGAACACATGAATTTTGGGAGGACACAGACATTCAGTCCATAACATGTGGGCCAGGTCACCAAGAACCTTGCATCCCAGGCATGGAGCCTGGATATCATCCACTGGACTGTGGGAAATCAAGTCGGGCACTGGCATCCTTTTTGTTTTGCCAGCTTGGGTTGCAACCTGTGCTAAGGTTTGCTATGGTTTATATATGTGTCTCTTCCAAACCTCATGTTGAAATTTGATCCCTATTTTGGAGATGGTACCTAATGGGAAGTGCTCGGATCATGGGGGTTTGGTGCCATTCTTGAGGTCGTGAGTTCTCGGTCTCATGAGATTGGATTTGGGGAAGGGGTGTGTTATAAAGCCAGGATGCCCTTCAGGTTTAGTTTCTCTTACATGTCTGCTTCCGCTTTGACCTTCTCTGCCACATTTTGACTCAGCACAGAAGCACTCTCCAGAAGCCAAGCAGATGCCGACACCATGTCTCTTGTACAACCTGCAGAAGTGGAAGCTAAATAAACCTACTTCTTTAGAAATTATTCTGCTATGGGGTATTCCCTATACAAAATGGACTAAGACAAGCTGCAGATTTTAAAATGTATAAAATGTTTCATAAGACTGGCTAATAATACAATGAGCGCTCATGCACCCACCACCTAGCTTGAAAAACACATTGCAGATAAAGTCTCCAGCATTTCTTTCCTGATCCCATCTTCAGCTGAGTTTTTTTAATTTTTTATTTATTTTATTTTTTTAGACAAAGTCTCGCTCTGTCATTAGGCCAGAGTGCAGGGGCACTATCTCAGCTCACTGCAACCTCCGCCTCCCGGGTTCAAGCAATTCTCCTGCCTCAGCCTCCCAAGTAACTGGGACTACAGGCGCATACCACCACGCCCAGCTAATTTTTGTATTTTTAGTAGAGATAGGGTTTCATCATGTTGGTCAGGATGGTTTCGATCTCCTCACCTCGTGATCCGCCCACTTTGGCCTCCCAAAGTGCTGGGATTATAGGTGTGAGCCACTGCGCCTGGCCACTTCCGCTGAGTTTTTAACTTTATTTTGTTTTATTCTGTTTTGTTTGTTTCTTTCTTTTTTCTTTTCTTTGTTTTTTTTTTGAGATGGAGTGTCACTCTGTCGCTCTGTCGCCCAGGCTGGAGTGCAGTGACGCAATCTCAGCTCACTGCAACCTCCGACTCCTGGGTTCAAATGATTTTCCTGCCTCAGCCTCCCAAGTAGCTAGGACTACAGGTGCCCGCCACCGTGCCTGGCTAATTTTTGTATTTTCAGTAGAGACAGGGTTTTGCCAAGTTGGCCAGGCTGGTTTCGAAATCCTGACCTCAGGTGATCCACCCGAGGTCTCCTAAAGTGCTAGGGTTACAGGCATGAGGCACCATGCCCAGCCTGTTTGTTTCTTACGGGCACTTGGAAAGGGCAAAGTGGAAACAGGACATACATCATTGAACCTCTCATATGTTCTCAGCATTTTGCCAGGTACTGTGATGTATATGTATGGAAGAAGCAGCCACAGCCAGGTAGAAAACAACAACAACAACAACAAAACCCCAACCTTTGTGCTTTCCCAGAATGCATTGACTCTTTCCTGAGACCAGCTGGGGCATGCTCAGAGGGTCACCGTGTTTCTGGATGTGAGCTGATGGAATATTTGCACTGAGTCTCTAGCCATTACCCACTTCTGCTGACTCATGTGTGGATAAATGGCACAGTCCCAATAAATTTGAAATATGTGTCTGGAAGTTTTAAAGTTCTGAGAAGGACATTGAAGGATTTGGGGCTGTTCCATCTTTTCATCTGGCTGATGGCTGGGACTTTGGGGAGAAGAGAAAAGATGTTGGGAGTGAGCAGCTGGTGAGCAAAAGATGTTGATGGTGTTGGTGAGGATTTCATTTCCTGGGCCAGAGCCCAAGATGCGAGAGTACAAGGCTACTGGCAAAACACAGAGAGTACCGCAAAGTCGGGGAAGAATGTGCTGGGCAGATTACCCAATGACATCAAAGGACACTTAAAAGATTCCTGTGGGCTACATAGTAAACAGCTGTTGTTTTTGTCTGCTCAGCATTCCTTTGCCATCTTCTTTTAATAACCTCTTTATTTCTGAAGGAAAACCAGGCGTTTTCACAGTCTATGCAGCCGAAGAGGGTCGACACATCCTTTGGCTTCATGGGTGAATATGCAACTTGGTAAGAGTCTATCAAAATTTCAGTGATTTGTTCAGAGGTGGACACGTGACTCAGCCTGGACCAATGAGAGTTTTCTCTGGGACTTTGCTCAAATGATTAGGAATGAGATATGCTTTCTTAGAGTTGTTATGATGATAGCTAGTGTGAGACCGAGCTCGAATGAGACTGAGAATGAAGTGAATACAGCAGAAAGCTGAGTCTAATGATGGAGAGAGAGAAATTCCTGAAAACATTAGGGCACTTGGATTTAGCCATGTCTGAAGCTAACCGTACCTCTTGGACTTTTTAGTTATGTGAAACTATATCTTTAAATTCTCTCTCTCCTGTCAATCTGGTTTAATGTAATTTCAGTTTGGTTACTGTCATGTACACCGATAGTTGAGAAAATGTAAAACAGTCTTTGTGATTAGAAAGAAACAGGATGAGTCAGGCGCGGTGGCTTATGCCTGTAATCTCAGCACTTTGGGATGGGAGGCCGAGGCGGGTGGATCACTTGAGGTCAGAAGTTTGAGACCAGCCTGGCCAACATGGTGAACGCTGTCTCTACTAAAAATACAAAAAATTAGCCGGGTGTGGTAGTGGGCGCCTGTAGGTCCCAGCTACTTGGGAGGTTGAGGCAGAAGAATCGCTTGAACCGGGGAGGCAGAGGTTCCAGTGAGCCGAGATCATGCCACTACACTCCAGCCTTGGCAACAAGAGCAAAACTCTGTGAAAGAAAGAGAAAGAAGGAAGGAAGGAAGGAAGGAAAGAAGGGAGAAAGAAAGAAAGAAAGAGAAAGATGATAGAGACAGTGCTCAGTTATTCTTGGGCAAAAATAGAGGCAACAGGACAAGAACTTTATTTATGGTCTTACACGTCCATCTCCCAGTGCAAAGGGTGTGGGGGAAATGGATAAGGTAAGATGTTCATACTACTGAAAGAAGAAGAAAACTATAATTTCATTAGCATCATTGCTACTTAGGAGGGGAATCATAACTAGCAAGTGACAATGGAAGGGTGTATTTTATCTGAAAGATACAAGTCCAATAGAAAGGGAATATTGTATAGCATTATCTGTGAAGAAGTTACTAAGTGGTCTGCCTGTCAGTATGGAAAGCTCTGGGGTCAGGAATAGGGAGGACAACCACAGAAACAAGACCCCACCCAACATGGGGCCAGAGGAAGCCTGGAGAAGATGCTTTCCTAACACACATCCCCAAGCCACAAAAGAGTCTCATTAGGAATTCCAGTTATGCAGACGTAAGCTGGAATTCTTCTTTTGCTAAAGTTTAGAACATCTGATAAATTATTATCTTACTTTGCTAACAGTTTCTCAGAACACGGAAGTAGCAATGGAGTAAGCTGTTCTGTTTTCCTTTCTTTTAAAAATCATATTTTTCCCTTGAATATAGAAGAAAGACATACTTCTGGTGGAAAATTGGATAATATAGTGGTGACACTCATACATCTATTCCTCAAAGATAAGCGATTAGATTTGTACTGTGTGCCAGATGTTGGCTAAGTATTTAATAAATAGGCTTATTTAATCTCTACAGCATTAAGAGGTGCATTCTTGTATGATCCTTAGTTTGTGGATAAGAAGACTGAGGTTTAGTAAAGCTAAAAAAAAATTATCTGAGATCATACAGCCAAGTTGGTGTTAGAGCCAGGATTTGAACTAAGCCATCTGGGCTCTTAACCACTATACTACATTCTGTATTTGTGCTTCCACTTATATAAATTCCTTGTTATACTGTATATTTATAATTTTGTAGCCTGTTTTTCCCTTTCACTTAATTTTATAACATAGGCATTTTCCCATTTTGTCAAAGACTCTTAAATTTTAAAAATTAAAATAGTTATACTTATGTAAAGTAGACTACTCTAAGGGATGCCTATGGACCTATCACACAGCTTCAACAATGACCAAATAGTCTCATTTCCTCTATCCACTCCCCACTCTATTATCTAAAGCAAATTGCAGACATTGTATCATTTTATCTGCAAGTATATCAATATGTAATTTTAGTTATTCCTTAATATTCTGAGGTATCCAATCTGTGCTCGAATTTTCCAGATGTAAACATTATCGTAAATGTTATTCTAAATTTGGTTCTGAGGATACTTACGGAAGAATTGGTGGGTGATGTGGAAGTATTAGAAGCTTTGAGCCAAAGTGACCCTGTCACTTTGGAGTTTGCAGTAGCAAATAAACAGAAAACGCTGCACTACACAATGAGGAAACCAGATTTCCAGAAGTTCAGTAGAAAGAAAGATGTACAATGCCACCTAGAACTGTATTGTTCCACGTAGTGGCACCAGTCATATGTCACTATTTACATCAAAACTAATGAAAATTAAATAACATTTAAAATTCAGTCCCTAAATAACCACATGTGGCTAGTGGCATCATATTAGATAGTGGAGATATAAGATATTTTATTTTATTTTATTCTGTCTTTTTTCTTTTTTTGAGACAGAGTCTCATTCTGTCACCCACGCTGGAGTGCAGTAGCATGATCATGGTTCAATGCAGCCTCGACCTCCTGGGGCTCAAGCAATCCTCCCACCTCAGCCTCCTGAGTATATGGGACTGCACAGGCATGCACCACCATGCCCAACTAATTTTGTTTATTTTTTATAGAGATGAGATCTCACTGTGTTGCCAAGGCTGGTCCCAAACTCCTGGACTCAAGCAATTCTCCTGCTTCTGCCTCCCAGAGTGCTAGGATTACAGGCCTGAGCCACCATGCGTGGCTGATATAAGACACTTTCATCATCACAGAAAGTTCCATTGAACGTAGCTGGTCTAGACTTTAAGAACGAATAGTATTTGCAAGAGGCAGGAGATTCTTAAAGAATTAAAAAATGTCTGCATTTGTGATTGTCAAAGGGCTTGAGGAGTGCAGCTGCCTCTCTGATCACAGAGGCCTCTGATCAGCTTAGCATTCAGGAGGAGGTGGAGCACACAGCTCAAGTCTCATTGCTTATTTATTTATTTAACTGCTTTAATTGAACAGGCCCCACTTAGCCATGTGCCAACAAGAAGTTCGCTTTATTTTTGTAACTCACTTCCTTTTTGCTAAAAAATCCTTTTTCACACTCAGCAGCGGAAAAACTGAAGTAAGCCCAGTCTTATAAATACCAGCCCTGTCCAGTCATTTCCAGTTTAAAATAGTTTCATTTCGAGTAAACATTTCACGCCGTTCAGGTATTTTTATCCTCCACCACTGTCTGGTTCAGAACCCTACTCCGAGCTTGGGCATCAGCGGAGAGCTTTGTCCTTTGCTGTCTCTTCTCTTCTTCCTTGCAGTCCCTCAATAGCTGCTCCAAGAGTCCCCTAGTGGGAAGTGGAGAAGGCAGACCTCTCCTTTCTTGGCCAGGCCACGTTTCTCTATCTGACTGGGTCCTCAGTGTTATTTGGTTGCTTGATTGGCTCTACCTAGGTGATGTCCCAGGTAGGATTCTGCTGTGATGTCATGCTCAGTATAAGTCATGGCCCAGGTGATGTGTCTCTGTCCAAGGTCCTAAGCCCAGTGGACCTTCAAAGGCTAGTGGCCATGTTTTTTTCAGAGCCTCAGCCACTCTAACTCCCATCAAAGGATTCCCTTCCTTACTCAACTGGCATAACTATATTGAGTTACCCAACTTTACCTAGTTCCTAGTGGGAACTACATAGGTCCCCTTCTATGATGTTCCAGAGGATATTTGTTGTGACCAAATGTGCCACCCCACAACTGCTCACACAAGCTTCATGCTGGGCTCCATTGTGAGTAGCCAACTATTAATATGTAATTTAAGAAAATGAAGGAGTATGTGCTCCGGGTTTCAGACTCTCTTCTACCTCGTAGGCACTTCCCTTGGAGTTCCCCAATTTTGAGTGACAGGTCAAGGGTCCTCATAGCACATGATTGAAGATATAATTACTTCAGAAGGAATTTTGCTTCCTCTCAAAGATGAGCCCTCATCCCTTCTTGTCCTCTCTTCTTTTTCCTTATCTCTTCCTGGTGCTAAAAGCAACTAACCTAGTTTAGATGTGTATTTTGCTATCTATTTTTGACAGGCCAAATTACTCCAAGACGTAGCCACTTAAAACAACTTTTATTATCACAGATTCTGAGGATCTGGAATCTGGGTGTGGCCAACCTGAGTGGTTCTGGCTCAGATCTCTTATGTGGTTACAGTCAGGATCTCAGCTGGGACTGCATTATCTGAAGGCTCGACTGAGGCTGGAGAATCCACTTCCAAGATGGCTCACTCACATGGCGGCTGGTGGGAGGCTCTGTTCCTTGCCACATGGCCCTCTCCCTAGGGCTGTTCACAACATGGTAGCTGGCTTCCCCCAGAGCGACTGATCTGAGAGGGAGAAGACAATAAAAATGGAAGTCAGAGTGGGTCTACAGTGGGGTTGAGTGTATTTTTTAATCTAATTCTGGAGAGAAGATGCTATTTTTTACAGTTTTTTTGGTTTTGGCTTCCTTCTAACATTTCCTTTTAGCCTTGAATTTTTACTAAATAATTTCCTCCTGATTTTAAATTTTTCTTCTCTTCTGGGAATTCGAAATCTTGGTACTTACTATTACACCAATTTTTCCAAAGAGTTGAAATCACTTTAATGCCAGAACATGGTAAATTTGCAGCCATTTCAAGCAGCTGGTGGTCTTTTTTATAACATCGTTAATGGGTACTATTAAATAGTCTGAGAGGTGAATGTGAAATATAAAAGATATAAGGTTTTTTTTTTAAAAAAAAAATAACCTTTCAAAGAGAAAACAAACAAAAATGAAAAAAACTCTAGTCTCATAAGTGACATACCATCACTTCTGCCATGCTGGGCTGATCTCACCGACCATCTGGATGCAACATGGAAGGGGTTACACATGGGGATGAGGGATGGATAATAGGAGGTGGGGATCCTTGAGGACCGTGGAGGCTGGCTACTACAAGGAGGTTCATAGATTGTCGGAATCTAACCTGGGAGTAGAGATTCCTTTTAGCTTCGTTGTTTAGAATTTAGACAAGCTGTTTTCAGTGAGCATGAGCTTTTCCAGGGAAGACCCAGAAAGGGTCTGAGTCTTTTCTCTTGTATTTATAAAAGTACTTTTTCTTTTTGCTATCACACAAGTCATATGTATGAATTGCAGAAAAGGAAAATAATAGAGAAAATAAAAAAGCAAAAGGAAGTAATCCGTTTAGTCCACCATTCAAAAGTAAGCTCTGACAACATTTTGGGGTATATTTTTACAGAATTCTCTATGTTCATTCATAAATGCTACCTGCATTTAGCAATTATTTATTTATTTTTATTTTTATAGAGATGAAGTCTTGTTGTGTTGCCCGGGCTGGACTCAAACTCCCAGACTCAATTTATTCTCCCAACTCTGCCTCCTGAGTTGCTGGGACTATAAGCATTTTCCACCACACCCGGCGTTAACAGCTATTTATTGAACATCTCTTATGTGTCAGTAATGCTACTTCCAAAAACTTACTGAAGGAAATATTCAAGGCCATGGGCAAGCACCTACAACCACTTTATCCCAATGCATTTACTCAATAACCTTGATGTCGTTTTATCTTTGCTTGTAGTTCAGCCTTCAAACTATTTTTCTTTGTGGTTCCTGGCTCACAAAATTTTTATCTAAATCTAAGATTACATAAATTAATTTTAAGAAGTAGGAATTAAAAATTTTTTTTCCTTGCAGAAAATGTATAATTATGGCTATTCTCTTCTATAGCTATACTTTCCTTTCATCATGTTTTTTTGTTTGTTTCTTTTCTTTGAATATTAGAAGAATTTTTCAAGTAGGCTCCTATGCATAATCTTTATCTTTTTTTTTTTTTTTTTTGAGATGGAGTCTTGCTCTGTCACCCAGGCTGTAGTGCAGTGGTGCATTCTCGGCTCGCTGCAGCCTCTGCCTCCCAGGTTCCAGTGATTCTCCTGCCTCAGCCTCCTGGATAGCTGGGATTACAGGCACACACCACCATGCCTGGCTAATTTTTGTATTTTTTAGTAGAGACAGGGTTTCACCATGTTGGCCAGGCTGGTCTTGAATTCTTGACCTCAGGTGATCCGCCCGCCTCGGCCCCCAAAAATGTTGGGATTACAGGCAGGAGCCACCGCGCCCAGCCAAATCTTATCTTTAAAAAACTTTGCCAGGTGCAGTGGCTCATGTCCATAATCCCAGCACTTTGAAAGGCCAAGGTGGGCAGATTGCTTGAGCTCAGGAGTTGGAGAACAGCCTGGTCAACATGGTGAAATCCTGTCTACACACACACACACACACACGCTGAGTATGGTGTTACACACACACACACACACACACACACACAAGCTGAGTATGGTGTTCCATGCCTGTAATCCCAGCTATTTGGGAGGCTGAAGTGGGAGGATCGCTTGAGCCCAGGGGGTTGAGGCTGCAGTGAGCCATGATGGTGCCACTGCACTCCAGCCTGGGTAACAGAGTGAGACCCTGACTCAAAAAAAATTTTTTTTAAATGCTTTTCTCAAGGTTTAATTAAATAATTAAAATACACAAAATAATATTTATAACATATGTATAAGGAATAAGCTACCATTATCAGCTTAAAAAATCAAACACTTCCAGCATCTTAGAAGCCTTCTCTTCCTTTCTGGTGATTACTATCCTGAGTTTTGTGCTTATCATCCGCTTGCATTTCTTGATATATATGAACAAATATATGACCTGTGTATCCTTATACAATACCTTGTTTGTTTGTTTGTTTATTTATTGAGATGGAGTCTTTCTGTGCACCCAGGCTGGAGTGCAGTGGTGCAGTCTCAGCTCACTACAACCTCCGCCTCCCGGGTTCAGGTGATTCTCTTGCCTCAGCTCCCAAGTAGCTGGGATTACAGATGCCTGCCACCATGCCCAGCTAATTTTTGTATTTTTAGTAGAGAGATTTTCACCACGTTGGCCAGGCTGGTCCCGAACTCCTGACCTCAGGTGATCTACCTGCCTCTGCCTCCCAAAGTGCTGGGATTACAGGTGTGAGCCACCACGCCTGGCCTTTTCTTTTGGATATATGCACAGTAGTGGGATTGCTGGATCATATGGTAGTTCCATTCTTAGCTTTTTGAGAAACCTCCATACTGTTTTCTGTAATAGCTGTACTAATTTACATTCCCACCAACAGTGTATAAACGTTCACTTTTCTCTGTCTCCTCATCAGCATTTGTTATTTTTTGTCTTTTTCATAATGGCCATCCTAAGTGGAGCAATATGTGATCTTATTGTGGTTTTGACTTGCATTTCCCTGATGATTAGTGATGTTTAGTTATGCAAGGTTTTCCCTTCTGTAAATAACATCAATTTGTACATGCTCTCCTGTGAATTGCCCCTCACCCCAATTATGTTTGTAAGAGTCATCCTTATTGATGGGCATGGGTGCAGTTAATTCCCTTTTTTTTCTTTTGAGATGGAGTCTCGCCCTATTGTCCAAGCTGGAGTGCAATGGCGCGATCTCGGCTCACTGCAACCTCCGTCTCCTGGGTTCAAGCAATTCTCCTGCCTCAGCTCCTGAGTAGCTGGGATTACAGACGTGCACCAACACGCCTGGCTAATTTTTTTTTTTTTTATTTTTAGTAGAGATGGGGTTTCACCATGTTGGTCAGGCTGGTCTCAAACTCCTGACCTCTTGATCCACCTGCCTCGGCCTCCCAAAGTGCTGGGATTACAGGGGTGAACCACCACGCCCGGCCAGTTAATTCCTTTTTACTGTGATATAATATTTCATTGTATAAATGCACCACATTGTGTCAGTTCTGTCCATGGATATTAGGACATTTCTGAGTTCCAGCAATTACAAACAATACTTCTGTAAACATTCTAGAAGATGTTATCTGGTGCACACATGCAAAGATTTCTCTAGAGCAGTCATTCCCAAATTGGCTGCACATTGGAATCATGTGAGGATCTTCAAAACTATTGACAGATGGTTCACACCCCCAAGACATTCTGATTTAATTGGCACAGAGTCCAACTTTGGTGTCTGGATTTTATTTGATTTTTTTCAAACACATTTTTTTTTTTAGAGACAGAGTCTTGCTATGTTGCCCAGGCTGGTCTCAAACTTCTAGACTCAAGTGATCCTCCTGCCTTGGCCTCCCAAATTGTTAGGATTACAGGCATGATCCACTGCACCTGGCCAAGTCTGGATCTTAAAAAGTATGGGATTGGCCAGGCGCAGTGGCTCACGCCTGTAAACACAGCACTTTGGGAGGCTGAGGTGGGTGGATCACCTGAAGTCAGGAGTTCGAGACCAGCCTGACCAACATGGAGAAGTCTCATCTCTACTAAAAATACAAAATTAGCTGGGCGTGATGGTGCATGCCTGTAATCCCAGCTACTCGGGAGGCTGAGGCAGGAGAATTGCTTGAACCTGGGAGGTGGAGGTTTCAGTGAGCCAAGATCGTACCATTGCACTTTAGCCTGGGCAACAAGAACGAAACTCTGTCTCAAAAAAACCAAAAACCAAAACAAACAAAAACCATCAAAAAGTGGGTGAAGGATATGAACAGACATTTCTCAAAAGAAGACATTTATGCGGCCAAGAAACATATGCAAAAAGCTCATCATCACTGGTCATTAGAGAAATGCAAATCAAAACCACAATGAGATACCATCTCACGTCAGTTAGAATGGCGATCATTAAAAAGTCAGGAAACAACAGATGCTGGAGAGGATGTGGAGAAATAGGAACGCTTTTACACCATTGGTAGGAGTGTAAATTAGTTCAACCATTGTGGAAGACAGTGTGGCAATTCCTCAAGGATCTGGAACCAGAAATACCATTTGACCCAGTGATCCCATTACTGGGTATATACCCAAAGGATTATAAATCATTCTACTATAAAGACACATGCATGCGTATGTTTATTGCCACACTGTTCACGATAGCAAAGACTTGGAACCAACCTGAATGCCCATCAGTGATAGACTGGATAAAGAAAATGTGGCACATATACACCACGGAATACTATGCGCCATAAAAAGGATGAATTCCTGTCCTTTGCAGGGACGTGGAAAAATCTGGAAACCATCATTCTCAGCAAACTAACACAGGAACAGAAAACCAAACACTGCATGTTCTCACTCATAAGTGAGAGTTGAACAATGAGAACATATGGACACAGGGAGGGGAACATCACACACTGGGGCCTATTGAGGGATGAGGAGCTAGGGGAGGGATAGCATTAGGAGAAATACCTAATGTAGGTGACGGGTTGATGGGTGCAGCAAACCACCATGGCACGTGTATACCTATGTAACAAACCTGCACGCTTTGCACATGTATTCCAGAACTTAAAGTATAATAATAAAAAAAAAAAAAGAAAAAAAGCGTGGGAATCTGGCCACACGCATTGGCTCATGCTTGTAATCCCAGCACTTTGGGAGGCCGAGGCGAGGCAGGCAGATCACCTGAGGTCAGGAGTTCAAAACCAGCCTGGTCAACATGGTGTAACCCTGTCTCTACAAAAATACAAAAATTAGCCAGGCATGATGGCTGGTTCCTGTAATCCCAGCTACTTGGGAGGCTGAGGTAGGAGAATCACTTGAACCCGGGAGGCGGAGGTTGCAGTGAACCGAGATCATGCCATTGCACTCCAGCCTGGGAGATAGAGCAAGACTGTCTCAGGGGGAGGAAAAAAAGCAACCAACCATCATGGGATGCTAACATTCAACGATATTTGGACCCACTGCCCCAGAGTGTCTGCCTGGGAGTGGAATTGCGTGGTCATAGGGTATGTGCGTTTTCAGTTGTAGTGGATATTGCCAAATTGTTTTCCCATAACAAATGTGCAAGAGTTCCAGCTGTCTCAGGTCCTCACCAATATAAGGTATTGTCTGATTGTAATTTTTTGTTTGGCAGCATCAGTTCTACCCTTTATGAGGGAATTACGAGTTTTAATCTGTTTTTGTTTTTAGTTTCCTTTTAATCCTTCTTTATTACCCTTTTAATGCTACTTTCATTTATCTAAGCCTGCTGCCTTTTCATCTGAGTTTGTCTTCTCCTAATGATTTTATGTTTCAGAAAGGCCACGTCTTTTTTGCCCTATGCAAAAAAGTTTCCTGACATGTTCCTATTGATCTGACAATGGATGGTTTCCAGTGCTTTGCTCTTCCTCTGCATCCGAATCATGCATTTTTTTCTTTCTGTATTTTTTTTATAGATCTCATGATGGTTTTGTTCTCTTAATTCACTCATGCACAAAATATGATCTGATATTTGTCAACAGGTAGAAGGCAAATTGCCTGTGAATAGTCCCGTGCCTTCTTAGTCTACAGCTGAAGTGAAGTTTGACAAGCACAGATCGTGGTCTACTTCCTTCATTAAAACAGGTTCTCCTTTCCTTTTCGATCCACCATCTGCAGTGGAGCTGCCACCAAAATGCAGATTTTCGTGAAAACCCTTACGGGGAAGACCATCACCCTCGAGGTTGAAACTTCAGATATGATAGAAAATGTAAAGGCCAAGATCCAGGATAAGAAAGGAATTCCTCCTGATCAGCAAAGACCGATCTTTGCTGGCAAGCAACTGGAAGATGGATGTACTTTGTCTGGCTACAATATTCAAAAAGAGTCTACTCTTCATTTTGTGTTGAGACCGCGTGGTGGTGCTAAGAAAAGGAAGAAGAAGTCTTACAGCACTCCCAAGAAGAATAAGCACAAGAGAAAGAAGGTTAAGCTGGCTGTCCTGAAATATTATAAGGTGGATGAGAATGGAAAAATTAGTTGCCTTCATCGCGGGTGCCCTTCTGGTGAATGTGGTGTTGGAGTGTTTACGGCAAGCCACTTTGACAGACATTATTGTGGCAAATGTTGTCTGACTTACTGCGTCCACAAACCAGAAGACAAGTAATTGCATGAGTTAATAAAAGAGATGAGCTAAAAAAAAACAACAACAAAAATCAGGCTCACCTGGGATTCTATTGCTCCATAATGTAGCGTCTTCTTGCAGCCACCAGTTAAGATCATAGGCTTTGGGGGGAAGGGTCAGATTTAACTGATTCAGCACCAGGTCTGCCTGCATTAATAGTGGGGTGGGAGTAAGTTAAAGAATCAGTGGTGTTTTCTGAAAAACAGAGATGATAATAGGGCCTCAGGATTAACTGCACAGAAAGGGCTTAGTGTAATATCTGGCAGATGGCAAACATTTAATAAGTGGTAGCTGTCATCATTATTATTTTATTAGTAGTATATTATTAACATATTGTATGTTTGTGTATATATTATTGACACGTAGTATTATTACTGTTCACCCCACTGCATTGTAAACTACAATGAAAGTGGGGGTTTTTCTCTATTTTGTTCGTTTCTTTATCTTCAGCAATTAGAACAGTGCATGACACATGTTAGACATTCAAGAAATATTTGTTGAATGAAGAAAGTTTTGAGAATTTGGAGAGGTTATAGTAGGAATTGCTAACCAATTCAAAATGTGCCATTTTGAATCAGAAGTTGGCAGTGTTATTTATAATAGTAACCCATTTGAATCAACCCGCATGTCAAATGTCAGGGATTAGCTGAATAAATTACAGTACTTCATAAGCTGGAAGCTATGTCCCCATTGCAAACCATCTTGTGGAATACATTTTGACAGAGGAAAATATTTACTTATATAGTTGGAATTTTAAAAAGGAGGAGTTATAAAACAATATATAGAGTATCATCCCAAATATATAAAAAAAGTATGTATATGTATAAAAAAGCCTGGAAATAGTATAACAAAATATTCATAACAATTGTCTCTGGTGGTGGGATTAAAGATGATTTTAAATTTGCTTCTTTGAGCCTTCTTTTATTTTCCAAATATGTTTGTAGTTAGCATATATTATTCTTGAAATAAGAAAAAATAACATATATATTTTAACAGACATGTACTAAAGATGAATTCAGTGGCATAAATCCCAGGGATGCAAAACAACAGTGCAAATCTAGAAGAGAGAAGTCAGAACAGACTCAAGGATGGTTTAGGTTTCAAGGGAAGTTTTAAAAGACAGCAAAATGGGTCCTGACTCAGCCAGCATTCGTAGTTGCATGCAACAGAAACTAACTGGCTGATTTCAGCAGCAAGGGAATCTATTTAGAGAGTACAGGGATAGCTCACAGAACTGCCAGGAGTGCTGGAGGACTCGTGTCAACAGCTACCCAGCCAGAAACAATGCCCCAAATCCCACCACAGAACTGACCCAGCTTCCACCACTGACACTGGGTACAGCAGCAACTCTGCTGTCCTGGGAGCCTGGTCTTGCCCCTGCCACAGTCGTCACCAAAGACATTACTCTACTGAAAGGGTATTCCTCCACTCAGCAGCCTCAGCATCACCTGGAAGACTCTTAGACATGTGCATTCTCACGCCCCTTCCCTGACCTACTGAATTAGACTCTGGGGTGGGACCCAGCAACCTGCACTTCAACAAGACTTTAAGGTGACTGCAAAGGGCACCCAGGCTGGAAAAGCACTGCTTCATAATCACTGATGATTCTTTGCATCATCAGTTGTCACTTTGCATCATTCACAGTCCAAGAGGATGCTGGACACGGTGGCTCACACCTGTAACCCCAGCACTTTGGGAAGCCAAGGGGGCGGATCACTTGAGGTCAGGAGTTCAAGACCAGCCTGGCCAACATGGTGAAGCCTTGTCTCTACTAAAAATACAAAAATTAGTCAGGCACTGTGGTGGGTGCCTGTAATCCCAGCTACTAGGGAGGCTGAGGCAGAAGAATTGTTTGAACCCGGGAGCTGGAGGTTGCAGTGAGCTGAGATTGTGCTACTGCACTCCAGCCTGGGCAACAGAGCGAGATTCCATCTCAAAAACAAAAAACAAAACAAAACAAAACAAAACAAAACAAAACAAGCAAAAAATCCACACACACAAATATCAAAGAACAAAACAAAACAAAAAACACAAAGTCCAAGAGGAATGTGTCTCGATTGACAGATCCTAAGTCATGTGTCTTACTTCCTGGCTGCAAGAGAGTCTGGGAAAGAGTATCAACAATGAAAAGCTTCCATAGTGAGAGGCAGGCGCTGCTTTGTACTGAGACTTATGGGGATGAGGGTTCTCAAGACATAGAGATTGAGTTGAGATGCTGATCCACAAAAAAGAATGACTAGTGGGTCATAGGAATGACAATTCCAGGATATGGAGCAATTAGAGGCAAGGGTTTTGGCCAAATCAATTCAACAACTATTTCCAGACTGATTAAAGAATGAAAAGTACAACAATAACTTTTAAAACGTTTAAGAGAAAACATAGAAGACTATCTTTTTTTTTTGAGACGCAGTTTCACTCTTGTCGCCCACGCGAGAGTGCAATGGCACGATCTTGGCTCACTGCAACCTCTGCCTCCCAGGTTCAAGCAAGTCTCCTGCCTCAGCCTCCCAAGTAGCTGGGATTATAGATGCCTGCCACCATGCCCAGCTATCTTTTTTTTTTTTGTATATTTAGTAAAGACGGGGTTTCACCATGTTGGGCAGGCTGGTCTTGAACTCCTGACCTCGGGTGATCCGCCCACCTCAGCCTCCCAAAGTGCTGGGATTACAGGCATGAGCCACGGCGCCTGGTCTAGAAGACTATCTTTTTTACACCAAGGTAGTGAAGGATTTCATAAATCAACTTCAAAGAGCATGAACTATAAAGGAAAAAAACCTGGTAATTTTGATTATATTAAATATTAAATGTTTATTATGTTAAAAAGCACCATAAATTAAGTAAAAAGACAAGCCAAAGATTAGGAGAATATACTTATGTCCCTTATAGCTAACAAAAGATTAGTGTCTCGAATATTTATTAAAATTCTATAAACTAATAAGAAGGAGAAAAACAACCCAATACAAAAAGTCTGAAGATGTTTTAGTTATTTGTTGCTGCATACAAAATTACCCCAAAACTTAAGCATCTTTCTCTCTCTTTTTTTCTTTTTTGGAGACAAGGTCTTGTTCTGTTGCCCAGGCTGGAGTGAAGTGACATGATCAAGGCTCACTGCAGCCTCGACCTCCTGGGCTCAAGTGATCCTCCTACCACAGTCTCTCAAGTAGCTGGGACCGCAGGTGCATGCAACCATGCCTGGCTAATTTAAAAAGAATTTTTATTTTGTAGAGATGGGATCTCACTATGTTGGCCAGGCTAGTCTTAAACTCCTGAGCTCGAGTGATCCATCTGCCTTGGTCTCCCAAACTGCTGGGGCTATAGGCATGAACCACCGTGCCCAGCCAAAATACAGCATCTTTAAACAATTATTTGTTATCACAGTGGGTCGGAAACTTGGCAGTACCTTATCTGGGTAGCTCTAGGGTCTCTCAAGAAGTTGTTACCCAAGATGTCACTGGGTCTGTGAGTCACCTGTATTTGCATTATTCACAGTATTACACTTATCTTAAAATCAATTATTGCTATAGGATAAGGGCAGCTGGGTTGACAAGATCTCCTGTGAAAATTCTAGGAGTCTTAGCCTTTTATAACCTGTTGATGGGAGTTTAAATTGGCTTCTGGAGGGTAATTTGGTTAAATATAATCAAAAGCTTCAAAACAAAACACATCTGTTGACCTAGCAAGCCTATCTCTCAGTTATTAAGAAACCATCAGACAAGTATATGTAAAAATATGTATAGAATGTTTATCCAAACATTGTTTATAGTAGCAAAAACAAAATAAAGCATGCAAAACCCATAAATAACCCACATCTCTCCAGAGGGTGCAAAATATACAACATGCATTGGAATATTACAATTCCAATAGAAAAGGCAATATAATAGGCCGGGTGCCGTGGCTCACGCCTGTAATCCCAGCACTTTGGGAGGCTGAGATGGGCAGATCACAAGGTCAGGAGATCGAGACCATCCTGGCTAATACAGTGAAACCCTGTCTCTACTAAAAATTCAAAAAATTAGCCAGGCATGGTGGCGGGCACCTGTAGTCCCAGCTACTCGGGAGGCTGAGGCAGGAGAATGGCATCAACCCGGGAGGTGGAGCTGGCAGTGAGCCGAGATCGCACCACCACACTCTAGCCTGGGTGACAGAGCGAGACTCCGTTTCAAAAAAAAAAGAAAAGACAATATAATAAGCATAGAAAATAGTCTGGAAGGTTTCAAAATAATATGTTCATAGTAAATATCACTGGAGATTGGGTTGTAAGAGCTTTCTATTTGTCTTTTGTTTTGTTTATTTAGGTTTTGTAATTTTCTTTTCTTTCTTTTTTTTTTTGAGACAGAGTCTCACTCTGTCGCCCAGGCCGGAGTGCAGTGGCAAAATTTCAGCTCACTGCAACCTCCACCTCCCAGGTTCAAGCGATTCTCCTGCCTCAGCCTCCTGAGTAGCGGGGATTACAGGTGTGCACCATCACACCTGGCTAATTTTTGTATTTTTAGTAGAGAGGGGTTTCACAATGTTGGTCAGGCTGGCCTCAAACTCCTGACCTCAGGTGATCCACCCGCCTTGGCCTCCCAAAGTGCTGGGATTACGGGTGTAAGCCACCACGCCCGTCCCTAGATTTTCTAATTTTCTACAAAGATTATGTGTTGCTTATATGATGAGGCAGCAATGGGTTTTAAAAAATGAGTTTTAGTTGATAAAATACATTTAATCTAATCCAGCAATGTAATAATGTTGACACTAAAAAGTGATCATTTATGACATTAGGAGACTGGAAGAAGTAATGATCCCATTACACTCTTCATATGCTCCTAATGGGAATCACATTTTAAGGGTTCAGAGGAGAGACCCCAGGATGTTGTTGGACTTGAAAACTATATTCTACAAGTAACTGTTGAGAAATCATGATGATTTATGTTTTTAAAAAGAGATAATTAAGGAAAAATACTTTGTCTTCAAATGTCCGAATGGCAGTCTTATGAAGACTATTGACAAAGAGCTGCTCTAGCAAACAGTCCCAGAATAAACTGCTGGAAATCCCGTGGAGGAAGAGTTCATTATGATATAAGAAAGAACTTTCTAACTATTAGGCACTGTTACTATTGCCATTATGAGTTAAATATCTTAGGGTTCTTTGGTTGCAAACAATAGAAATAGACTCCAGTTAACATATTCAGGAAAAAAATTATTCAAGGATAATTTGAATTATTGTATAATTTGGAGCAGCTCATAGAGGGGACTTGGGTTTGGAAAATCACAGAAACAAAAGACATCTAGGATTCCAGATAGAAGGAACAAGTAAATGGGATGTTTCTGTTGGCAAAAATTAGCCCTACTTCTCTTCAAAAGGTCTTGACATAACTGCACCCAACATCCAAAGTTAATGGAGTAAGAGTGTGATGAACCTGGCTTGGCTGAGGGAAGGCAGGACTACTTCACTGACAGTCCCTTTAAGATTTTTTTTTAGACAGAGTCTCACTCTGTCGTCCAGGCTGGAGTGGAGTGGTGCAGTCTCAGCTTACCAACCTCCACCTCCCAGGTTCAAGCTATTCTCCCGCCTCAGCCTCCCCATTAGCTGGGATTACAGGCACCTGTCACCATGCTCGGCTAATTTTTTGTGTTTTTAGTAGTGACGGGGTTTCACCATGGTGACCAGGCTGGTCTCGAACTCCTGACCTCGTGATCCGCCTGCCTCGGCCTCCCAAAGTGCTGGGATTACAGGCGTTAGCCACTGCACCCGGCCCATTTTATTTTATTTTTTTTGAAACGGAGTCTCGCCCTGTCACCCAGGCTGGAGTGTAGTGGTGCAATCTCAGCTCACCGCAACCTCCGCCCCCCATGTTCAAGCTATTCTCCTGCCTCAGCCTCCCGAGTAGCTGGGATTACAGGCACCTGCCACCACGCCCGGCTAATTTTTTGTATTTTTAGTAGAGACAGGGTTTCACCGTGTTAGCCAGGCTGGTCTCGAACTCCTGACCTCGTGATCCGCCCATCTCGGCCTCCCAAAGTGCTGGGATTACAGGCGTGAGCCACCGTGCCCTGCCCCTTTAAGATCTTATGTAGTGGGGAAGAGATCGTTTCAGAGAAAGAGCAAAAGTGAATGAGAGAGCTGCTTCTATAAGACGGGAGAATGGATTCTGGAGCCAGAAACAACACATGCCAACACATTGCCGCTTCACTCTGCTGGGCCAAAAAATTTGCTTCATCACTGAAGGACTTCAGCAGAGGCTGAATGGTCAAGGATTGATAACTCCTTGCCTAGGCTGCTGTGGGGAGATCCCCATGTTAGACTGGTGGGGATTGTGGGGAAGGAGGTGTAGACTAAATGAGTTCTGTGGTTCCTCAGTAAGAGTCAGCCCAATATTCTGTCTCTGAGTCATACTTAGTGTGTTTTGTGAAAACCAGTGGCAGTTTTCACCCAAGATGAAAGGTGTGTCCCCTAGAACTCCCCAGTGTCCTCTTTAACACCTAATATGATTCCAGTACCCATGAATTAAACAAACCCTTCATGAACTCATCTATATTTTTATACTCTACCTCTTCTGGGTAGTTAATTAGGTCCAACAGTTTATGAATCCTAGAGACCATTATCATGCAAATGAGTCATTCTATTTCTTAGTCCCCCCCCCTCCTCCCCCCAATTCTGCTTCTAACCATTCACAGATGTCCGCTGACTGTCATTGTTTTGGGACTTGGTGATCGAGTTTATGTTTGCCCTGGAAACTTTAAACATTTAAAAACATTATCTTGCTGCTCACTCTCTCCAGCTCAGGTTTATTAGGCTGTGGAATGAACTTTCATGGGAAACAGTGAGCAAATGATTATGGAATGGAGTGTTTTCTTTGCAAAGGAGAGGTTTTCTTTCCCCTGATTATCGCACCATGTAGCTAGAACAAAACTTGGGTGCAAGGAAACAACCACAGAATAAGGAATCAAGAGGGAAAAAGAACCAATATTAAACTCCCACTATGTTCTAGGCATTATGCTGGGCCTTGGTGTCGTCAGGATTCCTAGTCATAAGCCCGGAAAATGACTGAAGCTGATTAAAGCAGAAAAAATCCTCACCCGTTTTAAGGCTATTGGGGTAGTTCATAGATTTCTCAGAAAGATTTGATAACCAGGTGGAGCAAATAGGCAGGAACAAAATGGTGCTCTACAGTCAGAGAGTAGCAAAAATCAATGCCACAGAACTGGTTCAGTCAAAGAGAAAAAGATAGCACTAGAAACCAAACCATGCACTCAGTCCAGACCCCTCAGGCCTGGACACTGGACACTGAGGCTGGCACCACTGCCACTCTGGCCATGAAACTGCATGTTACTGTCACTGCTAACACCACCTGGTTCTTCTTTCCTTGCTCCAATTCCCCTCTCCACGCTCATTCAAGGCTGAGGAGCACGTACATATGTTTGACTGAGTCTAGGTGACCTGGCCATTCCTCAGCTTCAAGGGAGGCTGGGAGAGGAGTAGCCAGGATTTTCCACTTGGAAGAGGGCTCTGTCTCTCTCATTTGGACAGCGAAGAAAACCACCAAAATTCCACGTTAGCACTTGCCATATTTCCCTAATTCAGCAACCCCATGGATAGGTATTTCCCCTGTTTTATAGATGAGTAAATTAAGGTTTGGTGGGCTGAGTAGTTGGATTAGATCATACAGTGAGTAAGTGACTGAACAATGGCTAAAACTGGTCTCCTTCCTTATCATTTCATGATGTCTTATCTATGCCAGGTTCTATGTTCACCCCTTAACATAAGAACCTATGAGCTAAGCATTATTATACTCATTTCACTAATGAGGAAATGAGAATTTACCCCGGGTTCTCAGCTCATAAGGCATGGAAAACAGGTGGCATAACATGAGTCAGTCCTTTAACTACTGCACTATATTGGCTCTTCAGATAAGAGGGACATTGGGTGAATCCTCTTTCGCAGTCTTTGTCTGGCAGGCCTTGGGGGCATACCAAGTGTTTTAGTATGTTCTCACACTGCTAATGAAGGCATACTTAAGACTGGGTAATTTATAAAGGAAAGAGGTTTGATTAACTCACAGTTCCACATGGCTGGGGAGGCCTCATAATCATGGCGGAAGGCAAGGAGGAGCAAAGTCACATCTTACATGGTGGCAGGCAAGAGAGAGCTTGTGCAGGGGAGCTCCCACTTATAAAACCATCAGATCTAGGGGCCGGGTGCGGTGGCTCATGCCTGTAATCCCAGCACTTTGGGAGGCCGAGGCAGGCAGATCATGATGTCAGGAGATCGAGACCATCCTGGCTAACACGGTGAAACCCCGTCTCTACTAAAAATACAGTAAAAATTAGCCAGGTGTGGTGGTGGGTGCCTGTAGTCCCAGCTGCTCAGGTGGCTGAGGCAGGAGAATGGCGTGAACCCAGGAGGCAGAGCTTGCAGTGAGCAGAGATCGTGCCACAGCACTCCAGCCTGGGCTGTCTAAAAAAAAAAAAAAAAACCATCAGACCTTGTGAGACTTATTCACCACCATGAGAACAGTATGGGGGAAACTGACTCCATAATTCAATTATCTCCTGCCGGGTCCCTCCCACAATACATGGGAATTATGGGAGCTAAAATTCACAATGAGATTTGGGCAGGGACACAACCAAACCATATCACCAAGTGACCACCCAGACACCTACCTCAGGCAACAGAACACTAATCACTTTGACACCCAAGGTTGGAAGCTTTGAGCATTCTCAACTCCTGGCTCTTCCATATCAGATAAGTGGCAAGTTGTTTTTCCCTCTTTGTGCCCGCAGCCACATCTCTGGTCTGGGTTTTATTACTTTATGCCAGTGATCTGCACTATCTTCTCAGTTGATCTCCCTGTCTCCTGTCTTCTCCTTGAGCATAGCCATGGCCAATGCCTATGTTTTGTCCCAGGGCTGTGTGATCTAATGAGACATAATGGTGATGGGAGAGTGGTGTCCGCTGGGAGGATGCATCAGAATTTAGTTGTGCCTGGATGTGTTACTGGAATGACCATTTTACAACCATCCAAGAATAAAGCCAATAGTAAATGTTGTGAAAGGAGCATGCGTATTAGAGGGGTTGATTATGCTGTGCCTGCAGCCTGCCTAGCCATCAACTTCCAGTTAGGTGAGACAATACGCGTTCTTATGGTTTGTAATTGAGTTTCTACTATTTGCAGCAGAGAGCATTGCCACTGCTAGTCATTTAGCTGAAATACAAATCCAATCATTTTCTTCCTCTGTGGTTTTGTATTGTCTTTGGAATCAAGCTCACATTCCTTCATATGGTTCACAAAGCTCCCGATGGGCTCATGGTTTACTGGTCAGGCATGGTTCTCAGTATCTGCTGTCTACCCTTTTCCCCAAGGAACTTCAGGTCGTCATCAGACAATCCTGCTTCCTTTTCCCCATACACACCTGTATATCTATGTCCTTTCTTTCCTAGAACATTCTTTTCCTCCTTCTCCATCTACTATACTTCTATTTATCTTTCAAGTTTAGCTCAACTGACAATCCTTCCACAAATTTTTTCCTAACCCCTCCAGGCAGAATTAAGGAATCTCTTAAGCGTTCCTGAGCACTTTGTGTCTGTGTTATGGTGCTTTCTGCAGCCTCATATACAATCACAGGCCACCTATATTTCTGCCTCTTTGTAAAACATGAGCCCCTTAAAGACAACGACTATGTTCCATCTACCTTCTAGCTCTAGTGCCTGTGCCTTGTACAGTATAAAATTATCCTGTAAGTACTAATGAAATGTTCATGAATTCATTCAGATTGCAGGTAACTTAGCATGTGGTTATTAATTGTTATTTATTTTTATTACAAATAAAGCAGTATTAGTGTCAGTAATAATGTCTTTAGGATTTTGCAGTTCATGAAGCTCTTTACTATATGCTATCTCAATTAACACAGTATTTATTTTTAAATATTTATTTATGTATTTATTTACTTTTGAGACAGGGTCCTGCTGTGTTGCCCATTCTGGAGTGCAGTGGCACCATCACGGCTTACTGCAATCTCTGCCTCCCAAGCTCAAGTGATCCTCCCACCTCAGCCTCCCAGGTAGTTGGGACTACAAGTGCATGCCACCATGCCTGGCTAATTTTTTAATTTTTGTACAGATGAGGTCTCACTATATTGCCCAGTCTGGTCTCGAAGTCCTAGGCTCAAGCCATTCGCCCACTTTGGTCTCCTAAAGTACTGGGATTACAGGCATGAGCCGTCGTGCCCAGCCCCACAATATTTCTATAACACCAACGTTGTCCCCACTTCCCAGATGAGGAAACTAGGCACCCAGTTAATGTATGTATATTTGTTGGATGCCTATAATTTGCATAATACTGGGCAAGAAGCCAGCTGTGAAGGAAGCTTGCAAAGAAGTAAAAACCAGAGTCTCCCTTCTCACAGTGTTTACAATTTACTTGCGGAGATAAGAAATCATGCAGAATATTTCCATTAAAAAAGACAAGAGCATTGGAAAATAACAGTGAAGAGATGTTGAAGACAGCAATTTACTACATAATAAAAGAACACAGGCCGGGCGCGGTGGCTCACGCCTGTAATCCCAGCACTTTGGGAGGCCGAGGCGGGCAGATCACTAGGTCAGGAGATCGAGACTATCCTGGCTAACATGGTGAAACCCGGTCTTTACTAAAAATACAAAAAATTAGCCGGGCGTGGTGGCAGGCGCCTGTAGTCCCAGCTACTCGGGAGGCTGAGGCAGGAGAATGGCGTGAACCCGGGAGGCGGAGCTTACAGTGAGCCGAGATCGCACCACTGCACTCCAACCTGGGTGACAGAGTGAGATTCTGTCTCAAAAAAAAAAATAAAAATAAAAATAAAAATAAAAGAACACAAAACATAATTACCATAAGGATTAAGATGGAACACTATGGTCTCACAATGGAGGTCCACGAAGGGTCTTCCAAAAGAGAGCCCAACTTGGATTTTAAGGATTAGCGGGATTTCACAAAATGAAGAAGTGGGCAAGGCATTCCATGTGAAAAGTGAAGCCTTAACTGGGTGCAACTCCTTCTCTGCTAAGCAAGGAAGAAGATAGGATAGTGAAAGCCCCAAGGAAATGAATGGATACATTTGTGGCATGGATAGATGGATAGATAGATGGATAAATGGATGGATAAGTAGACGGATTGATAGATGGGTGGAAAGATAGGTGGATAGGAGGATGAGTAGATGGGTGGATGGATGAGCAGAGGAGTAAATTCACAACTTGTAGAGGATGGCGCTCATTTTACCAAAATTGTCTCCAAACACAGCAGCATGATGATGAATTGTATTCTCTTTACAGAACAACTTGGTTTAACTTGTCCAGATGAAAGAAAGGCATTGTAGAAATCCATAAACCCTTGTTGAATTAAAACATTTGAATGTGGTCAGAGATACAGAGAAAGGCCTGGGCTTAGGATGCAATCAGGCCAGTGTGGCCTTTTGACATTATGTGTGGGTGTGTTTTCTCACAAACACATGTGAAGAGACACAAACAAAACTTTGAGGTTTTTATTTTCCTTCTTACTGTGAGATGCCAAACTTCTGTTTTGACTGGATCGTCACTTTCCAACTTTTCATGTGTGGGAGCCCAAAGCCCCATGAGTTGGCGTGAATGAGACACTTTGACTCATAATGATGGTGGAGGCAAGTGTTCATGTGACTGGGATAAAAGATGTTATTCAGCTGGTCAGGGAAAAGATCACACTTGATGGGAAAGTGAACTTTATTCCTCAATCTCGTTCTTATATGTCATGAAATTGTATCCTGAGTCAATGGTCTTATGTGATCAAGATGAGATGTGACTTGGTCTTCCTCTAGCTTTTTTTTTTTTTGAGATGGAGTCTTGCTCTGTCACCCATGCTGGAGTGTAGTGGCGTGATCTTGGCTCACTACAACCTCCGCCTCCCAGGTTCAAGCAATTCTCCTGCCTCAGTCTCCTGAGTCGCTGGGATTACAGGTGCCCACCACCAAGCCCAGCTAATTTTTGTATTTTTAGTAGAGATGGGGTTTCATCCTGTTGGCCAGGCTGGTCTCGAACTCCTGACCTCAAATGATCCACTTGCCTTGGCCTCCCAAAGCACTGGGATTACAGGTGTGAGCCACCGCACCTGGCCTCTAGCTTTTAATTTCTAACAACTAATGAGTCACATTAACGTAATACTTCTGCCTTACTCCACAATATAACCCATCATCTGTGTTCCCTGAATTTCTGGCTATGTTGCAGAGCCTGCAGCCATGCATCTGAACATAGAAGCTTTTCCTACAGTTGGGAGTTTCCAGCCTAGACTTTCCCAAGACTGGCCTAGTTCTGGTCTAACTCACAATGTTTGGACTCAGCCTAAAATGTGCCAATTTTTAAAAGCTTTTAAAAAATTTCCCAGCCTAAGATGGCTTGCGCAATCTTCAGCCTGATGTCTTGTGGTTCTCTGAGGGCTTTTCTGGCAGACACTGTTGGTTGCCTACACAACCCATTTCTGACTTGCTTCTTTATCTTGCTACCTCTACTTGTGGAAGAAGGAAATCCAAGTACAGAATTTCCCAATCTCCCTTGGGCTAGGTGTGGTCATGTGACCTGACTCAGGCCAATGAGAAGAGGAGGTCTACTTGGGGCTTCTGGGAACATGTTTTTTCCTTATGTAGCAGATAAATTGAGATGTTACCTTTCTCTTCTTTTTCCCATCTGGAATGCAGAGGTAATGTCTAAAGGTACAGCAGTCACCCTGTGGCCATGATGCTGCAAGCATGTGGAAGGAAAGCCAAAACACTAAGAGTGGAAGAGTAGAAAGGTAAAAAGATGCAGGCTGGGCCGGGCATGATGGCTGATGTCTGTAATCCCAGTACTTTGGGAGACTGAGGGGGAGGATTGCTTGAGTTCAGGAGTTTGAGGCGAGACTGGGCAACATGGTGAGCCCCTGCTTCTACAAAAAAATTTAAAAAATTAGTCGGGTATGGTGGTGTGTACCTTTAGTCCGAGCTACTCAGGAGGCTGAGGCAGGAGGACTGCTTGAGACCAGGAGCTTGAGGCTATAGTGAGCTACTTCAGCCTGGGCAACACAGCAGGACCTTGTCAAAAAAAAGAAAAAAAGAAAGAGGAATGAACAAACGAAAGAAAGAAGGGAGGAAGGAAGGAAGGAGAGAAAGAAAGGGAGGAAGGAAGGAAGGAAGGAAGAAAGAAAGAAAGAAAGAAAGAAAGAAAGAAAGAAAGAAAGAAAGAAAGAAAGAGAAAGAAAGAGAAAGAAAGAAAAGAAAGAAAAGAAAGAAAAAAAAAGAGAAAGAGAGGCCAGGCACGGTGGCTCACGCCTGCAATTCCAGCACTTTGGGAGGCTGAGGCAGGCAGATCACCTGAGGTCAGGAGTTTGAGACCAGCCTGACCACAATGGAGAAACCCCTTCTCTACTAAAAATTCAAAATTACCTGGGCATGGTGGCACATGCCTGTAATCCCAATTACTTGGGAGGCTGAGGCAGGAGAATCACTTGAACCCGGGAGGCAGAGTTTGCTGTGAACCAAGATTGAGCCATTGCACTCCAGCCTAGGCAACAAGAGTGAAACTCTGTCTCAAAAAAAAAAAAAGAAAAAAGAAAAAAAGTGTCAAGATGACCTAGTTGGGCTGCTCAGGCAAAGGGAGACCACTTTCAATAAATGTCCACATGGTTTAAACCTTTGTTGTTAAGTTCTTTCATACTTGCAGCTGAATACATCCTAACTGGTACTGTCTGCCAGTGTTTGGCTGAAGGATGCTGTGAGGAACAAGGTGAGAACATGGATCTGACTCTGGATAGAGCCAAGTATGGGAAACCAGAAATGGGGGAATGGGTTGATGAAAGGATTCGTCTTGCCATATTCCTACTTGAGTTTTCCTTTTTATTTTTTTGAGACAGGCTTTCACTCCTGTCGCCCAGGCTGGAGTGCAGTGTCACGATCTTGGCTCACTGCAACGTCTGCTTCCCGGGCTCGAGCAATTCTCCTGCCTCAGCCTCCCAATGGCTGGGATTACAGGCACATGCCACTGCACCCAACTAATTTTTGTATTTTTTGTAAAGATGGAGTTTAGCCATGTTGCCCAGGCTTGTCTGGAACTCCTGGGCTCAAGTGATCCGCTCACCTTGACCTTCCAAAGTGCTGGGATTACAGGTGGGAGCTACCATGCCTGGCCAAGTTTTCTTAATTTCTTCTACCCTCCATATGCCTCTTGGTTTAAGTTTTTTTGTTTGTTTGTTTGTTTTTGGAGACAAGGTTTTGCTTTGTTGCCCAGGTGGGAGTATACTAGTACAATCACAGCTCGCTGTAGCCTTGAACTCCTGGGCTCAAGGGATCTTCCCTCCTCAGCCTCTTGGATAGCTGGGACTATATAGGTGTGCACCACCACGCATGGCTAATTAATTTTTTTTTTTTTTTTTTTTTTTTTTGCAGAGACAGAGTCTCACTATGTTGCCCAGCCTGGTCTTGAACTCCAGACCTCAAGTGATCTTCCTGCCTCCACTTCCCAAAGTGCTAGGATTACAGATGTGAGCCACCACACCTGGCCTTGGCTTCAGTTTTAATGCATTAACTCTCTTTATAGGAAATTCAAGATATTGTTGTGGCAAAGATCCCACATATGCCTATATCAGTAGTAAGTTAAAAATGATTCACCCCTAGAATCAAGCTCCATAAGGGCATGGATTTTTTGCTGTTTTGTTCAGTTATTTAGCCCCAAATTCCAGAATAGTGCTTAGCACATAGTAGATGTTCATTAAATATTTGTTGAATAAGTCAATTATTGAGACTTTGTCTCAAGACACCCTTGATTTGAAAGGCAGAAAGTTTGGCAAATGAAAATCTATGATGCTTATAATCTGGTCATATTGCTTTGATTGTGGACTGTACTCTGCTTTGCCTAAAATCCTTTTTAATAATAGTCTTAAGTTTTGTCATGTCAATATATACCCTAAAAATAGTTGAAAAGTCACCAGTTTTAGGGAGCAGGTTTAGAAAAAATGACTGTTCCCTTGTGAAAATCCAGCCACGCTTCTGAAAAGAGGAAGTTCTATTGGACCTTGAGATTAGTCCGGGAAAGGGAGAGTCTAATTTAGGGATATTTTGAGGACAGAATCCTGAATAGCCCATGTGGATAGCTTCCTCTGTTTTATTTTAATTGTACGCTCAGTGTAATGTGCTTAGTCTTTACCAGTCTGGTCTGAAAGTACCTTTCCAGCCTTCCTCAGCCTCCCCCTCTGCACTTCAGTTACATGCCCGAAACGCCCTTTCTCATTTCTCATCTGACCATCTCCAGGTCAGCCCTCAATTCCCAGCTTGGCCTTTCCCAATTCCTCCAGGTGAGGATCGTTGCTCTAATCCTAGAGATCCTACAGTCTCTCATTCCTGCCTCTCCGTAGCAGCTTGTCAGGCTGCCTCACCTGCTGGAATTACGTCTTTCCCATTTCTCCCCTCTAGTACACACTGGATTTGCGGTGAATAATTACGGCCGTAGATAACATTTATAGAAAACTCACTTCATGCCGGACACAGTTCTAGGTGCTTTACATGTATTAACTCATTTATTCTTCCCAAGAACCCCAAGGTAGATACTACTGAGAACCCCATTTTACAGAAGAGGATTTAACACATTCTGCAAATATTTATCGAGTCGCTACTGTATGCTTGGCACTGTCCCAGCTGGGTACTAGGGATGTAATTTTTTGTTGTTGTGTGTGTTTTGTTTTTTTTTTTTTTTTTGAGATAGAGTCTCACTCTGTCACTCAGGGTGGAGCGCAGTGGCATAATCTTGGCTCACTGCAACCTCCGCCTCCTGGGTTCAAGCGATTCTTGTGCCTCAGCCTCTCGAGTGGCTGGGATTACAGGTGCCCACCACCATGCCTGGATAATATTTGTATTTTTAGTAGAGACGGGGTTTCACCATATTGGTCAGGCTGGTCTCAAACTCCTGACCTCAGGTGATGCTGGTCTCGAACTCATAACCTCAGGTGATGCCGGTATTACAGGTGTGAGCCACCGCGCCCGGCCTAGGGATGTAATGTTGAACAAGACTGGAAGAAGGATAAAGTCAACAAAGTAAACAAATTGATGAATCGATATTTATAGAAATTGGGCAGGTCTGATGCATCAGAAAGGAACTTTTTAGGTCTGAGGAGTGAGAATGGATCCTCCCACAAGGTGCTACTGTTAAAATAACCACAGATAAGGGAGGTTGAAGATGAAAGATTCATACCAGGAAACTTCACAAAACCCACCGGGCAGAGATCAATGTTAACCATGAAAGGAAGGACAAAAGCAGGAAGAGGCAAACTGAAAGAGCGACAGGGAGTTGGAGAAGCACAAGTCCAAGATGCAGGGAGAGAAAAGGGAGGCTCAAGAAAAGACTTACAACATGGCCAATGGCAGAAAGAGGAGCTGATGGTAATGAAAGGGATTCTTACAAGTGCCTGGAAATAGGCTGGCACTGATCTTACAGGCTGAGGCTTAAAAAGGCTTTGTTCTTCTGTCGGATAAGGAGAGCCATTGTGGTCCCCAGGAAATAAGGAGTTCTTGGGTGCGTGTATATGTGTGCGACTGAATGGGGAGGGGAAATCCCATGCCCCAAATGCAGAATGATTGTCAGTGTCCACTGTATTCCTTGCACCTGCCTGAGCAGAGGAGCTGGAACTGCCCCCACAGGGACCTGCGTGAGGAAGCTGGGCGTGGGGGTGGGGATCACGGGAGGTAGGCTTGGCTCTGCCTCACAGTAAATGACTACCTGTGAGCCAGGCTAGCACGCAGGATCTGCAGCTGGGCATGGAGCCCCTGCTTTGGGGCCCCAGAGCCCACCTGGTGGAGGTGTGGATGTGATAGGGAGGAAGAAAGGGGACTGACTGCAGACCCCAAAACCTGCCCCAAGAGCCTCTGAGTAGGAGAACCAGTGGCCTCTGGACCACAGCTGCCCTGATGGAGCCCCTGTGACTCCTAAAGCCGTGTAGATCCTAAGGTCTGACCCAGGTAGCCTCTGGAGAGGGATCAGGGGCCCTTTGGGAGGGCTGCAGAGAACACCAGCCCGGGATTTTCTGCTTTCCTTGCCATCCCTGCTACTAGCGAGGCAGTACAGTGAAGTGCTCCGGAACCCCATCCCCCGGGGAGAGTCTGGCTCTTTCCCTTTCTACAGTGTGGCTTTGGGTAAATTTTAACCCTTGTCTCTGCGTCTACAAAATGGGCACGATAGTATCTCCCTTACAGGACTGTAGGGGGGTGAAAAGCTTAGGAAGGTGTGGAGAGCATAGTAGGCACTCAATAAACATAAATAGTGGTCGTTATTAGTATTATTTTTGCCTCTGGGGATTGTTTGGTATGGGAAGGGCACACGCTCTTTGAAATATACCATTTCCTCTTGTCCCTTAGTTTCAGGGACAACCACAATTTTTTGGTACAGGATGAAGTCCAGGAGCAAACCTTGAAGTCCCAGGCCTCTTAGTTGCCACTTCCTTCCTCTTCTGTCCTTGGTGGCAGTAAATAACCCTGGGGTAATAATTGCCAGGAGTTGTGCCTGGAAACAAACAATCCCACTTTGACAGGACTCTGCAGAAATTAGAATAGCTGAATGACATTAGTTTAGGTGATCTGGGCATCTGCTGCCCACCTCCTCCCAGTTTGCACTTTATTATAGGCAGGCATGGTGGTATTTAGCTGAGCCCCTGACCCCATGACACTCTCACTGCCTTCTAGATTCTGCTATGTCAGGGCGGCCTCCCCACTCCTCACTTTTTCTCTGCTCATTGCTCAGTTGGGCTCTCCAGGGGAGGCAGGGGCGGGGAGATGATTTGCATAACATCTGAAAATAGAATTTTGGCAGCTTTTGTCAGATGCCAGGGTTCTTGGGAAGGGCACGGATGCTGAAGAGGAAAAAACAAAAGGAAGTATTCTGGGAATTCCCAGTTTGTTCTTGGCACCAGACAGGAATTCTAGTTCACTAAGAAGATTTTTCTCTGCATCCCCAACCCCTTCAGCCCATCCTTCACCTTTCTCTGAACACATTCCTGAACTTTCTGAATGCCTGGGGCTATTCTGAGTCTGAAGCAAGCCCTTATGGGTCCTGGTGGCTCTCTTGGGTTCACCTCAGTAGAGAGAGAATCTTTACAGAGCAGGTGAGCTCAGAGTGTGTCTGAATCTTCCGTGGAGTGTGTTGACAGCCAGAACCCTCTGGGGACCAGGGCATGAGGGATTCCACTAAACCTTGGCTTGGACGTTCTTTCTCACCTGTATCCTTTGGCCTTGACTTTTTTTTTTTTTTGAGACAGCATCTCACTCTGTCACCCAGGCTGGAGTGCAGTGGCAGGATCACGGCTCACAGGAGCTTTGACCTCCCAAGCTCAAGTCATCCTCTTGAGTAATTGGTGTGCACCACCACGCCTGGATAATTTTTTATTTTTTGTAGAGATGGGGGTCTCACGGCCAGGCACAGTGGCTTATGCCTGTAATTCCAGCACTTTGGGAGGCCGAGACGGGCAGATCACAAGGTCAGGAGATTGAGACCATCCCGGCTAACACAGTGAAACCCCGTCTCTACTAAAAGTCCAAAAAAATTAGCCGGGGGTGGTGGTGGGCGACTTTAGTACCAGCTACTCGGGAGGCTGAGGCAGGAGAATGGCGTGAACCCGGGAGGTGAAGCTTGCAGTGAGCCGAGATCACGCCACTGCAGTCCAGCCTGGGTGACAGAACAAGACTCCGTCTCTTAAAAAAAAAAAAAAACAAAAAACCCATGGGGGTCTCGCTATGTTGTGCAGGCTGGTCTCAAACTCCTGGATGCAAGTGATCCTCCTGCCTCAGCCTCCCAAGCCTCCCAAAGTACTTGGAAACGGCACCTAGCTGGCCTTGACTTCTGCTACCTAAGGTTATGCTGGGGGAGTCTGAGGGAATGATGTTTCTGTGGCTTTGTAGATCTCTTCATTTATTCATTTGTTAATTAATTCATTCACTCATTTATTTATTTTACTCTAAAATAATCACATGAAAAACGTTTTGTGTGTATGTGTTTGCTTGTGTACACAACTGCTTATGGGGAAGGTGTCTACAGCTTTCATGGGGTTGACAAAGGTGTCCCTGACCCCAAAGAGTAAAAAAAACAAAACAAAACAAAAGCAAACAAAAACAGACAAAAAAACCCCACCTGTATGGAGGGGTAAGAAGATTGAATTAGCATTTGTTGAGGCCATTCTGTGCCAGGTGCTATACTAAATTTTTGTGTGTTTTTTTGTTTGCTTGTTTTGGAGGGAGCGTAACTTTTTTAAATGAAGTAATACAAAAAAATCACTGTAGGAAATTTGAAAAAATAATGAGAATAATATAGAAAAAATTAATCTGTAATCCAACCACACAAAGAGCTCTTTAGCTATTGTGGATCTGTTATCTTCAAACTATCTTCCTATAAAACTGGACACTTTACACTTCTACAACTCCCTGACATGGTTCTTATTCCTAAGTCATAGAAGACTGTGAGGCTGAAGCCACGTCCCTCGCACCGGGAGGCACGCAGCCTTAGCTATCAAGGATAGCTTTCAGGGGGTGAAGAATACACTTAGCTACCAGAGTAAGGCAAGTTCTAGGATTGAGGAATACAGGACTGAGGTTCACGAAGTAGCAGGAGGGAGTCTTGAAGGGACTCCTCCAAAAAGGTAACGATTTGGCAGGTCTTGAAGAACCAGCCTGAGTTGTTTAATGGTTGTAGAGTTTCAGTTTTATATGATGACAAGAGTTCTGGAGATGGATGGTGGGTTATTTCAAATAATGAAAGTTCTGGAAATGGAGTTGGTGGATGGGAAAGGGAATTACTGAGATACGGTTTGGGTACACGGGGTGCCGATGGGGAAGGAACAGGCACTGCATCTCGTGGAAGCTCAACCCCACCACGAAACTGACACTATTCTGCCACCATGGAATAGCTGTTAATGTATTTTGGAATTTCTTTTACCACTGTAATTCCCTTCATATATTTATTGCTTCTTCTTCTGGGGATATCAACTTTACATGGTATAAAATTGACTTTGGAATTTGTGCAGGAAGAAATCTGGCTTGCACTCGCAGTTTTTGTTTTGTTTTGTTTTGTTTTCAGTTACATGATTGTTTTTAGCCCCACTTGTAGCTAGCTTTACCACTCTAAATAATCCACTTACCCTCTGCTGCGTGTGTTATCCAACTTTAGATGGTATCAATGAACTTTCCCTTCTGGAGGATGAGAAGATCAGTGCTGTCACTCATCTTTTGCCTCTCTTCTGCCCCCTCCACCCTAACTCCTGACATCTGTCCACTGGATGCTCAGTTTTAGCCTGTCAGAGTTTATAATATTTATATTCTGTTCTGTAACTGAAACTGGGATTTTAAAAAAATTGTGATAAAATATACATAACATAAAATGTGCTGAATTTGCTGTCTTAACCTTTTTTTTTTTTTTTTTTTTTTTGAGGTGGGGTCTTGCTCTGTCACCCAGGCTGGAGTGCAATGGTGCGATCTTGGCTTACTGCAACCTCCACCTCCCGGGTTCAAGTGATTCTCCTGCCTCAGCCTCCTGAATAGCTGGGATTTCAAGTGCCTGCCACCATGCCCAGCTAATTTTTGTATTTTTAGTTAAGGCAGGGTTTCACCATGTTGGCCAGGCTGTTCTCGAACTCCTGACCTCAAGTGACCATCCGCTTCGGCCTCCTAAAGTTCTGGGATAACAGGCATGAGCTACCACGCCCGTCCATCTTAACTTTTTTTACATGTACAGTTCAGTGTTAAGTTTTCACATTGTTGTACAGCCATCACCACCATCCAGCTCCAGAACTCTTGTAAAACAGAAACCTTGTAACCATTAAACAATTCAGGCCAGGTCCAGTGACTCACACCTGTAATCCAAGCACTTTGGGAGGCTGAGATGGGAGGCTGGAGTGCATTAGTAGGATCACAGCTTACTGTAATCTCGACCTCCCGAGCTCAAGTGATCCTCCAATCTTAGCCTCCCAAGTAGCTGGGACCACAAGCATGCACCTCCATCCCCGGCTAATTTCTGAGCCTAGGCGTTCAAGACCAGCCTGGGCAACATAGGGAGACCCCGCATCTCAAAAAAAAAAAATTAACCAGGTATAGTGGTGCATGCCTGTAGTCCCAGCTACTCAGGAGGCTAAGGTAGGAGGATCACTTGACCCAAGAGGTCGAGGCTGTAGTGAGCTATGATTGCATCACTGCACTCCAGCCTGGGTGACAAAGTGAGACCACGTCTCAAAAAACAAACAAATGAAAAATACAAAAACCCCCACAACACTCCATTTCATTCTCCAAGTCCCTGGCAGCCACTATTCTTTTCATCAATATGATTTTGACTATTCTAAGTACCTCATATAAGTGGAATCATACAGTTTTGCGTCTGTGTGACTGGCTTATGTCACTTAGCATAATGCCCTCAAGGTTCATCCATGTTGTAGCATATTGCAGAATTTCATTTCTTTTTAGGCTGAAGAATATTTTGTTGTATAGATATACCATATTTTGCTTATGCATTTATTCCTCAATAGACATTGAATTGCTTTCACCTCTTGGCTATTGTGAAAAATGCTGCTATGAGTGTGACTGACTGTACATCTATCACTTTGAGACTCTGCATTCAATCCTTTTGTGCATATACCCAGAAGCAGAATTGCTGGATCATGGCAATTCTATTTTTAATTTTTTGAGGAACCATTATACTGCTTTCCATAGAAACTACATTGTTTTACATTTTCACCAACAGTGCACAAAGTTTCCAATTTTCCCACCTCCTTGCTCACTCTTGTTAGTTTCTTATTTTATTTTGATAGTTGCCATCTGATGAGTGTAAGCTGATATCTTGTTGTAGTTTTGATTTGCATTTTCCTAATAATGAGGGATGTTGGCATCTTTTCATCATTAGGGAAATGCAAATCAAAACTACTGTGCTTGTTGGCCATTTGTATATCTTCTTTGGTGAAATGTCTATTCAAGTCCTTTGCCCATTTTAAAATCAGGTTATTTGTTTCATTGTTAATAAGTTGTAGGAGTTCTTTATATATTCTGGATGTTAACCCCTTACCAATTATACGATTTGCAAATATTTTTTCCCATTGTGTAGGTTGCCTTTTCACTCTGTTGATTGTGTTGTGAGATGTACAAAAGTTTTTATTTTTATGTAGTCCAGTTTATCTATTTTTACTTTTATTGGCTGGGCCTTTGGTACCATATCCAAGAAATTATTGCCAAATTCAATATCATAAAGCTTTCTCCCTATGTGTTCTAAGAGTTGTATAATTTTGGATCTTTGATCTATTTTGAGTTAATTTTGTATATGGTATGTGGCAAAAATGCAATTTCATTCTTTTGCATGTGAATAAGCTGAATAACCAGTTTACTCAGCACTATTAGTTGAAAAAACCACCCCTTCCCCATTAAATGGTTTGGTACCTGTATTAGTCCATTTTCACACTGCTATAAAGAATACCTGAGACCAGAGAGTTTATAAAAAAAAGATGTTTAATTGACTCACTGTTACACATGGCTGGGGAGGCCTCAAAAAACTTTCAATCATGGTGGGAGGGGAGGCATGTCTTAGATGGTAGCAGGTGAGGGAGTGTGTGAAGGAGGAACTGCCAAACACTTAGAAAACTCACTCACTGCTCACTATCATGAGAACAGCATGGGGGGAACCGCCTCCACGGTCCAGTCACCTCCCACCAGGTCCCTCCTTTGACATGTGGGGATTATGGAGATTACAATTCAAGATGAGACTTGGATGGAGACACAGAGCCAAACCATATCAGTACCCTTATTGAAAATTATTGACATATATGTGAGAGTTTATTTCTGGGCTCTCTATTCTAGTCCATTGGTCTATATGTCTGTCTTTATGCTAATACCATACTATTTTGATTACTGTAGCTTTGTAGTAAGTTTTGAAATCAGGAAGTATGAGACCTCCAACTCTGTTCTTTTCAAAATTGTTTCAGCTATTTGATGTCCCTCAAGAGTCCATATGAATGAAATTAAGTTTTCTGTGCCTTGTCTATAGATTGACTCTAAAAAGTGAAAACCAGCAAAAGACATTAACTATTTTTCATTGTTGAGCCAAGCAGTGTAATCAGAACTGTAGAGAGGTATATTTGTTTGTTAGTGTGGTCCTAATGAAGTACCACAAGCTGAGTGACTTAAACAAGAGAAATAAATTATTTCACAGTTCTGCAGGCCAGAAGCCCAAGATCAAGATGCTGACAGGGTCATCCTTCTCTAGGGCAAGGACTAGGGGAGGATCAATTCCAGACCTCTCTCCTAGCTTCTGACTTTTGGCAGCATAAATGCAATCTTCACATGGCATTCTCCCTAAGTGCATGTCTGTGTCCAAATTTCCCCTTTTTATTAGGACATTAGTCCTATTGGATTAGTGCCCACCCCAATGACCCTAATTAACTTAATGTTAACTTAATTACCTCTGTGAAGAGTCTATCTCTAAATAAGGTCATATTCTGAGGTCCTGAGGATGAGGATTCCAACTTACCCTTTCTGAGGGACACAATTCAACCCATAACAAGAGGAAATGTAATCCTATCTCATTAACTCTGTTCCATTTGACGGAAAATTCCCAAGTGTCAAAGTCAAATGGACACTCTTTCTTTACACTCCATCAAAATCATGTCATATTTTAGTTTGCTTCATACTTCAATAGAAATGTTCTGGTTCAGATTTCAGCTTCTAATTACATTTCTCTTTCTTTTACATAAATAAACAAATAAAAAAGTATTAAGTCTCACCTTACCAATAAGTTCATCCGTGTTCTGAATTATATCATTATGACTAAATGTGGGACCCTGACAATCTGGGTTCAAATTCCGGGTCTGTCAATAGCTCTTTGGGCATGTCACTTAAACTCTATACTTCAGTTTTCCCATATTGTTAGTGGAGTAAGAATGCTGTCTATCTCTTTGGAATGTTGTGAGGAATGGAATGAGTGTACAAGAAGATTTAGAGCAGTACCTGGCACGTAACAAGCACTCTCAACAAATATTCACTATTTACTGTGGCATACTATTTCTTGAAATCAAGCTGCTTTATCTTAAAAGAGATGTTCTTCTCAGTGCCCCAGGAGTCTTTTTGTAGAGCAAACATTTCTGCCTTGTTCTTCTTTAAGAGTGTCTTAGCTGTTTTTTTTGTTGTTGTTTTTTTTGAGATAGAGTTTCCTTCTGTTGTCCAGGCTGGAAGTGGTACGATCTTGGCTCACTGCAACCTCAGCCTCCCTGGTTCAAGCAATTCTCGTGCCTCAGCAAGTAGCTGGGATTACAGGCATCCACCACCATGCCTGGCTAATTTTTTGTATTTTAGTAGAGATGGGGTTTCGCCATGTTGCCCAGGGTGTTCTTGAACTCCTGGACTCAAGCATTACATCGGCCTCAGCCTCCAAAGTGCTGGGATTACAGGCATGAGCCACTGCACCTGGCCAATAGTGTCTTAGCTATTCTTGATCTTTTACGTTTCCTTATAAAATCTGGAATTATCTTGTTAAACTCCATCAATGAAAAAGAGAGAGATAGACAGAGAAAGGCAGAGATAGAGACAGAGAAAGGCAGAGATAGAGAGAGACAGAGTGAGAGATGTATACAGAGAGGGAGAGGGAAAGGAGGGAAGAAAGAAAACTCTGTAGAGACTTTTTATTTGGATTGCACTGAATACATCAATTTGGGAGGAATTGATACCTTTATACTATCGAGTCTTCTAATTGATGAATGTGGTATATCTTTAGGTCTTTTAATCAAATAGTTGTGTGTAGGAAAAAAAACCTCTTGTATGGCAAAAGGCATCTTGAAGCTAAACTGCAATGATGACCAATGTGTAGTTCCTGCATACCAAGGTGGTCTGCAGCCAGGTCTTAAAACAATACCTGTAGCACAGATAATCCATCATAAAGATGGCCACCTAACCTCTCCAGTGGTCATGAGTTGCAATAAGAAAGTCTGAGATATGACCAGCTGCACCTGTTTTACCATAAAAGCTTGCTATAGAAAAGATATTTTCTGAAGGGTGGGTATGGGGATCCACTGTGTCATGGCCACCAGAGACATCACTTCTGTTCATGAGTCCCCATTAAATATTTCTTCCTGAGAAACTGGATTTGTCAGCCTCTTTCTTTGGCTTCTCAGCTCCCTTGGTCTTTGGCTGTAGGTTTGCATAGACCTGCTCACCTCAGAACACTCTTAATGAGAGTGTTTTATGATTTTTCTCATAGAAGTCTTATACATGCTTTGTTTGATTTACTGCTAAGAACCTGATTTGTTTTATTTGATTAGAAACAGCAGAGTTTTAAAAAATAATTTTCAACCTTTGAAATTAGCTGATGCTTGTATATACAAGTACAATTTACTTTTGTATTTTAAGTCAAAAAAATTGTATAGCCAGGCGTGGTAGCTCATATCTGTAATCTCAGCACTTTGGGAGGCCAATGTAAGATGATCATTTGAGGCCAGGAGTTTGAGATCAGCCTGGGCAACATAGTGAGAGCCCTGTCTCTACAAAAAAAAAAAAAAAAAAAAAATAGCTAGCTAGGCTTGGTGGTGTGTGCATGTAGTCCCAGCTACTTGGGCGGCTGATGTGAGAGGGTTGCTTGAACCCAGGAGGTCGAAGCAGCTGTGGGCTGTGGTCACGCCACTGCACTCCAGCCTGGGTGACAGAGCAAGATCCTGTCTCCAAAAAAAGAAAATTTTAAACCAACAAAAATTATAAATAAACACTTTACTTGGAAATAATTTTAGATTTATGGAAAAGTTGCAAATATGGTACAGGGAGTTCCTGTATACCCCAAACACAGCCTTCTCTAATGCTAACATCTTATGTAACCACAGTACATTTGTCCAAAACTAACAGATCAACATCAGTACATTACTAACAGGTAAATTCCAGGCTGTGTTTGGATTTCACCAGTTTTTCCACTAGTCTTTTTTTTCTCTTCCAAGAGCCAATTCAGTATACCTCATTGCATTTAGCATATTTTGATTTTTGAAAACAGCTACCTTGCTAAACCCTGTTATTAATTCTAATATTTTATATATTGATTCTTTGGAAATTTCTTTGTATACAATCAGCAAATAATAATTTTGTTCTTTCCTTCCCAATCCTTGTATTTTAAGTGTCTTTTTCCTGCTGTATTGTATTAAGTAGGACTTCTAGTACCTTGATGAATAGAAATAATGATGGTTGGCATTCACATCTTATTCCTGATCTCAAAGGAAGAGGTTACAACATTTCCTTAATCTGATGTTTCTATCAGACTTTTGTAGAGACTCTTTCTCACATCATGGAAGTTCCCTTTTATTCCCAGTTTAAGAGAAAGCATTTTTAAAAATCATCAATGGCTGTGAATTTTATCAAATATATATTTTCCGCATCTATTGAAATGATCACATGAATTTCTGCTTTTACCTGTTTATGTAGTATATTAACTCAAATAGATTCTCTAATGTTAAATTAAATTTAAAATCCTGGAATAAATCCAACCTTACATCAGGTTATATTATTTTTCTTATATATTGCTGAATTCAGTTTGCTAATATGTTTTTTAGGATTTGTTGCATCGATATTCATATATGAAATTGACCTATAATTTTTGTTTTGATATCAAGATAATACTGGCCTCATAAAATAAGCTAGGGCATGACTTTCTTGTCCCCATTCCTCCTCTGGAAAAGTTTGGGTAAAACTGGAATTATTTCTTCCTTAAAAGTTTCACTCTCATCGGTGTTTAAAGCCAAGAAGTATAGCAATCCTGGCTGGGCACGGTGGCTCATGCTTGTAATCCCAGCACTTCGGGAGGCCGAGGCAGGCAGATCACCTGGGGTCGGGAGTTCGAGACCAGCCTGACCAACACGGAGAAACCCCGTCTCTACTAAAAATACAAAATTAGCTGGGTGTGGTGGCGCATGCCTGTAATCCCAGCTACTCAGGAGGCTGAGGCAGGAGAATCGCTTGAACACGGGAGGCGGAGGTTTTGGTGAACCGAGATCGCGCCATTGCACTCCAGCCTGGGCAACAAGAGTGAAACTCCGTCTCAAAAATAAATACATAAATAAAATAAAATAAAATTAAATTAAAAAAAAGAAATATAGCAATCCTGACATGAGTGTTTCACAACCATCTTCACTGCACTGTTTTTTTCCAGAGCCGCGAAGCATCTCCTCATGTATTACACTAGTCATTTTACAGTAATGAGTAGAGCACAGATACAGCTTCTCCGCTCTGGGCTCTGTAATGCTGGAAGCAATGGGAAACCGCAGATCATTTATACCAGTCTTCCCTTAAGCCTGGTGGATAACTAGTTTTTGTAAGCTTGCAGGATATGCGATGGGGGGATGCCCCCATGTGCTTGTTTTTTTCGGGGGAGGGAAAAGACAGGGGATTATAGAAAGCGATGGTACAGGGCCCCTAAAACCAGCACAGCAGCTAAATTCACATTCCCTCCAAAGCGATTAGTGGAAGTATTGGCTGGGAGCAGGATCAGCATACTAGTGTGGGTGTGATAAGGAGTTCTCCTTGTTCTGTAGTTCTAGGAGTCTCCCTCCATCCCTCTTTTCTCTTTACTGGCTCAGACATGCTCAGCACCTTCAGTGATGAGGAGACCTCTACAGTCATTTGTTTGGGAGAACAGGATGTGACACTTCCTCTGGCATTCTAGGGGAGCTGTCCAGGGCACATTCCAGGAAAGGAAGTGGGAGGTTTCCTTTTCCCTTTTCCTCCACTGAACCCTGGGCATGTTTACTTCACTGGGGGCAGGTTGAGGCTGTGCTGAGAGAGGAGTAGAAGGAGATAACTCCTGGCCACGATAGATTTCTTCAAGGTTTAGCTAAAAGGTTTCCCAAAGTTTGGTCTCTGGACCCCTTTACACTCTTAAAAATTATTGAAGACTCCAAAGAATTTTGATTTATTTGGGTCCTATCTGTTGAAATTTACCATACTAGACAATAAAACTGAGAAATTACAAACATTACTAATTCATTTAAGATAGCAATAATTAATGCATTACCTTAATATAATCTATTTTTATGAAAATGACTATTTCCCAAAACAAAACAAAAAATAGTGAGTTGAAAGTAGTAGTGTCTTACATTTTTGCAAATCTTTAGAATTTCTGGCTTACTAGAAGATAGCTGATTCTCAAGTCTGCTTCTGTAATAAATCTTTAAGCCTTTTTTATGGCTGAGTAGTATTCCATAGTGTGTATGTACCACATTTTCTTTATCCAATCCACCATAGATGGGCACATAGGTTGATTCCATGTCTTTGCTATTGTGAATAGGGCTGCAGTGAACATACAAATGCATGTGTCTTTTTGGTAGAACGACTTATTTTCCTTTGGGTGTATATCTAGTAATGAGATTGCTGGGCTGAATGGTAGTTCTAAGTTCTTTGATAAATCTCCAAACTGCTCTGTATTTTTAGTGAGACAAGGTTTTGCCATGTTGGCCAGGCTTGTCTCGAACTCCTGACCTCAAGTAAACCTCCCACCTCAGCCTCTCAAAGTGCTGGGATTATAGGTGTGAGCCACCGCGCCCTGCCTTGCTGGAGTGTTTAGGGTTTTCTAGGTATAGTGTCATATTGTCAGCTAAGGGAGATAATTTGACTTTTCCTTTTCCTATGTAGATGCCTCTTATTTCTTTCTCTTGGCTGATTGCTCTGCCTAGGACTTCTAACTACATTGAATAGGAGTAGTGAGACTGGGCATTCTCGCCTTGTTCTTGTTCTTAAGGGAAATGCTTCCAGCTTTTGCCCATTGAGTATGAAGTTGGCTGTGGGTTTGTCATAGAAGGCTCTTATTATTTTGAGTATGTTCCTTTGGTGCCTAGTTTGTTGAGGGTTCTCATTATAAAGCGATGTTGGATTTTATCAAAAATTTTTCCTGCATCTATTGAGATAATCATATCATTTTTATTTTTAACTCTATTTATATGATGAATCACATTCATTGATTTGTGTATATTGGACCAATCTTGTGTCCCAGGAATAAAGCCTACTTGATTGTGGTGAATTTACTTTTTGATGTACTGCTGGATTCAATCTGCTAATACTTTGTTGAGGATTTTTGTGCTTATGTTCATCAGGGATATTGGCCTGTAGGTGTCTTTTCTCATTGTGTCTTTGCCAGATTTTGATATCAGGGTGATGCTGGCTTTATAGAATGAGTTAGGGAGGAGTCCCTCCTCCTCAATTTTTTGCAATAGTTTCAGTAGAATTAGTACTAGCTCTTCTTTGTAAGCATGGTAGAATTCAGCTGTGAATCCATCTGGTCCAGGGCTTTTTTTGTTGGTAGGTTTTTAAATTACAGATTCAATTTCAGAACTCGATATTAGTCTGTTCAGGGTTTCAATTTCTTCCTAATTCAATCTTGGGAGGTTGTGTAATTCTAGGAATTTATCCATTTCCTCTAGATTTTCTAGTTTATATGCATAGAGGTGTTCATTACAGTCTCAAGATTTTATTTTTTATTTCAATAGTTCTTGGGGGAAAGACAGGATATTTTTTATTTCAATAGTTTTTGGAGAACAGATAGTTTTTTGTTACATGGATAAGTTCTTTAGTGGTAATTTCTGAGATTTTGGTGCACCTGTCACCTGAGCAGTGCATACTGTACCCAATGTATACTCTTTAATCCCTCACCACCCTCCGCTTTTCCCCCTGAGTCCCCAAAGTTCATTATATCATTCTTATGCCTTTGTATCCTCTGAGGATCTTTTGTATTTCTGTGGGATCGGTTGTAACGTCATCTCTGTCATTTCTGATTGTGCTTATTTGGATCTTCTCTCTTTTTTCTTTTTTAATCTACCTAGTTGTCTATCACTCTTGTTTATCCTTTCGAAAAACAAAGTTTTGGTTTTGTTGACCCTTTGTATGGATTTTTGGGTCTCAATTTCATTTAGTTCTGCTCTGATTTTAGTTATTTTTTTGCTTCTGCTAGCTTTGGGGTTAGTTTAATACTGTTAGAATATTCTTCATATTGAGCTAGAGTCTGGGTCCTATAACTCTTATCTACTGCTCTGGACCTGTCTTTTAATCTAGATCAGTAGTTCTCACTGTGTGGTTATAGTACCACCAGCATCAGCACCCCCTGGGAGCTTGTTAGCAATGCAGATTCTCAGGCCCCACCCCAGAACTAGTGAATCAGAAACTTTGGGGATGGGGTTGGCAGTCTGCATTTTAATAAGCCCTCCTGGTGATTCTGAGACTTGCTGAAGTTTGGGAACCACTTTTCTGTACACAGCTTCTCAAACTCTCTGTGGTGAAGGATCCTCCCACCTCCATCCATGTGGACCTTCCAGGTACAACCAGTTCTGCAACACTGAAAATACATTCTGTTCAATGGGATGTGTCTGCTGACCATGAACTTGGATGTCACCACAGCATTAAATTGCCTTAAAAGTGTCCAAATGGCCAGGTGCGGTGGCTCACGCCATAATCCCAGCACTTTGGGAGGCTGAGGCGAGCGGATCACCTGAGGTCAGGAGTTCGAGACCAGCCTGACCAACATGGTGAAACCGTGTCTCTACTAAAAATACAAAAAATTATCCAGGCATGGTGGCACATGCCTGTAATCCCAGCTATTCTGGAGGCTGAGGCAGGAGAATCGCCTGAACCCGGGAGGAGGAGGTTACAGTAAGCTGAGATCGCACCATTGCACTCCAGCCTGGGCAACAACAGTGAAACTCTATCTCAAAAAAAAAAAAAGAAAAAAGAAAAAGCATCCAAACGCTCTCAATTTCTATACTTACCCCATGGAAGATCATTAACAAACAGTTCAGGAGATGAGCACTTGTTCCTGGACCACGACTTGAGTGGCAGTGCTCCAGATCTGCACTTCTCAAACTTAATGTGGGCACAAGTCACCTGGGGATCCTGTGAAGGATGGGTTCACTACATCTGGGAGGGACCTAAAATTTTGTATTTCTAAGTGCCCACGGGATATTTATGCTACTAGTCCATGGACCACACTTAGAATAGCAAGGTCTAGACTAAAGCAGTGCAGAATACATCTGATATCTTTTCTCATGAGTGTCTACCTAATATTTGAAGCTAATCACCATCCTCCCATTCTCCAAGCTTCTTCTCTAGGCTAAATATGACCAGTTCTCTCAACTCTTCCACATCCGCAATATTTCCAGATCTGCTCCCCACACCATACAGGATGGCCCCATAGATGCTATCTCTTCTCTGCCCCTAAGCCAGTGCCTCCTCTTCTCTTCTCATTCTTCCTCCCCATCCTCCCAGCATTTGTAGCTGTTTTGTTCAGTGTTTCCTGGGCTGGCTCCAGCCCTTGGGGGATTTTCAGATGGCTCAGGCTTCTGGGAAGCTCTTGCAGCTGGAGGAAGGAAATTACCCCAGAATTGGACAGTGGAATGTGCATCTGCCTAACCTGGACTCTTGCCCTGGTGTGCCTCCTGCTCTCACTGATCTCTCAGAGGACCCCTGCCTGCCCCATCTAGAGTCACCTCAATTTGACTCTAGTAACCTGGGCTTTCCTTCCTCCACTCACTCCTTAAAGCATCCTGGGGAACTTAAGGGGAAGGGAGGATAGCATAGAGAGGAGAGAGGGGTTCCTTGTTTGCTCTGGAGAGGGGCTTCTGACGAGGCCAAGACCCTTCACAAGGATGCCCCATCTCCACTAACCCAATGTTTCTTCTTTCATCTCTTAGGACTGCCCAGAGCCAAGCTCACTCCCCGAAAGCCAGTCTTGAGCCAAGGCTTTGTTTTCAGAAGTTCTTATAAAATGTCTTTTCTGGGAAGGCGTGAAGGGATTGAGACAGTCTCACTCATTAACATCTCAGCAAGGATTCATCTGTCAAATTAGTGAATAATTTGTCTAGCCCAGAGGGCATAAAACTCATAGGTAGACAACTTAAAAAAATTATACACAGCTTTACAGAGAAATGAAGACTTAAATAGATTAGAACTTCCATTTCGTTCCCCTGAATGTTGGCTTTTCTGACATGTCCATACATTTCACATGGTTATGATTAGTGTGAGTATATTAATGTAGACTTCTTTCATTTAACTTCTTTTAGTATGCATTAATATATACATCTCAAGGCAGACAAATGTTGGATGTGCTTTTGCCCTTTAACGTGTACATAACCCTCCAAGTAATCCCAGAGTAGCATGGTGGTTATAAACTCAGGCCCCATCACTTACTAGCTGTGTGATGCTGGGCAAATTCTTAACCTCTCTGAGCCCAACCTGTAAAATGAGGATAAAATAAGAACCCACAGCATAGCGGTTTTGTGAGAATTAAATAAGCTGAGGCATGCAAAAACTCCTAAAACACCATCTAGCCCCTCATAAGCACCCAATTAACTTTAGCTGCTCTGATTATAATTATTACTAGTATATTCAGGCAGTCATCTGTTTCTAAGCATTTTAGATTATTTGCAGTTATTTCATTATTATAAAAAGGTTGTTGTGAACCTTCATCCTTTCTGGTAGCCATGTAAGGATTGCCTTGTCTACTAGAAGATATTAAGATGATAATGACAATGCCAAGATAATCTGAGAAGAGAATGATTACAATCAGCAAAGGGCTCAGAAAGGAAGCATTTCCTAGGGAAGGGAGAGAGCAAGTGAGGCAGATCAGAATCGAACCAGTCGTGGGGGGGGGACAGTTGATGCACGAGATGAATTTGGGATATCTTTGAGAGGAAGGCAGTTCAAATTCTTGTTATTTATTTCACTATGGTGCTCTCTGTGCTTGGAACAGCTTGATATAGTTTGGCTCTGTGTCCCCACCCAAATTTAATCTTGAATTGTACTCCCATTGTGGGAGGGACTCGGTGGGAGAGAACTGGATCTCGGGGGCAGGTTTCCTCCATACTGTTCTCGTGGTGGTGAATAAGTCTCACGAGATCTGACGCTTTTATCAGGGGTTTCCGCTTTTGCGTCTTCATTCTCTCTTCGCTTGCTGCCGTCTATGTAAGATGGGACTTGCTCCTCCTTGCCTTCCACCATGATTGTGAGGCTTCCTCAGCCACGTGGAACTGTAAGTCCAATTAAGCCCCTTTCTTTTGTAAATTGCCCACTCTCGGGTATGTCTTTATCAGCAGCATGTAAACAGACTAATACACAGCACCTGGCACATCATAGGTCCTCTGTCAGCTCCTGGTTGAACGGATGAGTTGTCTGCTAGCTTCAGCAGAAGCCGCCAACCTGCTGTGGGCGGCCCTGGGTCCGGATCCCAGCCATGTCCAGATTTTTTAAGTCCAGATGTTTTGTCTGGCGCCACTCGGATCTCTCCTTCCTGAGTCATGGGACGAGAAACTCCTGGCTGGGGGCAGTGGCTCTGAGCAATGGTCTCTTTCTCCTCCTGTCAGCAGTGAGAGGCCTCTCATGGAATTTGGGTCATGGGGGTGGGGGTGGGGAATGATATTCATTAAGGGAAGTTGGACTCTCAGCAGGAGTTGAAGGACGAGAGGTGTCTGCTGGGTCTGAGTGCCAGCTGGTTCAACAGCAAGAGAAGAAAGAGATATGGCCTGCATCTTAGAATCTTAGCAGCGCTGTCTCTTTCGTAGGAAAAAGACAAGTGAGGATAAGTACAGAAGAGGGGGAAGTGCCTACTGGCATTCTTAGATAGATTATTTTGGGCGGGGGTGGAGGGCGTTTGCAGCCATCGTGTGGTTTTGTCTACACAATGATCCAATGGGAAGGCATGACCAGCTGAAATTTAAAAGTGAGAAATAGACTCAGTGCAGTCTAGTGAGCCCTCATCATGGAATTCCTTGTCTCTTTCCACACTGTTTCTTCTGGGAATAGGAACTTGACCTAGTAGTGGGAGGGATAAGAAACACCCCTTTTGACTCTCAGTTCATGCAGTCTGGGTGGGGCTGGTTCCACCCAAAGCTTCAGAGGTGGGCTCATGAATCAGATCTGATTCATCAAAGTACCACATCCTCCTATCACCTCCTGACCAGGGGCACATGACCATGCTAGGCAATTAGAGCCGATGAGAATCAGCCCTAGGGTTTTGCTGGAACTATCTTTAGGCTCCTAAGATTTTAAGAGATAGGTTAGAGGTCTGGTCATTTTGTCATCCTAAAGGGGTCACCTTCTTGGGAATAAAGTTAAAGTTAATTTAGAGGAAAGCAGAACTGAGAGAAGGAAAGAGAGAAAGAATTAAGAAATCATCTTAAAACCCAGATCTAACCATGAATCCATGGATCCAGTCAGCCTGAAAATTCACTACCCTTGGAATTTTCATTTAGGTGAACCAATACATTTTCCTTTTTTTTCCCCCCGAAAGACTTGTAGCTGACTTTGTGTTACAGCTGAAGGAATTCTTATCATAGAGTATAGCAGTGAAGTTGAGACTCGGTCAGCATAGTTTACACTTGTCTTTCTGCCTTCCCTCCCTTCCCTGCACTGTGCAGTACGTAAATCCCTAGTCCTGAGAAGATTTCTCAATTTGCTACCTTGTATAAGCTTACCTAGTTGGACTTGTGGGTGGTTAGGAAGAGTGGGTGGCCCTACATATTCCAATATCTTTTTAAATTTTATTTATTTATTTATTTAGAGACAGAGTCTCACTCTGTCATCCAGGCTGTAGTGCAATGGCACAATCTCTGCTCACTGCAACCTCCGCCTCCCAGGTTCAAGTGATTCTCCTGCCTCAGGCTCCCAAGTAGCTGGGACGACAGGTGTGTGCCTCCACACCCGGCTAACTTTTGTATTTTTAGTAGAGATGCGGTTTCACCATGTTGGCCAGGCTGGTTTCGAACTCCTGACCTCAGGTGATCCACCTGCCTGGCCTCCCAAAGTGCTGGGATTACAGGTGTGAGCCACTGCGCCCGGCCTCCAAGTGTTTTATATACAGAGCTGCAGTTGTGTTTTTACTAGGATTTCACTGGGTCCACTCAGTAATGTGCTGGTAAACGTTTAACAAAGAAAGGAAAAAACCTGTTCTGCAGTGTTTGCCAATTTCTGTGGTGCAAATATTCCAGCCATGGCTAATCCCAAGCTAACAACATAACAACACTGAATGCAGAGATGGAAAGAGGTACAAAGAGCACATGATTAGATAGTATTTTCACCACACAGATTTAATAGTTGTAGGTAACTACAAGAGATTATAGATACAATGTAGTAGATAATTAAGAAGTTGTAAGTTTTGACTATTTAGTACCTTTCTTATTAATATAATTTATTTAATTGTAAGTTACATAATTTAATTTTGGTAGCGTCTCTGTTTAACACCTGGCTCACAAAATTCCTGAAAATGTTATAATTGGCTCTTCTGAGCTGGAATGAGCTAGTTCTAGGCCACCACTGATCTCACTTAGTGCCAAGGTAGAAATGATGGCTTCTTCAAGAGTTAGGAGTGTAAGCTCTGGCTTGAATTAAAAAAGAGACCTGAAAGTAATCTTAAAAGCTTGATTTTGGTGAAGGTCAGTGCCAAGTTGAAGTGTGCAATGAAACTGAATACATTACTGTCTACTGAATGGAATTTATGACCTGAAGATATTCACAAATAGCTGTGAGACAGCACTCTTACTTCGCATGGTCAGCTGGTCCTGCTCTGTAGAAGGGGCCATAAAGCAGTAAAATAGATGTGTAGGGCAGGAGTCCTGTATCAGGCAAATTGAACCTGCAGAAAACAGATAGCACATCTGTATTAGTCTGTTCCCCCACTGTTACAAAGAACTACCTGAGACAAGGTAATTTATAAAGAGGTTTAGTTGGTTCATGTTTCTGCAGGCTGTACAGGTTCTGGGGAAGCCTCAGGAAACTTACAATCATGGCAGAAGGCAAGGGGAAGCAGACAATGTCTTACATGGCTGGAGCAGGAGGAAAAGAGAGAAGTGGGAGGTGCTACCCGCTTTTAAACAACCAGATCTCATGAGAACTCACTATCACAAGAACAGCGAGGGGGCAAAATCCACCCCCATGATCCAATCACCTCCCATCAGGCCCCTCCTCCAACATTGGGGATTACAATTTGACATGAGATTTGGGCGGGAACACAAATCCAAACCATGTCAACATCCAAATTAGCATAATATGAGGAGTGTTTGAGGAACAGACTCTCTACAAAGGTGTGGGCAGGTATAGAAAAACTAGAGGTAGAGTAGAATTCCAGGTCTATTAACAGGGCTCCATTATCTTCCCTAGGCCTGTGAGGAGGTACAGGCTGGGGGTAGGAGGGACTTGGTTACCAGAACCTGGAGACAGAAGGGTTGGGGGACTGGGATACCTGACATGGAATGGGATTTTAGACTACAGGGAGAGACACGGGGAATAAATACTGCTCTCAATCTCCTCCTTCCCTCTGCTCTTCTAGCCCAGCTCCCCATTGGCTAGGCCCACCCAAAGGCCAGGGCAAGGGATCCCATTGATGTCAACCTCTTGGGGCATTGAGCACGTTGGAGAAAGGTGGAAAGGGTCTCAAGGGTCAAATGGCACCTTGAGTATTCTGCCGTGGAGTGCACGTCCTGTCCTTTGTGTTGGGCTAGGAAAAGGGCCAGGGAACCTTGCTTTTGGAATTGCTATGGGCCACCTTCATCCCAGAAATTTTTAGGGTCTGGTCACCTGTTCCTGCGAAGGGCAGGAGGCTATTTGTGTAGGTATACTGGTTCTCCCCTGGGACCAACACTTCTCTTCCAGCCTGGCATGAGGAGCATGAAGTTTGGGGAGAGACCGTTGGCCATGTCATACTCTTTACTGCCAAGGCCATCACTAGGGACCACTCTTTGTCTGTCCAGTGAGTCTTAGCCCTCTATCTCAAGATTCTGCAAGGTCCTTTTCTGTGGATACTCAGTTGAGGAAGCCCTGGTCTGGGAGCCAAAAGACCTGGGATATCTGATTCTGATGCTATATCTTGAGGAGTTACCAGAACATATCACTAATCTGGATTTTTGTCATTTGCAAAACCAGTGGGCTGTTCCAGATGAACATAATTCCCAGTGACACCTCTGACTCTGAAGAGCGAATCCAAGATTTTATGAGTTTCATCTCCAGGTCATTTGTGTAATGAAAAGCATGCCTTTCCACAGCCAGGAGGTGGCAGCAAAACTCTGTTTTGAAGGGGGCGTTAGGCCAGGGTAGGCACTGCTCTCCAACTCCCTAGAGCTGAAAGTTCAGGTCTGGAGGCTCGGTTTTACTCCTGAATAACAACAACAACAACAACAGCATTATTCTTTTCATTATTGTTAGTAAAACAGAAGCAACAATGCCATCTTCAATTTGGGCAATGCTGCATAGTTGAGGAAACATTTTTGTGCATTGCATGGGAACCTTTTAACAACTGCATCCTGTAGGTAGGTAATGCCAGGACTTTTAGCCCCATGTTGAGGCTCAGGAACATTTCCTGACTTGCCCAAGACCCTCTGGAAAGTATTGATGTGCCAGGATAGGAACCCAGGCTTTCTTGCTTTTGTTCTTGTTCTGTGCACTCCCTATCTTATGGTGTGGAAGACCCAAGGCAAGGTCCCCTCTACCTCCTTTTCCATTTTGCAAGAGAGTAGGAGGGTCCAGAGGTACCCAGCTCAGCCTGAGGACTTAAGACTGGTTTCTAGCTGCCAGATGAAATTTGACATATACATGCTGGGAAAGAAAACTCAGCACACAAACCTCAGCTTCACTCTCTTCTCTTTCTTCTAGTCCCCAGAAAAGAAAAAAGATATGTATCTTTAGTTACTTACCATCAGGGTGTACCTGGTGTTTCTTTTATTCATTCATTAATTCATTCCTTCAATAATCAGAGTTCTGATGAAGTGTAAGACAATGTTATGTACTGTGAAGGATATAGGAAGGTTCTTTCTCTTCTGACTCAGAGATCTGGGGGTCAGGAGCTGGGATATGGGAGCCAGGTAAGTGCACAGCTTCTTGGGGGTATCTTAATCCTAGAGAGCCCCCACTGAACTGGGAGTTCTTGAGAAGATGGAATTCAGATTTGGTTTTGTTGGCGTGTCAGGCAGAAGTGAATCCACAGGATTTAAAAAATGACCCCCAACTCCATATGTTAACTTCTCAAACCAGAGAAAACACCTTAGAGACACAGCCAAAACCCCAGACTGTTGTCCAACTGAATCCCTGTCTTGTACTCCACCTACCTCCTGGGGCCAGGTTTCAACCCTCCACATCACGATAACAGGTTATCAGAGTGCTTACTGTGTGCCCCACTCTAGACCACCTGTGCTTCTTGCATATTCTTATTTGCTTCTTAAAACAACCCTATAAAGTAAACTGTTACACTCTATTTCACATCTGGGGAAACAGAGGCTTAAAGTCATGAAGTAACTTGCCCAGGGTCTCAAAGCTAGTGAGTGGTAGCAGAATTGGGACCCTGACAGGTTAGGACTCAGGATCCTGACCACCTGTCCTTGCAGAGGGAAAACCCACCAATGTGAGACTGAAGAGCTGCAATCTCATCTCCTCCTCAAACACTGGGCAAGTCATAACTTGTCTGCATCATCTCCAGAAAATAAGGGTATTATACTTGCTTGGTCTTCTAATAGGCTTGTTGGGAGGATGGAATGGAAAAGAGAAAAATGGGCGTGTGACAACTTAGCATCATACAGTGTTGTTCTGTGTGTTCGAAATAATATTATTCTCCCTCCTGACTTTGGATTTTTTTGACTGTGAAGATTGAGGCAATTGAAAAGATCATTTCAGTGGACTCTTTCAGCAATGATGATGGTGATGGTGATGATGGTGATCTTGAGAAGGTGGTGGTGATGATGATGATGGTGATGGTGGTGGTGATGATGATGGTATGATCTTGAGAAGATGATGGTGATGGTGATGATGGTGATGGTGATGATGGTGATCTTGAGAAGGTGGTGGTGATGATGATGGTGATGGTGGTGGTGATGATGATGGTGATGGTGATCTTGAGAAGGTGGTGGTGATGATGATGATGGTGATGGTGGTGGTGATGATGATGGTATGATCTTGAGAAGATGATGGTGATGGTGATGATGGTGATGGTGATGATGGTGATCTTGAGAAGGTGGTGGTGATGATGATGGTGATGGTGGTGGTGATGATGATGATGGTGATGGTGATCTTGAGAAGGTGGTGGTGGTGGTGATGATGATGATGGTGATGATGGTGATCTTGAGAAGATGGTGATGGTGATGATGATGGTGATGGTGATTTTAATAGTGATGAAGGTGATGATGGTGATAATGATGATGGTGATGATGATGATGATGATGATGGTGATGATGATAGTCATAATAATGGTAGTGGTGAAGTTAGGGGAAGGTGACCTCAGAATCATTTTCTGCTGCTACCGCTACTGCCAATCCTCCTCAATCTCCAACCCCACTGTGTCAAAGGCATTTGGGGTGGGCTGGTGATGAGATGAAAAGGAGAATCTAGAAGGCCAGAGAGAAGGAATAATCTAAGATGTTAGAGAATAGTGTACTTATCTCAGTGCCTGGTACATAGTAAGCCAGTACTTACTATCAGGTAATAGAAGCTATGAATTTTTAAAACAGTTTTATTAAGATGTAATCATACACCATACAATTTATCTGTTTAAAGTGTAAAATTGAATGGCTTTTAATATATTCACAGTTATGCTGCCACCACCACAATCAATTTTAGAACATCTGTTATCCCAGAAGAAACCCTGTGTCTCTTGCTGTCACCCCAACCCCCTCATCCCTCCTGGAAAAGCTATGATTTGTATTGTTATCTACACCTTACGGAATAAGGAAATTGAGACTAAGCAATGAGAATAACTTGCCCATGGCCACACAGTTGGTATGTGACAGCACTGGGATTCCATCTAGGTCTGCCAGAACGTAAAGCCTGTGCTTCTGTCCACACAGGTCAGTTTGACCAATGAGGAAACTCAGGTTCAGAGAATATATGTGATCAACCCAAGGTCACACAGCTACAGCTATTAAGTGGTCAGGATGAGGCTCACATTTAGTCTTGGCTCCTAATCCACCCATAAGGGTCCTTATTCCATGTTACTGTGCCCCTTCAGGGTAAGCAAATCAACATAATCAGAGTGGATGAGATCCTTAAGATCCAAGAGAGAGATGTGAAACTAGCAGTAGTTTTCTTTCCCACTGGGGAGGGAGAATGGTGCCTGGGTCCAGTCTCGTCCTGGACTTGGAAAATTAACATCTCTTTGGACCCAGCTGCTCCCTTTTCCTTTCGGCCCTGAACAGCCTGAGGAGGCTCCATGCAGGTGGGGAGGAGTTACCCTAGCTGGAAGGAGGAGCAAGGTGGTACCTGAGCCCCTATCCAACCTTTTCTAAAGCATCTGTCTTCCTAGGAGTGAATGAGTTTGACAGTACCTGCTACCTTCTCAGATGTTAAGGGGAACTGTGGGTAGGCATGAGAGAGTTGTACGACGAAGCCTCTAAAAGGGATGGGATAGAAAAGCAGAGTTGCTCCGCGGCCCGCAATTCTAGGATCTCCAGGGTGTAATTTCCACTCTGCCCTAGACAACTATAGTCACAGTGCTTAATCCATCTGGGCCCCAGTGTCCCTATCTGTAAATTCAGAGAGAAAGTGAGGAAGTGAATTGCAAGAATTATGACTTCCTAGGAGGAAAATGCACTACAGTTATCTGAAAGAATCTTTATTTTCCCTCCTTCCCCTCCTTCCTTCCTTCCTTTTGGATGTTTTCAGCTTTATTGAAGTATAATTGACAAAAGGAATTATATATACTTAAGGTATGCAAATTGATGTTTTAATACATGCATACATTATTAACTATAGATAGGCCTGGTGCTGTAGATCTCCAGAATGTATTCATCTTGTATAACTGAAAATGTGTACCCTTTGACAAACATCTTCCCATTTCCTCCTGCTCCCAGCCTCTGGCAACCATTATTCTACTCTTTGCCTCTATGAGTTTGACTATCTTAGATTCCACACAGAAGTGAGGTCATGCAGTGTTTGTCTTTCTGCATCTGGCTTATTTCACTTAGCATAATGTCCCCCAAGTTCACCTATGTTGTCACAAATTACAGGATTTCCTTCTTTTTTATGGCCCAATAGTATTCCCTATAGTATATGAATATGTATATTCAAATTTGCATATATATGTACATTTGCATATATGTACACATTGTGGTGATATATACATATATACAAGCTATATACATATATATGAGATATATACATATATATGTATATACACTTTTTTTATCCATTTATCCATTGATGGACATTTAGTTTGTTTCCACATTGTGGCTATTGTGAACAGTGATGCAATAAACATGGAAGTGTAGATATCTCTTCAGGATCCTGATTCAATTTCCTTTGGATATATGCCCAGTAGTGGGATGGCTGGATCATATTGTAGTTCCATTTTTAAGTTTTTGAAAAACTGCTCTTAGGTTGTACCAATTTGCATTCCCACTAACAGTGCACAAGAGTTCCCTTTTCTCCACATCCTCACCAACACTTTCGTCTTTCTGATAATAGCTATTCTGAGAGATGTAGAGTGATATAGGGTCTTTATTTTTAAATGTTTGTGGAAGCTAGTGATTTACCTGGCCATGGGTTGGATTTCCATGTTTTCTACTTGCAGCAAAGATCCTCCACTTTCACATTCCTTATTTTATATTTACAATAGAGCAGCAAGAATTTAAATATCAGCTTCATAGAAGAGAAATGGACCATGACAATAAATATAGCAGAGCCAGGAATCCGAGTATTTAGGATAATTTATTTCTCATACATTTTCCCTCCACTCTCTCGGAGGTGTCACATGGCAACGAGCATCAGGTGAGCCTCATTCTTCCATCTTCTGTGGGAGAAAAAATAATTGTACGTAGGAAATGAGTCAACTAAATGGGAGACTGAACATCATCTTGAAGTGAAGCAGCTGGAAAATCTGGAACTTCAGAGGAATATTAAGGAATGGCATTGTTTCCCTTTGCACACTGTAAAAGCAAACCAATCTAGCTACTGGCGACAGGACAAATGCCCTGCAAATCAGGGGCTTCATGGGCAGCATCTGTAGCAACAGGGAGAGACAGGGATGACAGTGTCGTGCCTCACTGCTCATTCTCTCAAGAGTCTGGAACCACAGGAGTCTTTGCTAAAACAGTAGCATTTGGGAGTGTGCAACCAGCAGCAGGAAGGAGAGGATCAACAGTCATCTTCCAAGCTCTCCCGGTGTGGTCCATGGGACTCCCCCGGGGCTTGGGATTTCTTGGGAAGAAGCCATACTCAGGTACTTGCTCTTACCTGGCCCCACATCTCAGGTACCTGCCCTTATCTGGCCTCCCACACTCAGGCATTCGCTCTTACGTGGCCCCCGTATTCAATATCTGTTCTTAGCTGGCCCCTACATCTCAGGTACCTGTTCTTACCTGGCTGCCCACGTCTCGGCTCTTGGCCCGCAGCTTGTTGACCTGGGACTCAGCGATGTCCGCCCTCTCCGCAGCCTCCTCTAGCTCATGCTGGACTCTCCGGCATCTGGACAGCTGCGTATTGGCCTGCTCCTCCTGCACAGGAGACAGAGTGGGTATGAGGCTGTAGAGCCCCTCAGTCTGATTATGAGGTGCCCTGTCTCTGAAGGCCTCTGAGGAGTTGAGCAACCAGGGCCCTGGATTCCCTGATGGCAGAGAGGGCAGGTAAGCTTTCTCCAGAGTGTGAGGACAAGGCTCCCAGCTCACGACCATGTGTACTGCCTCGGATCACCCTGCAGGTGCTATTGTCCCTTCTAGGACCTCCACATGTTCCCTTGCATCTCTTCTATATGGTATCTGTTCCATAGAGATCTTTGGGGGAGACCTAAGTCCAGAGCTCTCCCAAGGCACCTAAAGGTATAGAGACCAATGGCCCAAGTCTCCCTCATCCTGTGCCTCTGCCTAGCACCATCTGTCTAAGGCCAGGCCACTGTACTGGTCTATTTGGGGGAATGTCAAGGATTCCTGACTAAGGTGTCCTCCTGGGCACCCTCTAGCCTGCTGATCCTGCTGGGACTATACTCATCCCATGTGCATGAATTGCTCTCAATATTGAACCAGTTCAAATCTGCTTCCCTGAGGTCAGGATTGAACCAACCAGGTTCCAGGGAAGGGAGGAAAAAGAGCAATGGGAGAAGCTCAGTCATTTGTCCAGGGCAGGCTCCCCTAAATTTTGGTCCTCAGAACAGTAGCCCTGAGGGATGCTCTGCATACAATAAGAAGGTTCCAAAGTCAATAAAGTGTGAGAAATGGTATATTCTGGAACCCCTCTTCCACTTTGTAGAGTTGATGACATATCAAACTCTACAACATCTACAAAATCTGAGATATCCTTGAAGTAAAGCAACGAGTGTAACTTTGTTTAACTCAGATTTTCCCAAACGATTTCTTTTCTATAAAAGAATAAGCTCCTCCCCACGGCAGCCCCACCTTCCTGCTATTAACATCCCTCAGAACCAGTGTCCTCAGAAGACACTCTGGGAAACACTGATTTCAGCCCATTCCATTTCTTTCCTATTGATTTCACCTATTTGATCAAAGGGTGGATCAAAAAGGATGGGATGGAGTGGAGGGAGTTAGGGAGGGCTGAGGAGGGCTGGAGATGCCTAGGAGGTTGGGCTGCAGTGGGATGGTGGGAATTAGGATGAGGTATCTCAGGTCAGGTCATGGGAGCAGGAATGGCTTTGAGGGTAGGCTGGGGTGGTTTGGGAGAGTCCGGGTGATCCAACGCCAGCAGGGTAGGCTAACATGCTCTAGGGGGTGTCAAGTGAGTCACGGTGGGCAGGATGAAGGGGATGGAGGGGACTGGCTGAGTAGGGTGAGGCAAGAGGGCACAGAGATGGTGAAGGTCGTGAAGGCTTAACATGGAGCAGGAGAGGAAGAGGGCAGGTGTCTCTGTGTTTATAGCCTGCAAATGCAAACTCAGGCCTGAGGCTCAGGAGACTTTACCAACCAGGATGGCGGGGACACCCAGGATGCCCCAGGGACTGTCTGTCTGTGGGCACTGCCGGGGACCTCCTGTGCTCACCGCCTCCTCAGCCTGCCTCTTGTAAGACTTCACTTTGGCCTGCAGCTTGTCCACCAGGTCCTGGAGCCTGAGGATATTCTTGCGGTCCTCCTCAGCCTGCAAACAGAGTACACACGGCAGGGGCCCGCAAACCTATGGCCACTTCTGATGGGGCTTGGTCCATACAGCATTCACTGAGGAGGTTTTGGGACCTCTACCTGGTAAGTCATCTCCTTGACTTTGCGTTCGTACTTGTGGGCTCCCTTCAGGGCTTCAGCTCCCCTCTTCTGTTCCACATCAAGCTCATTTTCCAACTCCCGCACCTGGGTAGGATGAAAGGAACACAGAATTCAAATCTCCTCTCCTAGGCTTCTCTCATGGACTCATGGGCCAATCATTCTAGAGTGAACTCAAGATCCCCCAATGGTCATTGAAAAGTCAGGAAAACAACAGATGCTGGAGACGATGTGGAGAAATAGGAACACTTTTACACTGTTGGTGGGAGTGTAAATTAGTTCAACCATTGTGGAAGACAGTGGGGCGATTCCTCAAGGATGTAGAGCTAGAAATACCATTTGACCCAGCAATCCCATTATTGGGTATATTCCCAAAGGATTATAAATCATTCTATAAAGATACGTGCACACGTATGTTTACTGAGGCACTGTTCACAATAGCAAAGTCTTGGAACCAACCCAAATGCCCATAAATGATAGACTGGATAGAAAAAAATATGGCACATATACACCATGGAATACTATGCAGCCATAAAAAAGGATGAGTTCATGTCCTTTGCAGGGACATGGATAAAGCTGGAAACCATCATTCTCAGCAAACTAACACAGGAACAGAAAACCAAACACCACATGTTCTCACTCAGAAGTGGGAGCTGAACAATGAGAACACATGGACACACACCGGGACCTGTCAGGGGGCAGGGGGCTAGGGGAGGGATAGCATTAGGAGTAATACCTAATGTAAATGATGGGTTGACAGGTGCAGCAAACCAACATAGCACATTATACCTATGTAACAAACCTGCACATTCTGCACATGTACCCCAGAACTTAAAGTAAAAAAAAAAAAAAAAAAGATCCCCTAATGGGATTTTGCCAAGATGTCTCCTCCTAGGTCTCAGGAGCCACATTTTATTGACAATGCAGGTGCTCTGTGCAAGTGAGAATAAGATGCCCTCATTGGGCAGAGGCAGCCTCAGGTGCACAGAGCATAGCTGGTGGGTCAGGCTTTGCTCAGATGTCCCCTTTTGTGGAGCCAGGTCATTTGGCAAGGACAGCAAAAGCTAACCTGACTTATCCTTGCAGGTGAAACCTGCCCAGCTGTTCATGGTGGCCCTGATTACAGATCAAGTAAGGCAGCAGGGATCATGAAGAGAACCTGGGCCAGGAGTAGTCAAAGCACTCTCCACGCCCACTTGATAGACCCAAAGCAAGTCAGTCGCCACCACTGAGCATGAGTTTCTGCATATTTAGGATGGAGATAATATTTCCTACCCAGCTACCCAGCCTACCTCAAATGTGGAGATCGAATTAAAGTATATGAAAGTGTTGTTAGAATGACAAAGCACTACACAGGTGTTGTTAATTTCACAGTTGCTTCTGCCTTTCCTGAAGTCTTGAGGGGAAAGGGCAGCCACTGAGGACATAAGTCACCAGCTGTGGTCCCAACTCCACAATCCAGAGATTGAAGCCAGGGAGGGGCAGCAGCCAGCTGCATGCTCCACTCCACTGGGAATCCCAGTGGCTGCAGAGCAGTGGCGACTCTGGGCTTGGAGACTCACTACATCAACCTTGAAAACTACCAATGGGATGGGCTTACTCTGGGTGCTGTTCCCAAAACCTCCCCACCCTCCACCTCCTGGACCCAGGAAATGTCTTCCATCAGGTTCTACAAAACATTTGTTTTCCTGGGAATTCTTTCTAGGCTTCTGTAAGGTTTATGGAAGTCACATAACTGGGCAGGGGATGGGAGGACAGTCAAGGTGCCTCACCAAGGGAGGGGAAGGGTGGCCGAGGGCTCCCTGCTAACTCAGGAATCAAAGTATGGCAGAAGGTGTCATGAGATCTAATCCTTTTCCTATAGGAAGGATCCATGAGAAGAACAGGCCTAAACTCATTGTAGTGGAATAGGACTGGGGATAATTGAAAATAAACATTAAAGAATTTTGGGGGAAGTTCTAACTTCCCTGGTGTTTACTTTTGTTATTCAAAAAGTCTATGGCCTTGTTGTTTTTAGCACCCTCCTAAAAAAATTCCTTTCACATTTAATGGGACCATGTGCCTGGGGAGGATATCCTCGGGTGGTTTGCATAAAGAATGACAGTATTTGGAGGCTTTCCTGCTGGGAAAAGTTGTCTCCTTCTCTTTTCCTCCTCCTCATCCTCCTTTCCTCCCACTCTTTCATTTCCTGTCTCCCTGGGACAAGAGACATTCGAACAGCCTCCTCCGCAGAGCCCTCCTCCAAAATGTCAACCGCTAATGCAGCCCATTTTAAAATGATTGAAATAAACCACATGGGTCTAAAAGGAAAAGCAAGGCAGACAGGAAACAAAGGGAACAGTCAGCAAAGAAACTGAACAATAACTGCAGGATACGCTCCAGATAAAGAAAGAGCAGGATGTCCAGGTGTTGGGGGGTTGAACTCTTCTGGTGCATCAACCTAAAGGAAGAAGCCCTGATTGCCCTCTTTTGGGGCTGGAGCAAGAGACATACCTGTGCCAGAATTGCAGCCTGCACTGACAGATGAGAAAAGCTGGGGAGGGAAGGAAACCTGAGATGGGGAGAAAACGGAAACTGCAGATTTTATGTAGGATGGGCCGTGTTGATCAAAGTGAAGCTTAGTCCAAAATGTAAATGCATCAAAATGAGTAATTTTATGACTGTAAAGTATATGTTAATAGCTTTTTCCATGTATGTGTGTGCATCTGAATCTACATAGCAAATGGAATGTGAACATTAACACACATCACTATATTACATTTACTGAGGTGTGAGCATACCAAAATAGATGTGTGTGTGTGTGTGTGTGTGTGTGTGTGTGTGTGTGTGTGTGTGTGTGTGTGTGTGTGTGTGTGTGTGTGTGTGTGTGTTGGGGCATAGGAACAGGTGAAACAGAAAGAGGTGAGAAATGAGGCTCACAGGGAATTTTTCAAGCAGTCCTGAAACTGAATTTGCAATCTATTCATTCAGTGGCCTTTTCCCACCATCTCAGTTTCTGGACTGTGGTTCTGTCCGAGGCTGTCACTTTCAGAGTAAGAGTCCTCTCAAACACTCTACCCGGTTCTCCAGTTTCTGGATCTGCTTCTTCCCGCCCTTCAGCGCCAGCTGCTCAGCCTCATCTAGACGGTGCTGCAGGTCCTTCACCGTCTGCTCCAGGTTCTTCTTCATCCGCTCCAGGTGGGCGCTGGTGTCCTGTTCCTTCTTTAGCTCCTCAGCCATCATGGCAGCCTGGTTAAGTTCACAGGACACATCAGAGGCCCTGTCCGCCCATCCCTACCCAGAGTTTGCAGAAAAGGCGAAGGCTGGGATCATGGTGCTGAGCCTCCCCTGTCTGACTGGGGCCAGTCATTGCTGATTCCCCACAGCCTCCCCTCCCACTTTGCCGCTGCTGAGACTGTACCTCATTACATCTGTCTGGGAAGCCACCACTAACCGATTGTTGTCATGAGAGATGAAACGTACTTGCCATGCCCTGGCTCAGAGGCCCCCCTTTCTCAGTTCCAAACCCCATCTCTGAAAAGGAAGAACAGAGCTCACATCCGTGACGGCCTTCTTGGCCTTCTCCTCTGCGTTCCTGGACTCCTGGATTGAGTTCTCCACCTCTGCCTGGCACTGAGCTATGTCAGCCTCCAGTTTTTTCTTGGTATTTATCAGGCTCGTGTTCTACAAGAAGAATTAGATATCAGGGGTGTGGGTTCTATTGGGGCGCTTAAAAAAATTGGAAGGGAGAGGGTTGGCTGGGGAAGGAAGTAAATCGTGATCCTGTTCCATTTCTTATTTTTCCCGTGGGTGACCTGCTGGGTACAGTGCTGTACATTCTTTCTTTATTCTTAACTGAACAGAAAGTCCTGAAACAGACCCAAGGATTGTACATCAAAGAATTGAGTAAATGATAAAAGTAGAATTTCAAATATTTGAGGATGGATAGATTATTCAGTAAAAAGTGCTGGAACAAGGAAATGATGATAGACATACCATATAAAATGAAAAATAATTCAAATAATCAAAATATGCCATAAATAGAATTGTAAGGGTGATGACAAACTGGAAAACATTTGCAATGTATATTACAGAAGAAAATATTCCCTTTCTTAACATATAAATAAGGCAAATCAATCAAAAGGGCAAAAACTACAAATGGGTAAAACATACTAGAAGAAATTCAAATGGCCAACAAATGTGATAAAATGTTCCACCTCATTAGCAATAAAAAAAATACTAAAAACTCAGTGAGGTATGTTTCAGCAATAAAATTGGTGAAGATTTTTAAAATAAGAGCTAGAATATTTGAGAATTTATAGAAGAGAACTCTCACACATTTCCCCAGTGGAAATAAAACTTGGGACAACCTTGTTAAAGAACAATTTATAATACATTACAAATATCTTTGCTGTTTGGACCCTGAAATTTCATTTTTAGAAATTTATTTACTTCTAGAAATATTAAGATTATAGTAATCATGGAAGTATATGAAAATTTAGTTATGAGGAAGTTCATCAAAACAGTCTTTCTAAAAGTAAAGTTTTTACTGAGAACAATCTAAAATAACCACAGAGGACTGATTAAATGAAAGTACCATAATATACAAGTAGAATAGCCTACTTTTCTGTCATTAAAAATCATATAGAAGACTAAAGATGTCGAGGCTGGGCACAGTGGCTCATGCCTGTAATCCCAGCACTTCGGGAGGCTGAGGCGGGCGGATCACCTGAAGTCAGGAGATCGAGACAATCCTGGCCAACATGGTGAAACCCCATCTCTACAAAAATACAAAAATTAGCTGGGTGTGGTGACGTGCACCTGTAATCCCAGCTACTCAGGAGGCTGAGGCAGGAGTATCGCTTGAACCCAGGAGGCAGAGATTGCAGTGAACTGAGATCGCACCACTGCACTCCAGCCTGGTGACAGGACGAGACTCTGTCTCAAAAAAAAAAAAAAAAGATGTCAAAATATGTTCATGATTGTTAAATCCAAAAAAGAGGTTGCAAAAGATTGCTCATATTTTTACTATATATATATGTATTTATTTTTAATTAAAACTTTTTTTTTTTTTTTGGAGAGGCCCACGCTGATCTCAAACTCCTGAGATCAAACAATCCCAAAGTCCTGGGATTAGAGGCAAAAATATAATATTTATATAATTCACAATGGGCCTAAGAATCAGAGACCCCAGTATGTTAATAATATGCTTGACTTTTTTCTTCCATGTATTTGCTTGTTTTTTCTATTTTTTTAAACAAAGGAGTTTAAAAAACTTTTATAAAAATAATTATTTTGTGTTTGTTGTTGTTGTTGTTGTTTGTTTTTTTGGCAGGGTCTCCCTCTGTTGCCCAGGCTGGAGTGCAGTGGCATGATCATAGTTCATTGCAGCCTCAACTCCTGGGCTAAAGCGAACCTCCCATCTTGGCCTCCCAAAGTGCTGGGATTATAGTTGTGGCGCTGAGCCGGGTCAAAAATAATTATTTTGAAATAAAATCTTAATATTCTAAGGTTTCCACTTAAATAGTACTTCCAGGTGCCTTACGTAATAATTAATCCTTCCTTGCTCTGATTTCCCCACAACGTGCAAGATGTTTAATGTTTGGATGAGAGAAAGCTCAGAAATCTGTCAATCAAGAGTCAGTTATTCCAAGAAGCAAGCTTAAAGAAAATTGGTTTTGGCCACTAGTCTGGGAGAAACCGGGTGCTCCTTCCCACGGCGTGAACCCTGAGCGGAGGGATAGCGGAAGCAGCTGCAGGGTGCAGGGGGGCGCTATCTGCCCCAGGGTGGACCTTCAGCGGAGGAGTGAGGGCCGACGCACCTGGGAGTGCAGGAGCTGCACGCGGTAGCTGGCGTCCAGCAGCTCCTGCTCTGACAGCCTGCGCGTCCGCTCCGTCTGCTCCAGGGCCACCTTCATTTCCTCCAGCTCCTCCAGCAGGAGGCCATTCCTGCGCTCCACAATGGCCAGCTGCTCCTTGAGGTCCTCATTGCTCCTCAGGGCGTCGTCCAGGTGCAGCTGGGAGTCCTGCAGGGGAGACCCAGAGTGAGGCCAGAGCCGCCTGGCAGGCTGGGGGCCCGTCCAGGTACGCAGAGGCGGCCACCGTGCTCACCTTGAGCTGGCCCTGGACCGTGCGCAGGTGCTTCTGGGTCTCTGCCATCTGGCGGTTGGAGTGGCCCAGCTGAATCTCCATCTCATTGAGATCTCCCTCCATCTTCTTCTTTAGCCTCAGGGCGTCGTTCCGGCTGCGGATTTCAGCATCCAGCAAGCTCTGCAGAGCCTCTGCTGCCCGCTGGCTGTTTCTTTTTAGCTGCTCGATTTCTTCATCCTTCTCAATGACCTTGCGGTCTAGCTCGGATTTCACCTGGCTCAGCTCTAGCTGCACGCGCAAGATCTTGCTCTCCTCGTGTTCCAAGGAACCCTGACGAAAGCAAAGGAGTGATTGAGAGTGCCGTGGACAGCCACCTTCCTGAATGGGTATTTTCATCCCCATACGATCAAATGGGTATTGGTTTTTTTTAAAAAATTAAATTTAATTTTTTTTTTGGTAGACACGGTCTGTCTATGTTGCCCAGGCTGGTCCTGAACTCCTGGGCTCAAGTGATCCTCCCTCCTTGGCCTCCTAAAGTGTTGGGATTACAGGTGTGAGCCATGGTGCCCAGCCCAAATAGGGTTTTTTTTTTTTTTTGGACAGAGTCTCACTCTGTTGCCCAGGCTGGAGTGCAGTGGCACAATCTTGGCTCACTGCAACCTCCACCCCCTGGGTTCAAGCAATTCTCCTGCCTCAGCCTCCCGAATAGTTGGGATTACAGGTGCCCACCACTGTGCCTGGCTAATTTTTGTATTTTTGGTAAAGACAGGGTTTCACCATGTTGCCTAGGCTGGTCTCGAACTCCTGACCTTCCAGGTGATCTGCCTGCCTCGGCCTCCCAAAGTACTAGAATTACAGTTGTGAGCCACCATGCCCGGCTGCAAATAGGTATTCTTATACCCATTTTATAGATGAAGAGAACAATATTCAGAGAGGTCTGAGTATTTGGCTTGCTCCCAAATATCCCTAATAGTGATGAAACTGGGACTAAAACTTTGCATCGCTCATGAACAAATTATCTTATGACTTGAGATAGAGTATCTTTCTTAATTAGTGAAAATTTTATTGAGGGTGTCTATTTTAATAGTGACCATAAATCAGGAGTCAACCTATTCTCTAAAATGACAGGTCAACTGCTCTCCTGTTATCCTGTGTCGGTTCGTATTTCCCTAGAAACCACCAGTCATCCTGGCCACCACCGATTACTGCATCAGGAGACTCTGGGTGTGTTTTGATTATACAGGATTCTTGATAGCCAAAGATGATTGTCTGTGCCTCTATGTTAAACATAACTGAGAGATTCTGCACTGCTCTCAGGATGTTAGGTGATTGATTTTCTGCTTCCTGAGAGGAAGACATTGAAGAACATAATGAACACATTTATTTATTTTCAAAGGGGAACTGTACCAGAGGACACCTAGGAGATAAAGTAGCAGCCCGTGGATGTTTCAGCCCCTGGGATGGCTGAATATTACTCCCAGTGGAGACTCAGGGCCTCCTGGCAGGAAGGGCCCCATGGGATGGTGAAGGGCAGCCTCTTGCAGTTCCCTGTCCTCCTGAATTTCCGAATGTCATATCCCAGACACTTACCTCCACTTCTTCTAAGGCGACCTGCAGATCTGACTTTTCCTGCTCCACTAGCTTCTTGGTCTTTTCCGCTTCCTGAAGATTCTTGCCAGCTTCTGCAATCTGCTCAGTTAAGTCGGAAATCTCTTCTGCAAAGGACAGGCTTGATTTAGGCTGTTTCAACAGGCTCCAGTTTATAGTATCGGCATTTGCCAGGCAATTCAGGGATGGGCGATTCATTCATGACATTTATACAGGAGAGAATACAGGGCAGCCGTTCAATGAGGTGTTGGCAAGACAGGGATGTGTTGCCTCACCTGCACTAGGCAGACAGGAACCACAAGTAAAGAATAGAAACTTAAAACTTCAAAAGTACCATATACAAAATTGTCATAGAGCAGACCAGAGAAAACAACTGTGGGGAAAACGCATAGAATCATAGTCTGCAGAACCAGAAGGCGCTTTGGAAAGTGTTGGGTGTGGTCTTCTGATTTTGTAGATCAGAAGTCTGAGGTCCTAAGGGATTCAGTGGCATGCGCAAAATACAAAGGCACTTAGAGACCGAATCACTGAAGGGTCTTCTCTAACGGAGCAGTGGGCTCAGCAACCCACTGTGCCTTCAGTTCTCAAAAATGAGACTTAGCTGCTGCCGTGCCTTACATTAAAAAGGTTTGGGCCTTGGGGCAAACTGAGTCAATGTGAGGCATGATGGGTGAGGATTGTGTGGGGCAGTGGGAAGGAGGCATCTGGAGATGGCTGTGGCCAAATGGGGAAGGGCTTGGCAGGAGGAGAGGGGGACATAGCACACACTGGTGGTGGAGAGAGCTCACCTTGCAGATTTTTGTTCTCTCGCCTCAGTGTCTCTAACTGGTCCACCACCTCCTCATAGGCATTCCTCATCTTGAAGAGTTCAGTGCTGAGTGACCTGGACTCCTTCTGAGCAGCTTCCAACTCAGCCTGGCTTTCGTCCAGCTTTTGCTTCCACTCTGCAAGGACCTGGGAGATGACAAAGGGACATGGGAGAAGCAGAAAGCAGGGGTGACTCAGAAGAGTTCATGCAAACAAGGGCTGTCAGTAACACCAACGTTTTGCCCTTCCATCCTTAGGGACTAAAGAAAGAGGAGGAGCACTGTTCTAGATCAGGCACCTCAAACTGTGATATTCCTGCAGACCCTCTGCTGCATTCTCACAGACATTACAATCTCAATGGAACGGAATTAGCTTTCACTAAAAATAAAGTTGCCTTTGGAGGGACTGTCACAGTAGTCAAGAAGACACCTCAAGTCCCCCAAACTGGGAAATGATGCTCCAACTGGGGGCCTTCTAGGATGTGCAGGTATCTCACACATCTAAGTGTGAAACTGTTGTTTTCACCACTGCCACTGCAAAACATTTGTCCCTTTTCCAAATTCAGGTATTTTCATGTAAATAGCATTTCCCCAACTTGAATTATCCTCATGCCATCTTCACAAAGAAAGCGGCTGGGGACGGACCTTGTCGAAGTTCCTCTGCTTCTTGTCCAGGGTGGCACAGGCGGTGTGGGAGCGCTCCAGATCCCGCATCAGATCATCCACCTCTCCCTGCAGCCTCTGCTTGGTTTTCTCCAAGGATGCGCACTTGGAGTTCGCCGTCTCCGTGTTCTCCTCTGCTTCCTGCAGCCTCTGGGCCAGTTTTTTCCTAGGAAAACCAGATTTTTTTCCCCCTTGGCAAAGGTGGAATATTTCAGAAGGTAACTGTCAGATGGGAAGAGAAATGAATAGCATGGAAGGGACTGGTGTTTGATGAGACCAAGACCTAGGATTTGGTGAGTGGAGAGGATCCAAGTGTCACCGAGAGATTCTCAAAATGCTTGGTGGCAAAGCAGGTCCCTAAGGAGCACCCCCAGGGAGCTAGGTGGAATGGACAGTTCCTGAGAAGGACAGGGAGACCCCCAGAGGGTGGGGGGTACAATCTGAATGTTTCAGAAACCACAAAGGCATGGGCAGGAAAGAGAGAATCTCTCAAGATGTAAAGACTCCTGGTCCCTTGGCTTGTGTTCTCAGACCCCCTCTGCTATTGCCACCCTGGAGCCCCTACTTGGCCTCCTCCAGCTCCTCTGTGCGCTGGATGGCGTCCGTCTCATATTTGGTCCTCCACTGGGCAACCTCAGTGTTGGCCTTGGACAGCGCCCTCTGCAGCTCGGCCTTGGCTTCCTGCTCCTCCTCATACTGTTCCCGCAGCAGGTCACAGTCATGGCGGGAGGACTGCAGGGCGTGCGCCAGGGCGTTCTTGGCCTGGGAATGACAGCGGTGACAAATTGCAAAAACATTTGACCCTTTTCCAAGTTGAGGTATTTTCATTTAAATCGCTTTCCCCCAACTTGAATTATCCCTATGCTGTCTTCACCAATTTTGCCCTATCAGCATATCACCTGGTTTATTTAATTTTTTTCAAGTGGACTCCTTAATTATATTTAAATATATTTAACAAAAGAGTAAACTGTCGCAGGACAGTAAGTGGAAAACCATTGACATTTGCCATAAACAGAAGGTAACCATAAGTGCAATGGAAATAAAGCAATGTTATCACGTTCTAGCTAGGTACTGTTGCCTGCTGGGACTCCATGCCTGGGGTCTACCCTTTATTTCTTAATAGGGTAAATAAGCAAATGCTAAGGAAGTATGGTTCACACTGAGGCCTTTTCCTTGATATAATCAGATGGATTGGAACAATTAAAAAGGGAATAATTTTCTCACTACTTGATGCAATGGTATGGAATGCTGTGACCAGGAGAAGCCTGAAAGCATCTTTTGATGTCACTAGTAGGCTATGTCCCTACACTGGGGATTGCTGATGTGAGCTTCGCTGTTTCCACGGCCTGACTTCCTCCTCCTAGGCAGAGAAGACATGCCTAGAGGCCTCCGTCCCTCAATCCCTCCCATGTGGAGGGATGTAAGGGCAACAGTTTAGCTCCGACTATAATGGCCACAAGACGCCCTCTGGTGCCACCATCAAAGAGAGAGTTCTGTCAGCCCACTTCAGTAATTTGTACATTTTCATCTTTTTAAAAATGCAATAGACCAGGCGTGGTGACTCATGCCTGTAATCCCAACAGTTTGGGAGGCCGAGACGGGCGGATCACCTGAGGTCGGGAGTTTGAGACCAGCCTGGTCAACATGGAGAAACCCTGTCACTACTAAAAATACAAAATTAACCGGGCATGGTGGCACATGCCTGTAATCCCAGCTACTTGGGAGGCTGAGGCAGGAGAATCGCTTGAACCCAGGAGGCAGAGGTTGCGGTGAGCCAAGATCGTGCCATTGCACTCCAGCCTGGGCAACAAGAGTGAAACTCCGTCTCGAAAAAAAAAAAAGGCAATAAATGACAAACTTTGCCTAAGAAGGAAAACTCAGCTGTTGCCATATCCTGGCCAAAGGACAGCCCGCTCCTGCAGTGGCCGTTCTCAGTACTCGTTCAGGCTTGGGTTCTCACCACTTCCCCCTTCCCCTCATCTACCAAAGATCTTTACTATACAACAGAAAGATGGGAGACAAATATGGCGCTTGTCCTTTTTCAGAAGAAAAAGGTGGAGCTTGGGAAAATTCCAAAAGATTGCCCTATAAGTCTTAGCCAGTGTGCAACAACCTCGGAATTCCATTCATGCAGTTTTTTGGACTCTTGGTCCCCTATTCTGATACTTGAATAGGAATTGGCAGCACCAAGCACCTGCTGTGTGCACTCTTCTACTGGGCACAGTAGGTACAGTGGGGACAAACTATTCTTGCCCTCCATGAGTTTATAGATCTGTCGGGAGACATGTATTATAAACACAATATCTAGACATTGAAATCAAGAAGATGATGATGTTCATGTTTATGCAACAGTCTCAAGGGTGCTCCCAAAACCATGGAGCCTTCTTGGAGGAGGGGAGCTTAAAATCAGATGGTATAGGAGGTGACACACCAGGAATAATGAAGAAGAAAGAGGGAGGGGGATTTCGGTGGCCGGGATGAATTGCTGGGCAGAATGGTCAAGTGTGTGCAGTGATGCGGAGGAGGTGCCCTGGCTGGAAAGGGGAGTTTCTCAGACCACCCTGTGGGGGACAGAGGAGCCCAGGGGATGGACCACCATGGGTATGGTTTTCTATCTCTGAAGAAGGAGATCCAATGCCAAGGCCCTCTAACCTTAAAGGACAGGTTCCCACCATGCTTCAAGGCAGACAGGAGAAGCAACAGGTTTCTTTCTTTCTTTTCTTTAATGGAGTCTCGCTCTGTCTTCCAGGCTGGAGTGCAGTGACGTGATCTCGGCTCACTGCAACCTCCGTCCCCCGGGTTCAAGGAATTCTCTGCCTCAGCCTCCCGAGTAGCTGGGATTATGGGCAGCTGCCAGTACACCCAGCTAATTTTTTTTGTATTTTTAGTAGAGACGGGCTTTCACCATCTTGGCCAGGCTGGTCTTGAACTCCTGACCTCATGATCCACCTGCCTTGGCCTCCCAAAGTGCTGGGATTACAGGCGTGAGTAACCGCACCCAACCGCAGCAGATTTCTTGATGTAGCACTGCTCCGACCAGCTTCACGGGTGAAGTGGTCATATGGCCTGGCTTCTCAGGTTCAATCTGACTCTATATCTTTACCTTGGTTTCTTCTTCCATTTGCCTCTTAAGCTCTTCCAGCTGCTGGGTGAGGGCCTGCTTGCTTTTGGTCAGCTGTGAAATCAGAGACTCCTTCTCTTCCACCTGGTGACTCAGCTCCCCTGCCAAACAGATGTGGCCCCCACGTCAGTGTTACCGACCACCCTCTCCTATGGCCCGGCTGGACCCCAGAGCCCTGCCCATTCTCACCATTTTGGGTCTGCAGTCTTGCTTTCTGCATGTTCAGATCATGGATCAACTGTGTCTGTTGCTCGTCCTTGGCTTTGATTTCACTAAATTGATCTTCTACCGTCCGGCACGTTCTTTCTATGTTACTCTTTAACAAACAGAAAGTCAACATGAATGGGAAGAAATGGATTCCTAGTGCCCAGCATTGAACTGAACAGTGTGATCGTTTAGTTTCTTGTCAGGTAAAATAAAAATGAAAGTACAGAACAAAAAAAGGTTAGTTTCAAAAAAATCATAATCGGCCAGGCGCCATGGCTCATGCCTATAATCTCAGCACTTTGGGAGGCCGAGGCGGGTAGATCACCTGAGGTCAGCAGTTTGAGACCAGCCTGACCAACATGGTGAAACCCCATCTCTACTAAAAATAGAAAAATTAGCCGGGTGTGGTGGCACATGCCTGTAATCCCAGCTACTCAGGAGGCTGAGGCAGGAGAATTGCTTGAACCTGGGAGGCGGAGGTTGCAGCGAGTCGAGATCACGCCATTGCACTCCAGCCTCGGCGGCAAGAGCGAAACTCTGTCTCAAAAAAACAAACAAACAAAAAACGTAATCATTTCAGATTTGTGAATGCAGCTCAATCACCAATCGCTTGGAACATCAGGTAGATAAGTATTTAATGATTTGTAAACAACCCTTTGAGAAGATGTCACTTTTAAGTGGATCTTTGGGATCCTCTTGTAATATAAGCGATTCGTGAATAACTGCAAGCAATACAAGCCTGTGAATATTTGCAAGCAATATATTCAGATGACAGTGTTAAGCATTTCATTCAATAACACAGAAGGTTCCCCATGGTGCAGGCAGTATGAAGGGATTCACCTCCCTGGCTTCCAGTTGGCCTGTATTTTTGTGAAGTTTGTTCAAAACCCTTGTGTGTGTTGACCTTTCTCTCCTCCTGCTGCTCCATAAAATAGAAAATAAAATGTATAGAGCATATGTTTTTCTTTAGAATGGGAAGTATGAGATGGCAGTGGAGGAAGCAGGTATACTAATTCCAAGGGACTCCTGGAGGAGCTTAGGATCTCTTTGAGAAGATGACATGTAAACATGAAGGAATCAAAGCAGGGAGAGTTGAAACGCGATGGCATCTTGCAAGGAGAACCATCAAAGGGGACAACTGAAAAAGCGTTAAGAGACATGAAGTGCTGCTTCCCCTGGATGTTAAAGTTGAGAACAGAGAGCAGCACACGGCAATTCTGGAGACAGGGAGGCTGGAGTGGGGGCTGTTTGTAGGTACAGTGCGTGGGGGATGCTGGAGGCCTTTCCTACCCAGCTACCCCTGCAGGCTGGCCTGGCTTGCCGAGAGAGAGGTGTGGGAGGGGAACATATACAGAACCAAGTTCTTAGAGGAAGAAAGAAAACCAAGGGAAAAAGGGCAAACACATGGGAAAGCAGGAAAGAAAGAGAAAAGGAGTCATCAGCCGGAGCCAGAGGCTGCAGTCGCGGAGTCAAGAAGCAATCTAGGAGGTACAGGGCTGTGTGGACGCAGACCCTAAACACTGGCAGCAGGGGGCGCTGGAGAGACCACTCTAGTTCTCTGATCCACATCTCCCTTCCTTTTCTGGACAGATGCCCTGACCTGGGAAACCCTCGGTGAGAGGCCCACAGCCCCACTTCTAGGGTCACCACTGCTTCTTCCAGCCCAGCCAAACAGCTCCTAGTACAGCTCAGAGCACCCTGCAAGGAGGGCAGGTGTTAAATCGAGGAGCACACATGCTCCACGAGGAGTTCTTTGCTTTGAGGCCATGCACAGAGGTGGGTTCACTATGAAGCTTGTGAAATAAGCTTCAGGACCTGCATTTGCATGAGCCACAGAGAGTCTGGGAGCTGCAGAAGGTTCGAGGGAAGAGGAGCCATCACAAGCAGAATATTCTAGAAGGCATTTCTGGCAAATGGCCCAAAGAGGCCTCAGGAGAAAAGAACTTGAGTCTTCAGGGTAACCTGCGACTTTTTTGTCTCATTATAAATATTAACTTTCATGCTTAATTTTCATATGTTTGTGTACTTTTTTCTTAAAGAGCCCCAATCGGCCAGGCACAGTGGCTCATGCCTATAATCCTAGCACTTTGGGAGGCCGAGGCGGGTGGATCACCTGAGGCCAGGAGTTCAAGGCCAGCCTGGCCAACATGGTGAAACCCCATCTCTACCAAAAATACAAAAATTCGCCGGGCCTGGTGGCGTGTGCCGCTACTTGGGAGGCTAAGGCAGGAGAATCGCTCGAACCTGAGAGGTAGAGGTTGCAGTGAGCTGAGATGGCGCCACTGCAATCCATTCTGGGGAACAAGAGCGAAACAGTGGTGCCAGATCATCCAATTGTGCTTGAATCAAGTGATCTTGATGCTTTGGTCTGAAAGTTTGTGTCCCCCCAAAATTCATAATTTCTAGTCCAGTGGTGTTGGGGGGTGGGTCTTTTGGGAGGTGATAAGGTCATGGGGGTGGAGCACTTATGAATGGGATTAGTGTTCTTAGAGGCCCGAGAGAACCTGTTCACCCCTTCTACCACATGAGGATGCAATGAGAAGGCACCATCTGTGAGGAACAGGCCTTCAACAGACACCGAATTTGCTGGCACTTTGATCTTGGACTTCCCAGCCTCCAAAATTGTGAGCGATAAATTTCTGTTGTTTATAAATTACCCAGTCTAAAATATTTTGTTACAGAAGCACAAATGGATAAGACAAAGGACGTGAGTGAATTTGAGGAACTGGAAACAGGCAGAAATAGGGAAGAGGGTTTCAGTGTAGAGCATGCAGTGGTTTGGAGGCATCAAATTACACGTGCCCAGGGGCAGGTGGCCGTCAAATGCCTTGCATTCTCCGAGAGCAGAAGGGCCAGTCAGGTACCTTTGACTTGGAGAGAGCCTCGATGTTGCTGGCCATGTCGTCGATCTCCATCTTCAGCTCGCTCTTCTCCTTCTCCAGCTTCTGCTTCACCCGCTGCAGGTTGTCAATCTGCTCCCCAAGCTCGGCCACACTATCTGCGTGCTTCTTCCTCAGGGTGGCCGCCGTGGCTTCGTGCTGCAGAGTGGCCTCCTCCAGGTCCCTGCGCATTTTCTGGAACTCAGCCTCCCGCTTCTTGTTCATCTCAATCTGGGCTGAAGTGGCCCCACTGGCTTCTTCCAGCCTCTCGCTGATCTCCTCCAGTTCCCCGGCCAGATCTGAGCGCTGCTTCTCAATCTTGGCTCTGAGTGTGTGTTCTGCTTCAGTTTCCTCCTCCAGCTCTTCTATGCGGGCCTGAAAGGATTACTCTATCAGGAATGTTATTGTGGAGGAGGGGGCAGCCCCCGTTGAGAGGGGCTGGGTGTCGAGGAATTGCGGGTAGGCAGCACGAGGCGGGTGGGTCATTTGAGGTCAGGAGTTTGAAACCAGCCTGGCCAACATGGTGAAACTCCGCCTCTACTAAAAATACAAAAATTAGCCGGGTGTGGTGGCGGGCGCCTGTAGTCCCAGCTACTCGGGAGGCTGAGGCAGGAGAATAGCTTAAACCTGGGAGGTGGAGGTTGCAGTGAGCAGCTGAGATTGGGCCACTGTGCTCCAGCCTGGGTGACAGAGCAAGACTCGGTCTCAAAAAAAAAAAAAAAAAAAAAAAAGAATACATTATAACATTAAATTGGTGAAAAAACTTGGAACTTGGAAACAACCTAAGTGTCCATGGATAAGAGAAGGCACAAACTGATTGTGATGGAGACTTGTTCTAGAAGTCTATGGAGCAGGTAGACACCAATCTATGTCTATCATGGATAGCTCTGCAGATCATGTTGCCAAAAGAAAGAAGCAAGTTGCAGAGTGATACTCTCAGTGTGATATGCTAAGAATATAAAGAAACAAGAACCTTTTCTGCATGTGCACTATATATTTTTTTGGGGTCTTAAATGTGTACAAAAACACATAGCAAAAGAGGCAGAAAGATGCACATCCCACTGAAACTGGCAATTAATTCTCAGAAGACGGGGAGGGCACTGGGCTTAGGGATGGTGATCAAAGCACCCTTATCAATAATATTTAGCTTTACTGGGCCTATTTTGAGCCTTTGCAAGGAAGTATGTTTATGGGTTACTTAGAACATTAAAATATTATTTTCAAAAACTAAAGGAAATGACAGGACATCTTCTCTAGCTTTAGCAAGAGGAAGGAAAGAAGCAGCTAAAGAAACAAGGGGGAAGGAGTGAGGAGGGGCGCTCTTGCAAAGGGATTGTCATGATTGGGAAGGTTTTGATGCTTTTACCTGCAGTTCTTTAATCTTCTTTTGAAACTGCAAACTGTGGACTTGTTCGTCATCTATTTTGGCTTGTAACTGACTGAGTTCAAACTCCTTCCTGCAAATAGATTAAAAAAAAAAAGAACATGAAATACAAGCCTCTTGGAGGGGGTGAAAGTTGGCATTTAGGCTGAGACACAGAGGTGGCAAAAGAAATATCTACTTTTTCAATTTCTCTTCTATTTGCTGCTTGTCATTTTCTAGATCCATAATGGATTCCTGGGACATTTTCAGATCTCCTTCCAGCTTCCTCTTCGCCCTTTCCAGGTCCGCCCGCAGTTTCTTCTCCTGCTCTAAGGAACCCTCAAGCTGAGAAGACACACAGGTAGAAAATTAAGCCCCTGCTGGGGAAATGTTTGCCCCTTTTATCTGGTGCAACCATACACGTGGCCTGGGGCTTCCTGGGGCTCCTGTAGGGTGCTGGCTGCAAGCCTCTGGCCCCAGGAGGAAGCAAGTCTTGCCCCTACCTCCCCTCTCTTCTGTCTTCCAGAAAAGGCTACCTAGGGTGGGGCTGGATCCCTCAGGGGCCTCCTGGTGCCTCTCTCAGCTGATTCCCACTTGGCCTGGCCCAGACTATGTTCCCTGTAGGGGTATGGTACCCATGGGTACACACTCTTGCACAGACAATACAAATGGGGGCTTCTGTGGACAGCACTGTGAAGGTCTGTGCTGCATACCGTCACGCCCTCCCTGCTAACATGCGACCACGGGAGGCAAGGAATTCGTGTGTGTGTATGTGTGTGCACACACACACATGCACACATAGGAACAGGAAACAGGGGTGTAGAGGAGGAGCACACCTACCCTGGGCTCAGAAACGTTAAAAGTTATCTAGAAAATCTCTAGCCACAATAATGAGTAAAACCTGAAAACTTCAAACGTGGCTCTTACATCAAGAACAATAATGTCATGTGACGGGGGCGGAAATAGTAATTTTCATGGCCACAAGTGGAACTCATCTTTAGTAACGTTACAACAGGATTGGAGGTTTTGGAACCCAAAGGACCTACAAGTGGATGCTAATAATAATGATGATGGTGATGATAGCAGTAGTAGCAGCTATGTTTTACTGAACACTTTCTGTGTGCTGAGCTTTCTGTGAAAACCCTCTGAGATGGAGCTATTTACATCGCCATTTCACAAGGCACAAACTGAGGCTTTGCAAGGGTAAGCAGCTTGCTCAGTATCCCAGACTCCTTCAGGGTCAGGGTGGGGCTGAGATCTGAATTTAGGGATGCTGATTCCAGAGTCTGACCTCTCAAGCCCTGTGTCCTAGTTAGACCGTCTCTTGTCTGTGCTTCCACAAGTGATAAATGCTAAAGCATAGTAGTAAAATATCCTCACATCATCTGTTTGCTGTTCAAGCTTGGCATTTATTTTGATTAGACCATTGACTTTATCTTCTTCAACCTGAAGATCATCCAGTGTTTGCTGATGGGCCTCCTGTAGAGATTTCTTTTCTTTGGTCAATTTGGAAATGTTTTCTTCAAGTGCTGTCATTTCTTCGGAAAGATTCTTTACCTGGGACAATATCAACACCGATTTAACATGGAAACGATTAAGCCAGAAGCTCCCATCAACAAAAGCTATTGCTTCTTTGCTCATTTTTCCTCTTTCCCTTTTCTTTTTGGCTACTACTTTTTTACCTCCTGGAATTGACAGACTGTCAGTTCTTCATCTTCCTTAATGGCCTATCATGGTGCCTCAAATTCTCCCATTAGGATTATTCATTTAAGGAGGGCATTATATTTTACAAGGAAGGGCACTTTAAAAATGCAAATGTGCTACCTCTGAAGGGTAACACATCAATCTGTATTCGCTCATAATACGTCTGTGGAAATGTGTTTGTTAGGTTGGCTGAACAGGGTTTAGAATGAGGCAGGAAGGGGAGGAGAGGCGTGAGGTGCTATGCAAGAAAATTCACACCAGGCGCGGTGGATCATGCCTGTAATCCCAGCACTTTGGGAGGCCGAGGCGGACGGATCATGAGGTCAGGAGATCGAGACCATCCTGGCTAACATGGTGAAACCTCGTCTCTACGAAAAATGCAAAAAAAAAAAAAAATTAGCCAGGCATGGTGGTGGGCACCTGTACTCTCAGCTACTCAGGAGGCTGAGACAGGAGAATCGCTTGAAATCAGGAGGCAGAGGTTGCAGTGAGCCGAGATTGCACCATTGCACTCCAGCCTGGCGACAGAGCGAGACTCCGTCTCAAAAATAAAGACAGAAAGAAAGAACGGAAATTCAGAACGGGAGTGCTGTGTTATCGGGAAGCAGGAGGAGGGCACCCAACACGGAACTTGAAGGAAGTAAGTGAAACCTTTTTCTGCATCCAACAGGCTTCCAGATCAGAAGTTGCTAACTCCTAATCTATGGGCTGAATCTGGCCGTATTTTCTTTAGTCCACATAGCAGTTTACAATGTTATCATTTACAGTGTTACAGTTTTTTGTTTGTTTTCTGAGACAGAGTCTCACTCTGTCACCCAGGCTGGAGTGCAGTGGCGCAGTCTCAGCTCACTGCAAGCTCCACCTCCCGGGTTCACGCCATTCTCCTGTCTCAGCCTCCTGAGTAGCTGGGACTACAGGCGTCCACCACCACGCCCGGCTAATTTTTTGTATTTTTAGTAGAGACGGGGTTTCACCGTGTTAGCCAGGATGGTCTCGATCTCCTGACCTCGTGATCTGCCGACCTTGGCCTCCCAAAGTGCTGGGATTACAGGCATGAGCCACCGCACCTGGCCCTATATTTCATTTTCTTACATTTTTCCACCATTTAGCAGTAGGTATTTAATATTTGGTGTGCACACCCCATTGCTCCTAATGGCTACGTAGTGCTCCCTGCTGTGTATCTACTACATTTTAGTTCTCCGTTTTCCCCGTGGTGGACCCTGGCACTGCCTCCAGCTGTCTCCCGCAAGCAATGCCATTACAAACACCCTAGGACATGTCGCCTTGTGGACAGGTGGAAGAATTCCTTGATCTATACATCCAGGAGCAGATTTGCTGGGTCGTAGGGTATCTGGATTCTTAATTTGACTAAGTAATTCCAAATAACTTTCCCAAAGGCTGCATCAGTCTCTGTCCTGCCGGTACCCGCTCCTCTCAGTCAGTCCTTGGTATTATCCAGTCTTCTGCCTCCTTCACTATCTGCCTGACCCCTGTAGGCCTTCTTGTTTGCAATCCCTGTGCTTGACGCTATGGGAAATGAAGAAGAATATGAAACAGTCCTTCCTCTCAAAGAAATGCTAGAAGTCTGTGATACAGCCAGGGAGGGTTGAGAAGAGCCTATGGAGCTGGGCACAGTGGCTCACACTTGTAATCCAAGCACTTTGAGAGGCTGAGGTGGGTGGATCACCTGAGGTTAGGAGTTCCAGACCAACTTGGCCAACATGGTGAAACCCTGTCTCTACTAAAAATACAAAAAATTAGCTGGGCATGGTGGTGCGCGCCTGTGATCCCAGCTACTCGGGAGGCTGAGGCAGGAGAATTGCTTGAACCCGGGAGGCGGAGGTTGCAGTGAGCCAAGATGGTACCACTGTAGCGAGATCTGCCTGGGCGACAGAGCAAGACTCCGTCTCACAAAAAAAAAAAAAAAAAAAGAAGAAGAAGAGTCTATAGGATAGAAAAGACAGCAGAGGACAGAACTTGTTGGGACTTAACTATCCTTCACCTTGACTCCAGCATCCCGTTTCTGGGCAATGTTATATTGACTGGACTCCTACGCCACTCTTTCTCCTCCTTACAGAGAGAGAGTGAAGCCTGGTTAAGACACTGTGGGAGTCCCTGGGGTTTGTGCACCTTGTTCTCTGTGGCATGCTTCTCCTTTTCAACTTTCGTCAAGGTCAGCTCCAGGTCATCAATGTCTCTCTTGAGAGAGGAACATTTATCTTCCAGATTCCTCTTCTTGGCAACCAGTTCAGAATTCATCTCCTCTTCCTCTTCCAATCTCTCAGTCAGCTCCTTGACTTTTGCTTCCAGTAGGATCTTGCTTTTGATGAGTCCTTCACACCGTTCCTCAGCGTCCATCAGATTTTCTGTTTCCTGAAAGAACCAGTTCATTTTATGTTTTGATTGGCCTCTTTGAAAATGCTACAAAGAAAGGGTATCACCCTCTAAAAGCCTATTATCTACACCTAAGCCAAGAAATGGGTCATGCACACACATGCACACACACGTGTACATAAACTTAGATATCACCCATAAACACATTTTTTTTTTTTAGATGGAGTTTCGCTCTGTGGCCCAGGCTGGAGTGCAGTGGCGCGATCTTGGCTCACTGCAAGCTCCGCCTCCCAGGTTCCAGCGATTCTCTGCCTCAGCCTCCCGAGTTGCTGGGATTACAGGCGTGTGCTACCATGCCTGGCTAATCTTTGTATTTTTTGTAGAGATGGGATTTCACCATGTTGGCCAGGCTGGTCTCAAACTCCTGACCTCAGGTGATCCTTCCGCTTCGGCCTCCCAAAGTGCTGGGATTACAGGCATGAGTCACTGCACCTGGCCTGTATACATGTTTTTTTTTTTTTTTTTTTTTAACTAGCAAGGACATTGCTTATAGAAATTCACATATAATAATTTGTTCATTTATTTATTTAGAGACAAGGGCTTGCTCTGTTGCCCAAGCTAAAGTGCAGTGGTGTGAGTATAGCCCACTGCATCCTCACACTCCTGTGCTCAAGTGATCCTCCCACCTCAGCCTCCCAAGTAGCTGGAACTACAAGGTATGTGCCACCATGACCGGCTTCTTTTTTTGTGTGTGTACAGGTGGGGCCTCCATGTGTTGCCCAGGCGTGTCTCAAACTTTTAGCCTCAAGTGATCCTCCTGCCTCAGCCTCCCAAAGTGCTGAGACTACAAGTGTGAGCCACCATGCCTGGCCTCACTTATAATAATTTCAAACAGAGGAGTTCGTGAAATTACAAGTTCACTTTAAAGAATGAAGTCTCTAGAAATTTGCCACATTTGAACAGCTGGTCATCTCACTCTTCCTGCTACCACCAGTTGGAAAATGACTCATCTACTCTATGTTATCTCAAGCTGACAAAATAGTTTCAAAACATTACTATCTTTTAACTTTCATTAAATTTGTTTTTAAATGTATACATTTATTTATTTTCTAGAGATAAGCTCTCACTATGTTGCCCAGGCTGGTCTCGAGCTTCTGAGCTCAAGTGATCCTCCTGCCTTGGCTTCTGAAAGTGTTGGGATTATAGGCCTGAGCCACCAGGCCTGGTCCTTTCAACGGAAAAGTTCTGCCTATGTCTCCTTAGCTGTGTCTCCTCGAACCACAGAACAGAAAATTAAAAACACCCAAGAATTCGTGATTGAATACATATGTCCCAGAAGATGCTGCAGTGAGTCTCTTGGACAGACCAAGATCAGCTACTTCTGTTCTAAATTGGGCTGTATCTTCCCATATAAGAGTATTTATTTATTTATTTATTTATTTATTTATTTATTTATTTATTGAGACGGAGTCTCACTCTGTTGCCAGGCTGGAGTGCAGTAGCGCAATCTCGGCTCACTGCAACCTCCGCCTCCTGGGTTCAAGTGATTCTCCTGCCTCAGCCTCCTGAGTAGCTGGGACTACAGGTGCCCACCACCACGCCCAGCTAATTTTTGTATTTTTAGAAGAGAGGGGGTTTCACCATGTAGGCCAGGATGGTCTCGATCTCTTGACCTCATGATCCACCCGCCTCGGCCTCCCAAAGTGCTGGGATTACAGGCGTGAGCCACGCCCGGCCCATATAAGAGTATTTTAAGACACACACTGCAGGGTAATGCACGGGAGGAGACTGGCAAGCATGCGTGCTAACGTTTACTGAACATCTATAAACATGAGCTGTGTGCCAGGCATTTTACAGGCATTAACCACTCTGATTCTTCAACAGCTGGATGAGGTGAGTACTCTGACTATGCCCATTTTACAGACGAGACAACGGAAGCACAAAGAGGATATGTAGCTCGTCCAAGGTCACGCAGCTATCAGGTGGAGCATCTGGGATAGAAACCCAGTTATCTTGTTCCAAGAACTGTTCTTTTGTCCGCTGTACCTGGGAAAGTGCTCCTATTAACTCACTATAGTGATTGGGAAAGTGAAAAGGGGAGTGGAAAATGCTCTGTATAAAAACAAAAGGTAAAAGTATTTGGGGATTTATTAAAAAGGGAAAATTATAAACGCCTTCACTCTGTGAAAGAGACAATTATATTGCCCCATTTCTTTTCCTTTCTTTCTTCTTTTTTTTTTTTTTTTTTGAGATGGAGTCTTGCTCTGTTGCCAGGCTGGAGTGCAGTGGCACGATCTCGGCTCACTGCAACCTCCACCTCCTGGGTTCAAGCGATTCTCCTGCCTCAGCCTCCTGAGTAGCTGGCACTACCAGCGTGTGCCACCATACCTGGCTAATTTTTTTTTTTTTTTTGTATTTTTAGTAGAGACGGAGTTTCACCGTGTTAGCCAAGATGGTCTTAATCTCCTGACCTTGTGATCTGCCCGCCTTGGTCTCCCACAGTGCTGGGATTACAGGCGTGAGCCACCGCGTCCAGCCTATACTGCCCCATTTCTTCAATAAAACTATATATCTTTAAAGCACTTTTTTTTTTTTTTTTTTGAGATCAGAGTCTCACTGTGTTGCCCAGGCTGGAGTGCAGTGGCATGTTCTCAGCTCACTGCAACCTCGACTACCTGGGCTCAGGTGATCCTCCCACCTCAGCCTTCTGAGTATCTTGGACTAGAGACATGCACCACCGTGCCTGCTAGTTTTTAAAATTTTTTTTATAGAGATGGGGTTTTGCCATGATACCCAGGCTGGTCTTGAACTCCTGGGCTCAAGCGATCCTCCCACCTCGGCCTCCCAAAGTGTTGGGCTTACAGGCATGAGCCACTGCGCCCGGCCTAAAGCACTTTTTACATATTATTGTAAATAATATATAGAAAATTACTCTTGCTACTTTGAATTGGGTTATTTAATTTTGATTATTTTTATTTTTATTGATTTTTAAAAGCTGTGGTGCATATTCATGTGACACATATATATCCCTCATGCCCACAGCAAAATATATCTAACTCTACGATGAGGGGAGAAATCAGGGAGAGCACAAATTCTCTTTGCAGACATAATTTCCGGCAGTCACTACTTTGCTAAGCCCGGGACCAGGCATCCTTTTACGAGCAAGGTGGTGCTGCAATACTCCGCGTGACCACTGGGTGGCACCACTGTCTCTCGAATAGACACCTGATGGCGCCCTCAATGTTCCTCCCCCTTTTCTGTCCTCCAGAGTCTGTGTTTTGCGTTCTCAAGTAGAAGGTACTTACAGACTGGACCTGCAATTGGAGGTCATTCTTCTCCTGCAGGAGTGAGACCATTTTCTCCTCCAGCTCCTTCCGGCGAGCCTCGGATCGGGCCAGTTCTTCCTTGGTCCTCTCAAAGTCTTCCTTCATGGTGGCCATCTCCTTCTCGGCCTCTGCACTCTTCAGCAGGGGCTTGATTTTGAAGAACAGGTTCATCCAGGGCCAGTGCTTGACGTTCATAAAAGAGCGGATGTTGTACTGGATGCAGAAGATGGAGTCCCTGTACACCAATTAGTACTCACATTAATAAATCCAACAAGGTCTGGTCTCTGTACCCCCAACCTGTCCCCGACAGACACCATCCTCCACCCTTCTCGGTTAGGTGGGAAGGAGGTGCAGCCAAGCTTGGCAGATCCTCTGGATCCAGAGTAGGTCTGCAAATGAGGGGCAGAGGAAACGGAGGCACGTGCACAGGTTGGAAGGTAGGAGAGGGCGTGGGGCCACCTGCGTGCTCCTGGTCACCTGGCTGCCCTTTCCACCACTCTACTGCGAGTGCCCGCCTGAGGGCGTCGGTGACCTCCTAATGCTCAATGCAAGGAATAGCTTTCATTCCTATTTTATTGGGCCTTTCTCCCACGTTTGATGTATTAATCAGCTCTTAACTTTTGAAACTTTCTCTGCCTTAGATTCCATCAACATTTTTCCTGTTTCATTGTATTTTGCCATATGGGGGTCCCTCTTCCTGCTGAAGAAACCCAGGACTTGTCCTTGGTCATTTCCCAGTCTCTTGCCCTGGTAGAGTTGATCTGTCTTCCCAATTTCTTTCTTTTCTATTCTTTTTTTTTTTTTTTGATACCTTTTTTTTTTTGAGATGGAGTCTTGCTTTGTTACCTAAGCTAGAGTGCAATGGTGCAATATCGGCTCACTGCAACCTCTGCCTCCTGGGTTCAAGCAATTCTTCTGCCTCAGCCTCCCAAGTAGCTGGGATTACAGGTGTGCACCACCATGCCTGGCTAATTTTTATATTTTTAGTAGAGATGGGGTTTCACCATGTTGGCCAGGCCGGTCTCAAACGTCTGACTTCAGGTGATCCGCCTGCCTCGCCCTCCCAAAGTGCTGGGATTACAAGCGTGAGCCACCACAACCAGCCTGTATTCCTAATTTCTACTGCTGTTTTCATCCCAGCGTCACCCACATGATCTCCTCCCCTTCACCCTCCACAGCCTTATATTTACATAGCTTAAGGATTCCTGAACACTGGCTTCTCTTTCCCTTCTTGAGATTCTTTTCATCTCCGTGCTGGCTTCCATTTGCTTCACCAAGCTTGATGCCTGGGAGTGATTCCTGACGCATACGTGATGGCGGTTCATTATGGCTCTGACAGTCAGAGCCACACGGGATCAGGGAACCAGGGAGAACAGGCTCCCTCCCACACTCCTCTCTCCCTCCAATCCCTGCAGGTGACTAGTCATCAATGCTGCTATTCCTTCTCTTGAATTATCGAAGGAAAAAGACTTAAACATTCCTTTAATCCATGCCCTCCTCTCTCACCCAACCATGTCCTACTTCAGGTCCTTGTCATCCCTTGTTTGGACTTCTACCACACTGTAGCCTTGCCCCGTCATAGCCTTTGTGTTCACTCTCCTAGCTGCCAGAGTGACGCAATCCTACCCCTTGTCTCTGCACACACCTTCTACAGCTCTCCATCAATGACAGGGTCCAGCCTGGGTTTCTGAATGTGACATATGGGGACCTCCACTACCTGCCTCTTGTTCTATATTCCAATGACAGCCACCAGCTTGTCCAGCTTCCTCCCAGACCACCCACTCTCAGGTTATGTAGAGCTTCAGAAAGTGCTTGCTTCAGCTGGGCGCAGTGGCTCATGCCTGTAATCCCAGCAGTTTGAGAGGCCAAGGTGGGCGGATCACCTGAGGTCAGGAGTTCAAGACCAGCCTGGCCAACATGGTGAAACCCCATCTCTACTAAAAACCAAACCAAACCAAACAAACAAACAAAAAAATTAGCCAGGCATGGTGGTGCACACCTGTAATCCCAGCAACTAGGGAGGCTGAAGTGGGAGAATCGCTTGAACCTGGAAGGTGGAGATTGCAGTGAGCTGAGATTGTGCCACTGCATTCCAGCCTGGATGACAGAGCAAGACTCTGTCTAAAAGAAAAAAGAAAGTGCTTTCTTCTTGCTGACACCTTCATGCCAATTCCAACCCCCTCATCAGGCTGGGGGCTTATTCTTGCCAGTTCCCTATCCCCCGACTAGAACTGGAACATTGAGCTTGTCACAGGCTTTAAAACCAGCCATGCACGCGTCTGCTTCCCTTTGTGACCCCGTGAGGCAGGGTTCATTTCTGTCTCTCCAGCGCCATGCAGAGCGCTCGGCCCAGGATTGCCACTCAGTAGATGTGGGTTAAACAAATGAAGGAAAGAAAGAGCAAGCACATGGAAATCCCAAGACTAAAAGCAGGAAGCGACAATCAGCTGCTAAGCAGAGAGAGCAGGATAAGGTGGAGGTGAGGGTCTGTATCACCTCCTCTCCATCATCTTCTTGAACTCCACCCGCATCAGGTACCCCCTGCACATGGCCTGTGTGCGCGTCATCAGCGTCACCAGCTTCTCATCTCTCATCTCCTCCAAAAGCCCCAGGAGCCCAGCTTTGAAAAACACCTGCATTAAAAGACAGAGGAGCCTTGATCTTTTTCCCCAGCAGGTGTTCAGCCGGGCCCTTGAGGGGGCCTGTTTCTGCCCAACTCTGAGGCTCAACCCTCAGAGCACAGCAGGGGCAGCAATTCCGTTTCCAGGACTTGCTTCTCAGCAGCTCTGGTCTCCTCAGTGGCTCCTCCTGGGCAGTGAGGCAGCCTGGTCCAGAGTCTGTTCCAAGCTGGACACGGTGGCTCATGCCTGTAATCCCAGCTCTTTGGGAGGCCGAGGCAGGTGATCATTTGAGATCAAGAGTTCGAGACTAGCCTGGCCAACATGGTGAAACCCTATCTCTACTAAAAATACAAAAATTTTCCGGGCGTGGTGGTGGGGACTTGTAATCCCAGATACTCAGGAGGCTGAGGCAGGAGCATCACTTGAGCCTGGGAGGTGGAGGTTGCAGTGAGCAGAGATTGCGCCATTGCACTCCAGCCTGGGTGACAGAGCAAGACTCTGTCTCAAAACAAAACAAACAAACAAAACAACAACAACAACAACGACAAAAACAACGTGTGTTCCAGGCCCCACCAACCCACAGAGACCAGTTCTGACAGAGCTCACGTACTGGAAACAAAGATGAGTCCAGAAAGAAACCATGGGACGCAATTGTGCCCAGATCAGAGAGATTCACAGATGCATTGGCTTCACCCTCTTCTTCTGTCCATCTGGGAAGGTTGGTCCCACCCTCAGGCCCACTTCGCCCACTCCCTCCATAACATTCCAGGGAAACCAAGCACCCTCTGGGGCCAGCAGGCTCTTCCTTGGTGGGGACCCCCAGCCTGCCCGTTTCTGAGATGTGGATCTTTGGAGGCAGGCGAGGATTTGAAGCTGACCTTTGCCGCTTGCTATCTATCCATGTGTGACCTTGAGTAAGTTTCTTGACCTCCCAAGAACCTGATGAGTAAGTGCCACCCTTATCACCATCACTCTCACCTCTCTGGTTAGTGAGGAGTCAGTGAAGTACGTGCAGGAGGCTTCTCACAGGGCTGATCCTCACGTGCTCAATAAATGGCAGCTAGTTTGTCTTTGTTTTTGTGTTTTGAGACAGGGCTTCACTTTGTTGCCCAGGCTGGAGTGCAGTAGTGTGATCAAGCGCACTGCAGCCTCCATCTCCTGGCCTCAAGAAATCATACTTCAGCCTCCCAAAAGCACGGGATTATAGGCATGAGCCACTGCGCCCCGCCTGGTAGCTGGTTTTATTGTTTATAGTCTTTCTCCTCAAGGCCTCAGTATCGCTGGAGTCCTCTCTACGTTCTCCTCTCTCTTCAGCTCTTTCTTACCTCTGGGACACTAGAGTTCCCCGTTGGCTTTTCCTGTCCTTGCCGCATGGTGGGGCTCAGGCTTCCAATCTAAGCTTTCGGCCACTTACAAACCAACAGGGAGACAAGCTCTGTCTACCTAGACACAGAGCTCCCCTTACCTGGGCGACTGGGCAAGGACGGTCAGGTGGACCAGAAGGGGAAGGGGACCCTTTTTCTGATCAGCTAACAAGCAGCCCAGGGCTGTGGGGTTACTAGGGGAGTCCCAGCCTCGCCTGTGCTCACCTTGGTGTTGCCGAACCTGAACTGCTCCCGGTCCACATCGATGGAGTTGAGGAGCTTCTCCGAGGCGTTTTTGCTGTCAATGAACTGCCCTTCAGGGATGGCACTGGCATTGAGGATCCGATACCTAAGGAGAGAGGACATTTCCTGAATGGATTCCAATCCCCGAAAGGCTTCATAGCTGAGACCAGCCTTCTAGAATCTTCTCCTGCTCAAGCCTTAGGAGGAAGTGGAATACTGTACAGCTGATCTGGGAGATGGGAATAGCTAGGGGCTGATTCTAGCAGGGGGGCTTGAATCAGCCCCCTTGGGAGAGAAGCAAGGTGGGTGGGAGAGAAGCATGAAAGAAGGGGGCCCAGCTGAGTGCATGGCGGGAAGTTTGCTTTCAGAGGAAATGGTTCTTCTCTGGCTTAAAAGAGGCCTTGAAATCTACCGTGACCTGCAGGCCCTAGTTCTCCTCCTTCTGGAAGGTCCTCTCCTGTCCTCCATC